>NC_142011.1:47463973-47778640 GCF_049901735.1 Notechis scutatus
GTTATTTTAATATACTCTTTAAGTCTACTGCTGGAATTTTATCTTGGCTTGGGCTCCCCTCCAGAAATAAAGGGAAAGAATGTGTTTTGGGAATGTCAGAAAACTCCATAATATGGATCTGGCAGCAATTCCCCCAGCAAGCCCAGTCAAGAGCAAAGCAAGAATTAAGAAGGGCTTGCTCACCAGGTTCCCCCCAGCCCCCATCACCACAGTTTTTACTTAGCACACACCAGGTTCCACTACTGGGAAAAAACTGTTCATTTTGGAGGGAGGGAGAGAAACCTAGTTTTGCAGATCTTTCTCTTCTTCCAGACAGACTTATCTTGGACATGCAAAAATCTCAGACTTTCCAGCAACAGGGCCTGTGTTAAGGGATGGTTTCCATTAGTGTTGTATATATACATTAAGCATAGGGGTGTTGGCCGGGGTCAGTTAACTGCCTCATTCTTAGCTGTCAGCAAAACATGTACTTACTCCTTTCTGCCCTCTGTGGGCTACAGGAATATATTATAAAAACCCAGCAAAATGTATATAATAAAGTATTTCATATTCAGACCTCAGCTTAATGAGGCTCTGAGGATCAAATATTTTAGCAGCAAGAATACAACCAAGTGTATATGTGACAGATATTTTAGCCCACCAACTTCCATTTCGAAGGAAAGATTTAATATTTAAAATGACAATCTTAAATGCTAATTGCCTTAGCATTTAAGACTGTTAGCTATGCAATAAGTACTTTCTGTTTAAGGTCCAAAGGTAGTTCACTTTATGGGTGGACATATAAAAGACCTGATACTGATGCCATTGTATGGGGACAGAGAAACAAAAAGTGCTTTTTGTATAGATTTTTGAAAATGCAGTTATGTCTAATAGAATATATAATATTATCTTGATATAAGATTTTCTAATTTGCAGGATATCATTAAACCATAATTTCATTGAAAAACTATCCTTGTTTAGAGCCTCAGTGGTGCAGTGTGTTAGGGTTTGAAGAATTAACCCCTAGCATAGTATTGCAGCAGTAGTCAAGCCAGGCAACCAAAGGAGAGCGGAAGGGCCCCAGAGTATACACACACTGAACACAAACACTGTTTGTAGTTTAAATAGTTTTTAATCCAGTTAGAGTTTAAGCATTGTCATTCAGTCCATTAAGTCATTCACAGTATTTCCATCCAGTAAGACTCACTAGTATAGTCCAAGTTAAGAGTCCTTGCAATATCTTTATCAGCCGATAAAGATATCTTCTCCTCCTCCGGTTTCACTCTCCAGAGAAACAAACGCTGGATATTCAGTAGAATTACGCAGTAATCAGCAAACAGTAGCAAACAATAACAGTTCAGTCTCAGGCACTCACAGTCAGTAATCACAGTTAGTCGCAGCAGCACACAGTTACAGACAGTACACAGTTACAGTTACAGACAGTAACAGCCAGTAAGCTTTCCAGCTTCTAATGCTTCCTTATATTGTAACTTCTAACCGCACCCTTAATCGGCTAATTGCCTGCTGCATTGTGCTTAAAGTGATAAGCACTTAAACCATGATATCTAAGTTTTATATATTTATTCACCCAAACCATATTTGGTATCAATGTTATACCTAACACAGTGGTTAGAGTGTACTACTGCAAGCTACTTCTGCTGAAGCCAACTGTCTGCAATTTGGCAGATCAAATCTCACCAGGCTCAAGGTTGACTCTGCCTTCCATCCTTCTGGGGTGGGTAAAATGAGGACCCAGATTGTTGGGGGCAATATGTTGACTCTGTAAACCACTTAGAGAAGGCTGTAAAGCACTATAAAGCGGTATATAAGTCTAAGTGCTATTGCTATTGTTACTGTCAGTCAAAAATGTTGTAAAAACACTTTTACAAACTGAAATTGAAAGCAGAAATAACAACGTATTTCCCTAAACATGCATTTCTCTGCTTAAGTACACATTCAGAATTTTTCTTCGGTGTTCCTTTCAAGATTAACTTTCTTGTATCCTGGGAGATGTTATAATTATTTATCAACACAATCATTTCAAGGGTAAATGAAAGCAAATAGACATACTAGGACGATAGTGAGAAGCATTAGTCTTCTCTTGTATTTCTGACATGCTCACACAACATCATAACTTAAATGTTTACCAAGTGTTGCTTTCATAATAATTTATTTTCCAGTCAGTTTCACATCATTAGCTTTAATCCACACATTACCACAAACACTCTGGGTGAATATATTCAAAACTAAACTGTCGAAATTAATCACCCAGAATGGGAATGATGCTCTGGCTGTCTACATTGCAACATCTGACTTTAAAAAAAAAGATGTTATCAGATTCAACTAATCCTTGATGTTATTCCTAATTTCCTAATATATGCATTGGGTCTGCATAGGGATAAGAGCCAGAAGAACAGGAATTGTCCCCTCTGTCTAATGGGATTATTTATTTATTTATTTATTTATTTATTTGATTTGCCAATTGTTTACAAGATAATAAGTATAAATGTATACATAGTTGTGAATACATGAAATGGGTACATATAAGAAAAATAAAAGAATAAGAGAAACAATAGGACAGGGACGGTAGGCACGTTGGTGCGCTTATGCACGCCCCCTACAGACCTCTTAGGAAAGGGGTGAGGTCAATAGTAGACAGTCTAAGGTTAAAGTTTTTGGGGTTTGGGGAAGAAACTACAGAGTCGGGTAGAGTATTCCAGACATTGACCACTCTATTGCTGAAGTCGTATTTCCTGCAATCAAGTTTGGTGCGGTTTACTTTGAGTTTGTATCTATTGTGTGCTCTTGTGTTGTTATGGTTGAAGCTGAAGTATTCATTGACAGGTAGGACATTGCAATGTATGATTTTATATACCATGCTTAAGTCAGACCGAAGACGGCGTAATTCAAGGTTTTCAAGTTCTAGAATTTCAAGTCTGGTGGCATAAGGTATTCTACAACGAGTAGAGGAGTGGAGAACTCTTCTTGTGAAATATTTCTGGACTTTCTCAATTGTGCTAATATCAGATACGTAGTGTGGGTTCCAGACTGATGAACTGTATTCGAGTATTGGTCTAGCAAATGTTTTGTATGCTCTGGTTAGTAGTGTGATATTACCAGAGAAAAAGCTACGTAGGATTAGGTTAACAACTCTTAATGCCTTTTTGGCTATGTAGTTGCAGTGGGCTCTAGCACTTAGATCATTAGAGGTGAGTATTCCAAGGTCCTTTACAGAGCTTGAGTCATCAACAAGATCTTGACTATTCAGCTTGTATTTTATTTTCTGATTTTTTTTGCCAATATGTAAGACAGAGCATTTATTTGTTGAGATTTGAAGTTGCCATTTGTTTGACCACTCTGATACATAGTCAAGATCTTTTTGTAGGGTAGCAGTATTGTCTGTGGTATTGAACAGCTTTACATCATCAGCGAAGAGAACGCAATTGCTCTTAATATGATCACAGAGGTCGTTTATGTAGAGTATGAAGAGAGTTGGTCCTAGAACACTGCCTTGGGGAACACCACTATTGACAGGTACTGGATTTGATAGTACGCTCCCGATTTTGACCATTTGTTGTCTGTTTGACAGGAATGCTTCTATCCAGTTATTCAGTTGTCCAGAGATACCATAGGATTTTATTTTTAGGAGTAGTTTGTCGTGTACCACTGAATCAAAGGCTTTACAGAAGTCTATGTAGATTGCGTCTATTGCTTTGCCCTGGTCGAGTTGTGTCGTCCATATGTTTTTGCAGTGTAAGAGTTGTAGATTACAGGATAGTTTTTTTCTGAAACCAAATTGTTTATTGGAGAGTAGGTTATTTGTCTCTAAGTGAAGGATGATGGATTGGTTAATAATTGATTCCATGACTTTACAGGTGACGCAGCATAAGGAGATTGGCCTGTAATTTTCAACTAGGCTTGGGTCTCCCTTTTTGAAGATGGGGATGACTGTGGCTTGTGACCATAGGTTAGGCAAGGAGCTGGTTCTGAAAGATTTTTCAAAGATTATGCTTAGAGGTTTGGCTATGGCAGTGGATAGCTTTCTTAAGAAGTAGGCACATATTCCATCCGGTTCAATAGATAGAGATGGTTTTAGGTTGCGTAGTGCTTTTTCAACATTGTCTTCTGTGGAATCGATATGTATTAGATCATTGTTGTTATCTGTGGTACGGCTAGGAAATACTGGGCATGATCCATTGCTGTTTACAAATACTGAGCCGAAGAATGTGTTAAAGATGTTGGCTTTAATTATCATGATGACTGGCAGAAATCTATTTTAGAGCTTGCCTGAAAACCTGTGCTAGTCCTTACCTGCTTAACACTCCATGTCTCTTCTATTATGCAGAATAGATGTGCTTCTCATTCTCTCCCTCTTTCTTAAGGCATTGAGATATTCTCAGCATATTATTCGTGCCGTGCTGCTTGTCATGCTTCAGTTTTTCTGTGGTAATGTCCAGGTCTGATACCCTTTGCTTAAAAAGGAACATTACACTTCATCTCTCTTCTTAAGAGAACTGTTATCTCTATTCTGCATGGCTTTTTTCAATGTCTGTGCCTCATACTCTCCCTCTTGTCCTTAAATTATCAAATAAATTAGATTTTATTTTAATCCAAGAGCCTTTGTGTCTCATTGTTGTGGCCCTTGTTGACTAAGAATGAAACTAGCCCTAGGCCAGTGCACTTTTCTCCCATGAACAGAAATATTTTGCTTGCCAGCCCCATAGAAGACAATTACTTAACCAAGGGAAAACACTTGCTGCTGACCTGAATATCCTGAATTACTTTTAATAGAGTTTGCCCATCATTAATTAGTCACCCAGATCTTTTAGGATATTTCCAGAAAATACCAAAGCATCATAATCCAAATTTTATGAATGAATGCTCTGCTAATACTCTACTAATATTATGTGGTTGTCAATGTGTTAACAACAAAATGGAGCCACTGACTGAGATTTTTAGAAAACAGGCCATGTTGGGGAAGGGGAGGGGGAGGGAGAGAGGGAGAAGGAGAGGCAGAAGGAGAGAGAAGTAAAGCCTCCCCTTCCAGCTATATAATGAAGCAGCAGCCCATCAAAAGAAAGAAATGGGTTTTCATAGGATCTACATACCTGCCGCCTGCTTCCCAAACCACCTTCATACTAAAATCGCCCAGAATTTCAGATGTGATTCCAAAGAGATGCTTTGGAGTGCCCAAGGTTATAAACACAGCAACTGTCTGCACTTCCTTAAAGCAGCCAGTTCTTTTCTTTTTGTTGCTAAGAAAAAAGATGTCATTATGGTTACTTGTCTCCAAAACCATCAAAGTATAGCTATGTATATGTATATATGTTTATGTATATAACTATATTATAGAACTAGATGTTGGGTTTCCTTTCCAAAGTAAGGTGATCATACAGAAGAAACTGGTAGCATTTCCTTTCATACATTCAAGTGTAAATATTAAAGAAAACTTTACCTACAATATCATAGTAAGGTGACTGAAAAACAGCAGCTGAAGCTCATCCTAGAGGTGTCTATATTTTTAGAGATAAAAGAGACACACATCTGGAGAATCACTTGTTCCTTACGTCTGTTTTAAACTATCCTTGTATATTGGAGGTACAGTTAATTGCCTTGGGCTGCATTATTTGATGTGCCTCGAGAGAGATGTATGTAACAATCAGATTCTTAGTAAGGTATCAGAAAGTAAAACATATCAAGCAGTGTTCTCAGTTCCTGGCACACATTGCTTCTTGAACTTTGCAAGTAAAGAAAGGATGAGTCCCAATTATCTAACAGCTGCCAAAAGCAGAAGTAATTAGCAGGGGCAGGTGTTGCTCTGAGGTATGTGAATAGGTTTACAGCTTAGTGCCTATGAGTCAGGGTGAGTGTCAGACCACAGGCTAGGTGGCCTAGCTGGGAGTCAGTCCAAGTGCAGGCTGATCTCCCTTTCGGCTAACCCTTTGTCCAAAATATTTCTTGTAGCTGAACAAAGCAGAAAGCAAACCTGTACCGAGACCTCTTCCGAGCTGACTGACTTTTTCTGCAAAGTATGGTGGGTGGGAAGACAGAGCATAGAGGTGGCCAGGAATTTCATGAGAAAGGGAGATCAAGAGTGCTGCCCTGGAATAGAAATATGGCCATTGGCACGTGTTAATGCATCAGTTGCTGAGTCAATTAATATTGAACAAAGGAGAGATAAAAATCTGCACTGCCAGGAGTTATCTGGCTCCTATTCTGGTGGCAGGACTCTGCCTGTCTTTCTACCTGGGGTTAGCTGCTCACTCATAATAGAGTTTCTGCCTTTGTGGTGTGTCTCTGTCATTCTATCACTATTACGTGCGTCAAATGGTGTTTTTTTTCCTAATGGTTCTGCACTTAGTTCTTATTTTCCTCCAGTTTCTTTGATGGGATTAGCAGCTATGCTGCTATCATAGGAAATCCGGCACAACTTGCTTTCTGCAGCTAGCATTTTATAAGCTTCTAGGACTCTTAGAAATGTAATTCAAAAGTCTTTTTGGAGGATAGGAAAGAAGTCTCTCACACAGAGAGACAGAAAAGCACAGGAATAAGGAATGAAGGTACTGCAATTGGTTTCTGTACAACAATAGTGCAAAGTGTATTTATAAGACTTTATGTTCATAGGTGTAGGCATTTTTATCTATAGTGACCTAGCAGAATATAATATAATACAATACATATTAGTACTTAACCAAATGGTGTTGCTTATAATACAAACTGCTTGGCTACCTTTTTCTTCCTCCTCCCATACTACATTATCTACAAGCTTAGGAATGCTAACAGCTTCTCCTTTTAATCCTCTCTTGCTCAGTTATCCAGTGCCTGAACCACGTGGAGTTCACTCTGCCACCATCTAGAGTCCAAGCCTTTCCTTTTTTTTTTTTCATGGTAGTTCTTTTCTACAGGGTCCTCTTTGGTTTCAGCTATCTCAGGCACCTTCCTTGATCTTTTCTAGGTGTGGACACTCTTGTTGTGCCAGCTACTACCTCCTTTGCTCTACCTCCTGTATATCACCTCTCCCTCAAAACCCTGAAGAAACCCCCACCAGTTCTGTTTACCTGCTTTGGCTTCTTTTATATCTTCTTCATTTGTACCTCAGGAGTCACATGGAAGGGTTTCTGAGGAGTTTTATGCTTTTTTTCCTTTCTGTGCAAGTGCTTATGTACCTCACCTGGGCAGCTGACTGCAGAGAAAAACCTGCAACGATAATACAGTAATCTTGTGTCACATTGTTTACAAAAAAATATTCATGAAAGTTCATCCTTCCACAAGATCCATGAATCTAAGGTGTGAAAGTTTCTCTCCTAATAACATCAGAAGCAGTATAGCAACAGAATACCAATAGTGGATTTTGGTAGATTCAGGAATACTGCTTGAAGCTTGCTTTGGTCATTCATTAGTCGTTTTTCTTGATACCACGGGATAGACAGAAATGACATTGATAACTTCTGGGCATCACAGCTTTTGGTCAGCACACTGAGATGTTTGAAACAGAATGGAGTGGACGGGAACAATAGTCCAATACCCAAAACATGCATTTTACGCATATCTCTGACCTTAAGCTTTCTGGAACTTATTCAATGCTGTTTGGAAATTTTTTATAGGGAGATGTGTTTTTTTTCTTGCAAAAAGAGGAAACAAAGCCTGTCTGTGTTACAGTGTCTTCATTTGGCTGAGAGAAAAGGTCACACTGCAAGATGTGGACAATAATCAGTCAGCTTAGCTCATGAAGATGAGATTGGAGTGAGGAGCTGTCCCTTTCATATTTCCCCCTCCCCCACTCTCTCTCACACACAAATTTCTCCCTCACCACACACCTATAGATTCTTTCAAAAGAAAGCAGCTGAGGAGATAATAAATTCTCTGTGAAGGTGACCTTCTTTTACTTGTCAGTCCTATTTACTTAGGCTGAAATTTATTCTCTACTCAAACAGGGTCACCTCTTTTCACAAATAGTATGCTTCCCAGTGCATACCAGTCAAATTAAATATCAGAGTTGGACAATCATCTATCAGGATGCTTCAATTTGGATTTCTGCACCAAGTAGGCATTAGACTCAATGATTTTTATAACCCTTCTCAGGCTGAGAGCCTTCCCTGAGCATGGGTGCTCCTACGGCATATTAGCTGCAGTTTATACCAACATTCTCTCTTAGTAGTACCCTCTTGGTTTTGTAGTTACCCCCTAGGGAAAGCATGAGAGGCAATGTTCCTCTTTCCAAATGTCAGGGGGGAAAAAAATCAGATTCTCCCAATTTGATACCCTTGACGTGTACAACCCTTGGCTGTATTATGACCCCAGCAATTCCTGACCAGCATAGCCAAAATGTCAGTTGGAAATGCAGTAAGAGGACTGATGTTTCCCTTGATGAAATTTTTCTATGAACCTGAAGGGAACAGGGAAATGATTTTGGAGAAAGAATCTATTGGGAAATAGGTGAAGAAACATTTGAAGTAGGAGAACATTAGATACAGATTCAAACTATCTCTCCAGAACTCCCTGAGAAGAAGTGGGAAAGAGAGGCAGCCTTGCAAGATTGTTATTATTACCCATTTCAGTAAAGTCCATCTCTAGTTGTCCTGTGAAATGGGTCTGTGCTTTCATTTGATGGATTGGGATTCTGGGTTACTGGGAAATGTAGGAAGCTACTGTCTGAAACTGAGCTCTTCAGAAATCTAGAAAAGGCAGCTAATGGTAGAATGTTACTGTATTAGATGCAGGGTGCAAAACTCCAGACTACCACTAGAGAACTCCCTAGAGCAGGGGTGTCAAACTCACATCGTCACGGCAGTGTCACATGACGTATTGGGACTTTTTTCCCCTTTGCTAACCCGGGCATGGGTGTGGCCAGCGCATGATACATCTGGCCTACGGGTCACTAGTTTGGCACCCCTGGCCTAGAGCTAGTATTCATTTTTTCCATCAGATTTGCTGATGGGTAGTGGTTTTCCAGAGTTTTACAACCCAGATCTGGTAGATAGCTGAAGCAATTAAAGATGTAGATCCTGGGTATCCAAACTTTTGGCTTGCCTGAAACTGCATTGAGTGAAGAGAAATAGTCTTGGACTGCATATAAAATACACAATATAATTGTACAATATAAAATCACATAATAATGTTAAACATTTAAGATCTTGTGGGGCTGTATCACTAGTGCTGAGGGCTGCATGCAGCCCATAGGCTGTGGATTGGACATGCCTGATGTAGATTATAGAGCATCTTTTGAAACCTACAGGTGAAGCTAAAACTTTTCATAGAAGAGTAGAACACATACCAGGACGAATCTGTATGTAGTTTGAAACAATGCTAGGTGCTGTGTGTCAAGTTTTGAATAACTTGACACAAGTTATTGATTGGTTTCTGAATAAAGGCAAAAAAAGTAGACTTTCAAGGATCAGGGTCAATGTTTTGATGTTTAGTTTGTTCCAAGCATTATCTTTTTTTTCCAAATTAAAATTGTTATGATTATATTAAAAGCATTGTAAATATCTATACCCTACAAAAATTGAGAGGGTTGGACAGTGTGTGAACCTGAAGCTAATTAACATCACAATAAACTAAAGATTACCATTACAATTATGTTCATACACCAAAATGAACATAAACAATGATTTACAATCACAATGACCAAGTTCCCACAATATGCTCATCTAAAGCAAGTATACCACTTAGGGCCTGAAATGGTTGCTTGGTTTGGCAACCATTAAGACAGAATGCTAGGTTTAGCTAAGTGATTTGTAAACTGTGGTTTACAGTTTAATGTGTTATATGAACATATTGTTGATAATGGCCTTTATTGTATGAACATAGCAGATTTATTTTTCAACTATCAAATGGAAACATTGCTCTTGCAATTGATGCATGGTTTTTAATATTGCATACATATGAGTTTGCATATATTAGTAAGCCATCATCAATGTGTATGTTTCTGTAGAACTGGAATTAAAGCCTCATGAGATAGGAGTTTCAATTCTGTCTGTTTGGGACACTCGTTAACAATGAAAATAAAATGTATAAATATTTCTAGTTCTCCCCATATTTCTTCTCAACAGCATGTAATAAGAGGGAAAGATTAGCAATTAAGTCAAATTCTGAAGTGTGATGGAAGGGAAGTTTCTGAACACCCCCCCCCCCTTTCAATCTTCCACTAGATCTTTGAAGATCTTTGAAGTATTCCAATTAGATCCTTCCTTCCTTCCTTCCTTCCTTCCTTCCTTCCTTCCTTCCTTCCTTCCTTCCTTCCTTCCTTCCTTCCTTCCTTCCTTCCTTCCTTCCTTTCTTTCTTTCTTTCTTTCTTTCTTTCTTTCTTTCTTTCTTTCTTTCTTTCTTTCTTTCTCTTTCTTTCTCTCTTTCTCCCTTTCTTTCTCTCCTTCCTTCTTTCCCTCCCTCCCTCCTTCCTTCTAAATTTATATAGTTACCCATTTCCACAAGTCACTCTTGGTGGCAAGCAATTTTAACAAAAAAGGCTATTACAAAAATCAAACCACACAGGAGTTAAGAGAAATAAAAATGAATCATCAACATCCTTTACACACTCAGTGTCCCAGGCCCAGGCACAAAACCAGGTATTTAGGGACTTGTGAAAGGCCAGTAAAGCCAATCTAATCTCTGGGGATGAGATATTCCCAAGAGTGGATGCTATGGAGAAAATGTTCAACTTTGGGCTTCAATAGCTGGTATTCCTTAGTTGATGGGATCTGAAATATGCCCATCCTGCTGGACTGTATCAGGTGGTTAGGAAGAACAGGGGAGAGATGGTCCCATACTAACTTGGTCCCACACATTCTGCACCAGTTACAGCTTCCATATGCTCTTCAAGGGCAACCCCATATTAGAGCGTATTACAGCAATCCAGACAAGAGGCCATGAAGGCATGAGTGGCAGTGAGCCTAGCCCAGTTTTCTTGATATTGGAAAGAGCCTGTCTTGAAAGCTGTAACAGGAATACTGTATTAGATTTCTCTCTCCAGAGTTAGAGCCCTGGAAAAAACAACTGGGTCTACGGGACCTTGGATGCTAATCCCAAAACATCTGGAGGAGCACTAGTATATCAGCAGCATTGACAAAATCATCAATCAATTGCAAAAAGGCAGCATTACTTGGAATGAGCATTACATCATCAAACAATAACACCTGTCTATTCCAGGTCCTTGGGAAGGACTTGATAAGTGGATAAAAATGCCGAATCCTGACTATGGCTATGTGACCAACCATATTTTATTTAATTTATATGCCACCTGACTCCCAGTGACTCTACACATTTACATGTGTGCAATTTTAATTTAAGTATATTCAAATATCGCCTAACAAATTGACATGAAAAATGGTTTAAGGGAAAAAAATATGACAATTTGACCCAAAAAAGAAAAGAAAAACAGTGAAATGGAACAGCCTGAATAAATGAAATGGAGTCGAGAAATAGGACAGAGAAATGTATAAAAAAAATTGAAAGAAAAATCTATTATATATTTGTAAAGGTGAAATTTGTATGGAATCTTTCAGCCTTTATTTTGGAAGGCCATGGATCCTCTTGAGTATCCTAAAAGTCTTTGTCACTCCAGGAAATGCCAATGTCTCATTTGTTTCACCTTCATCAATCTTATAGAAAGCCCTTGTTCCTGAAAGACTGTAGCCAGGTTAAAACACAATTAATCTCCTGCTGCACCTGGCGTGAGTGTGTATTTGTGGACATGGGTGAATGTGTGTATATATTTGTGTGCTAGCATTTGGATGTATGCCAGTGTCCATCTACCCTTCAACTTTCTCTCCTTGGGAGAATCGAGTTTGGAATATCTTCCCCATCCTTCCTGCCTTTGCCATGCCTGCCGGCTGCTGTGATTGCTGCATGCAAGGCTGAAAGCATTGTTTGAATGATGAGGCTGGACTAGGCTAGATAGACCCTGGTGCCTCAAGAGAGGGAGAGAGCAGCTGCCTCTCCTTCGTTCTCTCTCTCTCTCTCTCTCTCTCTCACACACACACACACACACACAGACACTGTCTCTCGCCTGCCCAGAAATCAGATCAGAAAAGCAGCGATGAACTGCTTTCTTCCCCTGAATTCCAGAGAAACAGAGAAGTTGAAGAAGGAGGCAGAGCTGTAGAAGCACTACATACCTTTGCCAGTGCCAGAGTTTTTCACTAGGGCTTATTTCTCAATGCCCTAGAGGAATTGGTTATGCTCTGGGAGGACTTCCCTTTCCTTTCACCCACCTTCGAGGGACATGATTTTAAGTGAGAATTGCAGCTGAGATTTACCACCATGCTTAAGTTTCGAGCAGATCGTCGCGTCAGGTAGGACTTGCCAAGTGATGCTCTAAAGTGTTGGGGGAAGGGTAGTGGTTCATGGCCTTGCTCATTCTGCTTTTGTGGTGGGGGTGGGAGGGCAGGGAGTTATATATTTCATATTTTGGGGAACTTCATTTTTGTCAGTGGCTGCTGCATTGCAGTGCTCAGGATAGCAGATGGCTTAACTCAGGAGTTTGTGGAACAGGACCAGGCAAGGCAACTGCTTCTAAGGAAACATTTAAGAGAGTCAGGGGAAGTTGTCTTTCTTGTGCTAGTGCTGAACCCTGAAAGCTGAAATGTGTGGAGGGGAGGGATTGGAGGAATGCCAGCAAGAGCTGCAGAAACCACACACAACTACAAAGGATGCTGAAGGAAAGCGGAGCAGAGCTTCACAATAAAGGCAGACCTGCTTCTGGCTGAATTGATTAAAGAACTCTTCTGTATAAAGACTGAAATGAAAGCAGATCAGTAACTAAGTACTGTAGAGCCCCAGAGGCGATATCTGTCCATAAATAACAGGATAACTCCAAGAAAGTTAATTTCCTCAGAAGCTGGGCAACCTATACTCAGATTGAGTCTTTTCCCACCTTAAACTCCTTAAGAAGTAGGGTACAGCTTCAATTGTTATGTTAAAATAAAAAGGGCAGGCAAATTCACATTGAAGGTGTTTTCCAGTGTTGCTAAGAATGGTTTCATTACATGTGAAAGCCCTGGTGCAAAGAGGCAGTAATCTAATACCATGATGACTCTGATTTTTGCTCCAAGGACTTTGTTCTCATTTAAGTTTTAACACTGGAAAAAGTGCAGAGAGAGAGAGAGAATGCAAAAAACAGGAAGGTCATGGAAAGTAGCACAAAAGATGAATATGAGTAAATGCAATGTTAGATACCATTAGAGCACTGTGATGCATTGAAGAGTTGGATTAAGTAGGAGCTTTTCACTTGACATTTGGCTGGGTGTGGAAGATCCTATTTATAGATACAAATCCTGTTTTTTGCTCAGATTCTTGTATTGGGTAAACACGCAACACTGATATTGCTATAATGAAAAATGTTTATATCTGTCTTTCTATGTGAAATATTCTCTTAGCTTGACATGTCTCTTCAGTTAGGAAGGGATTTGCTACTATTTGAAATTATATTGTCATCCTTAGAAATATTGTTATTCATTTTTTAATGCTATTGTCTATCTCCAGGTTTCTTACTTGAGTTGATAGGAACAAATAAGCAGTAAAATCCTAGAATTCTGTGTATTTTTTTAAAAAAAGAACATTCTGCTGAGGCTCCTTCATACATTCAGATGAAATTTCACATAGTTTGGTGATTTAGGCTTAACTTAAAACTTTAATGTAGTGTTGACCCAACACAGTAACAACATGTTCTCTAGTGTTAATGTCATTTACACTGCTTGGACCTATTTCCAGTTGCCACACAAACCTAAAAGTTATACTGATTAACTTATTCAAGAAATTATGCATGGAGAGACAGATAATATGCAATGTTATATGTGTGAAATTTGTTTGAAAAGTAGTAGAAGTCTAAAAACAGATTATTTGTTTTCCTTCCTTTATCATACAATTGCAAGATCATATGCAGTGAAAAAGTTAAAATTATAAACAAAGTCTCTTTCTGCTTGTTGTTTCTGCATCTTCAGTTCCTGACATAAAATGGAGACTATCTCCATAAGACTTGGCCTTGGTTCTTATTTGCAGATCTTAATTCTGATATGGGCATTCTGTCCAACACTTATTGCTACATTGCAAATATCTTTTAATAGTACCCGTGAACTGTATATACCTATGAAAATGCTAAAATAGATAGATCATATATAATCCTCCAGAAGGTAATAGTTAATTTCAGTACCTCTTTTCCTTTTTACTGAAATGTTTTTCAGCAATATCATTCTCTTATCTGGAATGCAATTTTTGCTAGTGTTGATGTGCCTGCCCCAATGCACATCCTCCCTCTACTCCAACTTCAGCATTGTCAAAAAATTAGAAAATGATATATGATATATCTGAAGTTTCTTTCTTTTAGTGACACATCCGTTACAACTGGTACCATTAAAAACATGTTGAGGAATGAGTTCTTCTTTATTGCCAGTTTATGCAAACATGTCTACTTATGAACCATCTACTTCACATTTTCAAATGGAACATCAAGTTGTAGCCTCCTATCCACAATATTCTACGTTTCCATAATTCAGCTTTTCCAAAATCTTGAATCTATCTAGAGCTTTGCTCATGGTCCATCCTCCTTCATTGTAACATAGTTTAAAAACAAGGACAGACACTTTAATGATCCAAAGATTGCAGCCATATTTATTGTTGCTCTCAGATAAGATCATATTCCCCCCCACACACACACACAAAAAACTATCCTTGTTGGGAGAAATTGTTGATGTTTGTTATATTTGGGACATGTTTTCTGATGGTTGCTTCCATTAGTAATGTACAGTTTATGAAGTCAATTTATCATACAATTGCAAGATCATATGCAGTGAAAAAGTTAAAATTATAAACAAAGTCTCTTTCTTGATCCTTTATTATTTTTCAAATGCCACTACAAATAAATATCAAGATAATCCAGAACTAAATTTAAAATATAGAAGATGAACATAATATTGAATTTTGCCGATTATCTTAATAAAGTTAGAAAGCATTGCATCTATTTCTGAATTCTGCATGGCACTATGGTTTTGCTGAGCATTACTCCAAATTTTCAGTCAGAATGACATAAACACATTGTCTATGGAATAAGTAGGCTTTCCAAATATATACCCAATCCTGAAACATGCTTTTTAAAAATTCATGGTGCATGTGCATAGCAGTAAAATCAGGCTATAGACAGAAGTAGTAGTAAGAAATTTTAGTTATGGGTTCAGCAGGCTGATTGCAGGAGGGAACTCACTGTGATGTCAGTACAGTAAGAAAAGCATCAGGACCCTGGACAGAACCCAGAAATGCTGGCAGCAAAGCTGAAGCCAGCAAGCAGGTAGCACTGGTCAGAAGCCAACAGAAGGTTGACATAATGCTGCAGAAGTGATGTGTGATCTTGGCATTTCCTCTGTACAACCAACCAGTTAGTTAAAGCGACAGAGACATGTTCCAGCCATTATGGCAAGTCTCCTGATGTATGTACTGGCTAACGTCTCTGGAATAATGGCAAGTTTGGAGAGGGGATGTTCAAAGATGTCATCTTTGAGAAATAATCCCAAATTGGATTGCAGAGAAGGATGGCAGCTCATTTCACCAGTTGTCAGTGGATGTGAGGATTTTCTAAGTGTGTGGGATGTGAATGAAAGTAATCAGCGAGTGAGATTTTTTTTTAAAGTCTCATTAGTCATGATCAGAATACAACTTTTTCTAGGGTGAGAGCTACTGGGTGTCTGGAGAGTGCACTCCAAATATTAATAATGAGGTCTAATATAAAAACTTTGTTTTCCCATCATATCACGTACATTTAATTAGAATCAATTATAGCTAATATGATTACTCTGCTATTTTCAGCCCATTTCTGTAAGTTATCAAGATAAATCTTCTTTCTGTCTTCTCAAGTGTTACCTTCAAATTTGATAAAGATTTGGTCCATTTCTATATGAAATGTTTTAATACAAAGAACAGATAACTCTCTCCAGTTAAATGAGAACTCTGATGACAATTGAGAGGTTTGTATATCGTTATATCATCCAATCCACATTTAAATAGCTTACTAATTAAAACATTATGGATTACCTTATGAAATGCTTGCTAAATTCAATACATATTTCATTCAACAGCTTTCCCACAATCTACTAAGGAAATAATTTTATTTAAAAGTTGGGGTAAAGTCTGTAAAGTTTATTTGTGATAAATTCTTGCTAGTTTTTGATCATTGCTAAACTGTTTTTAAGAAGTTTATATAGCATAGATGACTTTATTATTCTTTATTATTTGCTCTAGAATTTCTGAGGCATTGGTGCCCAGCTTTTTGACCCAAACATGAACTATGTTAGACCTTCTCCAATTATCTGGCTTTTCATTAATTGTCCAAGATTTCTCAAAGACAACACATGGCTTTTGGTGAAGCAATTAGTAAGCTATTTCATTACCATTGGAACAATTTGTCTGGCCCTGCACATGTAAATTTATTCACAATAAATTAATATTGCTTTACAATACTTCTGTGAATCCAAGCTTCCCAAGCTTTTCCCAAGAATGAATGAATGAATGTTGGCATTCTTACCATGATAAAATATAGACTTTAGTATTGAACTGGCTCAGGAAAAGAAGTTGGGATATATTTAAAATAGGACTAAAGATTTGGGTATAAAATTCAGGTGAATACTAGGTGACAGCAGTGGATCAGAACTTTTGTGCCTCTTTGTTACCAACTCATAGTCATCTGTGTTTTTACAATTCACAATTAGTAGCCTTGTGCAAAAGAGCTGTTGTTCCCTTAGAATTGGGGGCAAGAAAACATTTAAATACTTGCTTGATCTATCTCAGTGCACCATTCCATTGCACAGTTGTATATTTGTTGAAGAACTGCCATCCATTTTCAAAACTCTTCTAATGCAGAAAAGTAAGGCATATAAAAAGTGACTGAAAAATCCTGATAAAACAAAGCGTAGGTAGAAGAAGGAATCTGGGAGCAGAGTTAAAAGAGGGATCAACCTAGAATCCCTACGTAGGCACAAATGAACTAGGTCCAACCTCCCTTGAATTCTGTTGACTATTATCTCACCCAAAGTAGGTGTTAATTATTAGTTGAGAAGATTCTTGTGCATAGGCATGATTAACAATAAATCAGTTTAATTGCACCTGCACGTGTGGGCCTGATCTTTCAAGTATGACAGCATGCTTTTGCTACAATTATATATTATACAATAACCTCTCAAATTTCTGCTGACTTCTGCATCCAAATTCTGTCATTCTGTTCCTATGAACATACCATAACCCCATCTCTTAAGTTTTGGTTTTGCTCACAAGTGTTTAATATTTATTGGGAAAGAAGCCCAGATCAAACTGTTTAGACCAGGCTTGGTCAATTCATCCAACTGGGCATGGCTAGTCTAGTGAAGAGAAGGAGCAGGGGAGATATGATAGCAGTGTTCCAATATGTGAAGGGCTGCCACAGAGAGGAAGGGGGTCAAACTGTTTTCCAAAGTACCTGAAGGCCAGACAAGGAACAGTGAATGGAAACTGATCAAGGAGAGATTCAACCTAGAAATAAGGAGAAATTTTCTGACAGTGATAATCAACCAATGGAACAGCTTGCCTTCAGAAGTTGTGGGAGCTTCATCACTGGAGGCTTTTAAGAAGAGATTGGACTGCCATTTGTCAAAAATGTACGGTCTCCCTGCTTGGGCGGGGGGGTTGGACTAGATGACCTACAAGGTCCCTCCCAACTCTGCTAATCTGTATCTGTAATATAGTACACACCATTCTCACCCACTGTACTTGACCAAGTGCAATTTCTAGAGCAGTTTATCTGTTTTGTAGGACTTCCTGTTTTGGAGATCTTCAATGCTCTTTCCATTTAAACATTCATACCAGGCCTTAAGAGAGAATAGACTATACAAAATAAAGAGTTTGCATAAAATTATATGGAATTTTGCACACTGGGACGAAAAAGCTAGACATGTGCACTAGTGCCATTTACATGCCAGACTGATCATGCTGTATGTTCCTTTAATCAATTAAATGGGGTTAAAACTGTAATTTTGTCTGTCGCAAGTCATTAAAAACTTGTTTATCTTTTCTTTGATACAGATTTGTATGTGTATGTGTGCAGGAAATAACAGCCTGCTTTTTGTAAACACAAAACTAATAAAGCTCAGCAGGCAAAGATAACATAATGTATTCTAATTAAAATCTGCATCCGGAAAAGCACATCACAGAGCACTGCTGGCTTGATTTGTTTTGTCTGCTGTAATTTAATAGTTTTGTTTTAGTCAGTATGCCTCAATTGTAAAAGCACAGTTTTACATGGAGTAGGTATTGTATTGTAGGGATCTCAACTGGTGCCTTTCTACACATTATATGGATTTAGGCATCATACTTAAATGGGAAAATTCTCAATTGTGCTATTATAGCCTCTGAATTCATTGTTTAAAATGTTCCCCAGATTTTTCTTTAAAAAAAGAAGAACCCTTCCTTCTGTACATATCAAGAAGAGAAGTGTTCTAAATCTGCCTCTTCAGTGGATTAACTCAGTGCACATACTATTATTTATTTCATGTAATCTCAGCCTTGTGAGATAGTCTAGACAAGAAGCACACCCACAAGTATTTACTCTATATTTATTGTAAAGTTCCATTAACAGAATGTTGCAGGTCTGAAAGTACATCTCTCTCTCCCACCTGATCCTTGCAGTGCAAGAAATTAGGAAGGGTCCCTTCTGAAAGCTTTGTCACAACTCCATTCCTTTTGTAGACCCAGCCACCTCTTATTTAATTGTTCCCTAGAAAGTGGTTTTTTTCCCCTCAAGGTCATTCTCACATACCATTACAGTTGAATAAGAGTTTGAGGTGATATAATCCAAAATTTCTCCTATCATTTGCATGCTATGGTAATAATTTTAAATTGTTGACTCTATAGAAGATGCCCTGAAATGGTCAGATATCTCTCAGCCTAGAATTAGTAGAGCATCAACTTTGTATACTAAAATAGTCAGCTACATACAGTTCCAAAGAAGATGGAGAAATGACATATAAAAGGCTCTTAGAACAGGCAGTCCAATTCTTAAAACATTTTTCTGGCAGAAGGCTATTTGAAAATTTCAAAGTATTGTTTTTAGGTCTCTGCCAAGAAATGGTGGCCACGATGATCCTTAAGGAGCTATCAAAAACAGGTCACATGGTTTCTAATGCCTCATTAATGTGCTTGCTTAAAACAGTAACACATGACTGTTATTATTTTCTTACAACTTTAATATACATGGACTCATCATAGGAAATAATTATGCTTCTAATTAAATCACAGCAGCTATTTTTAAAAATGCTTCATTGTTAGTGGTGATAGATATTTGCATGCAGCAGCCTGGGGCCCATAAACAACTTTTAGCCAGGTAAGGCAAAAAATACCAGACGGCAAAGTCATGATTTGTGTCCACATTGATGTATTATGAGTACAGTTTTCATTACAGCCATCAGCATAGATGTTTCTTTTGTCAGATCATTATAGGAAAATTTCCACTGAGACTAAAAACTGTATAAGATGATGATTATTACTGTGACTGCTTATCTTTTCAAAATTCAGCAGTTTCCTGGAAATGTTCTATAGGTACAATTGTTTTTGATGGATGAAGAATAGGCTGGAGGATGTAAAATCATTTCAGATAGAAGTAATAGCTAGTACTTGTCTGTAAACTGAATTGGTAACTCTAAACGGGTCAGGGCAAACTAATTTCCATCTCCAAGATATAGTCATAGTCAACCTACTATGGGAGCTATAAAAGAGAAAAATACATATTCTCTCTTAATTAATAATCAGCCAAATGAAAATTACATTTCCATATAAGCCACATCATTAATGCCTTGTCTATTTCTCTTTGATTTTTCCCTAGCCATAATGAAAGACGGAACACTTTCCTTCATCCTGTGACTGACCAGATCCCAGAAAAGAACAACCATTTTGAATTGCAAAGGTTGGTGGTTTTTAGTGCCTTGCAATACTGGACATAAAATGGAAGTTCATGAAAGAGTATAGAGCATAAAATTTAAGGATGAAAAATACCATATGAAAGAAAATAGTCCCTTAGTTGTCCAGAGGTTTACCTCAAGAAACAAAAAGGGCAGGGATTTGCACAAAGGAGATTTGTATTCTGTCTGATTTGATGAATTCTTGGTTTAAGTTAATGTTAACCCAAGATCAATACAGGGACATGTATTTGTGGTATGAAAGTATAAGAAGTATGAGAAGAAGGGTAGTATGACCATAGACATCGGTCAGAACCCTGACACAAAGTCAGTTTCTTGGGACTATTAATGATGTATTTTTCTTCTCCTTCGCCTGCAATCCCAGATCTGTCTTTGACATGTCAAGCAAAGCAAGTAGCAAGCGGCCGGCAGCAGTCAGTAGTGAATCCTCCAATCACACAATGGTTTCAGAGGTGCCTCAGGAACGACCAAATGGCAGGGTATGTTTGCATTGTGGTCTTGCATATTTTCCTTTTTGTGGCTCTGTTCTGATAGGTTCATCCAAACCTTCTGGTGGTCAAGTTTTCCCATCTGAAAAATAAGGTGCAACTGATCTGCTACTATGGAATTCAGGGCAGTATAGAACAAACCTCCACATTGTTGTTCAAAGTTTAAAATCATGTTTGTGGTTATTTCACTTCATGTTGTCCTAGGAGAACTAGTTGATATTGGAATATCTCAGCATAAATGGCATACATGTAAAAATTGTACCTCACAAAAATTAGGCACCTTGACTTCCGGTGGTATTTCGATCGAAGACGGACCAGAGACCACGATTGTATGCAGCTTAGATCTGTGCTTGCCCTGTTGGAAGGGTCCCCAAGGGACTGAACCATCTGACCCACCCTATAGTGATGGGGGAAGAGGGGGAGACCGCCAGCTGGGTTGAGGGGAGCCTCATCTCCCCTCCCTGGCTTGGTACTTACTCCCCTAGAAGACAGGGAGAAGCGGCAGTTTAATGACTGCCCTGAAGATGGGAACTTTAAGCCGGGACTTTAAGTTTTGTGCTGGAGAGTGGAACTGGTGAGTGGCGTGTAATTGGATAAAAGACTTTAGATACTTTTTTTTTGAAAACCCCAAAAAGCGGAAAGAAAGAGTCCTCATTTGGAAGAATGGTAGCGGCGAACTGGGAATAAGAGGAAAATATAAGGTAAAGGAAAAACCAGAAATAAAAGAATTATATGAAATTAAAGATTAAATTTAGACTAATATAGAGAATTGGACATTAATTAGGCATTGGATAAAATGCTGGACGTATTTGGGAAGGGTAAAATTTAACATTAATACTATGGAAAAGAGAATTAAAAATAAGAGAATTTTGAAAAGAAAGTGATATAGAGCATCACCTAATGGTTAAAGATTTTCCTCTTTTATGTTTTTATGGAAAATTACTGGTCACATAAATATTTGAAAGAGACAAAAAATGGAATAAAGATTATTAATACATCAAAAACACAGAAAGTTTTTTTTTAAAAAAAAGAGGGGACTACAGTAAAATATAAAGGAATACAATATTTTGGGACTGCTGGAGGTTGATTGTGACAAGAAAGAGAAAGTGAGAGAAACAGAGACTTTTGGCAAGGACTATAATAGAAAAATTTGACCTTTAATAAAGAAATGGAAGAAATAAAGCAAAGAATTTAAGTTAGAGCCAAAAACTGTGAGAGATATGTTAAAAGAAAGAATGAAATTGCTGGACACAGTGATTAGTAAAGTAATGGAGTTGCAGCTTGTAGAAGAACAAAGAAAGTCCAGAGACGACAAGTCGGAAGAGGGAAACAACAGCCCAGATAAATATGGAGAACAAGGACCATTGCCAAAGAATATAAAAGGATTTAAAATAGAGACATTGACAACAGGGACAACAGATAAAAGAGATAAGGCTCCCAAGACTAAGAAGAAGAAAAAGGAATTATATAAGAAGAAATCCCAAAAAAGAGAACTGGTAAGGGTGGGGGAAAACATGGCTGACAGGCAGAGGGGAATAAAAATAATACCAGAAGGAAAAAAGAAGAAAGACCGGGGAAACTTAGAAGAGGGGAAGCTTAGAGATAAGGGTTAGGGATGTTATAAGGGGGCTACCACATGGGAATTTATATTGGTATTTAGTTTAAAACTTGCTGATAAATATTTTAGGATTGTAAACACACACACACACACATACATATAGATAGATATGAATATGAATTGTAGATGAATTATGCTGTTATGAACCCTTTCTTTGGAAGATTAAAAACGGGAATGGAAATGAATTAAATAGATGAACTTTGGCAAAGGGGAAAGGAAGAAAAAATATGATTATTAATGATTATAAGTAAGGTGAAGATAAAATGAGATATATTAAGAAATTATCTTAGCGATTTACTGAGGGAATACTTTAAAATACAATTTAAAATATACAGTTGGATACTAGAAATGTATAATGAGAGTATTTTATTATGATTAAAGTAGGGGAATGAAAAATACCATGTGGATCCTAAATGACTTTATTTTACTTTTACTCTTTTTAGATTGTTTATTATATATCGGCTTAGAGAAAATTAAGGATAATAATGATGTGTGATATAAAATAAAATAGGTGGTAAGCTGAAAATGGAAATAATAGGGGATAAAGAATTGAAAACCTAAGTGTGGATGAAATGATAATGATATTGAATTAATGAATTGAAATATGAAATGCAAATTTATTTAAAGATGAGTGAAATGGATAATGATATGATGATATTATATAAGATTAATGGAAATGAAAGTTTGACTATGTACAAGTGTTATAATCCGGAATCATGTTGCCCATGTGAAGAGATGTGTAAAGATAAAAAAAATAAAAAACTTTTTATATAAAAAATAGGCATCTTTTTTATGCTAAATGTCATAGCCAGCATGTGCCCAAGATTATGAGTTTGATCCATGTTTAGTCATGCTTAAAAATTGACCCATTGGTACTCAGTTAGGCTTAAGTTAATGATGTCTTATTACTTTTAGTCTGTCTGTTCTAATATTTATCAAATTTATTCCCCCAGAGTTCCAAAGGAGTTTTAGTGGTTCATAAAAATATAAATCAATTAAAAAGTCAAATTAGAACTAATATAAAGGATATAACAAAAATGAATGATGCAAAAACTCAGCAACCATCAGACTTAATATAATTAATTAGGATTTCATTGTATTACCCATTGCTTGTTTTGCCTTCCCAAACCTTTCTGTTTTATTTCCCAAAGGCATCATCACGTACCTCCAGGAAAGGAATTGCTTTTGGAAAACGTTCTAATTCCATGAAGAGGAATCCCAATGCTGCAGTGACCAAGAACGGTTGGCTCTTCAAGCAGGTAAACCACCTGTCCTTCACTACATCAGAAGATACACAACGAGATGAACTAGATTATTATAAAATATGGAACAAATTTTATGAATGGAGGGACATGCAAGGGTGCTCATAGATTTAAAATAAGTAGAGACGTGATTAAAAGGATCATAAAAATAATTGGAAAAATGATACTTTAAAATGTATATATGTATCTAAATCTACTAATTTTTTTTCTTTATTTCTAACTGTTAAGAGATTGGACAAAAATGTATGTCAAAGAAGAACCACCACGTTCACTGTTTTTAATGTTTATATCTAATAAAATTTATTTTTTTAAACAAGGAAGAAGATATGCATAGTCCAGGGGTGGGATTCAACCGGTGTTACTACCAGTTCAGTGACTACATTTTGCCCGTGCATGTAAAAAAACTTACTGCCACCCAGACAGCTGAAAAGCGCTGTGTGAGGGTACACAGTGTTTGAAAAACCTCTTTTTTCCTGCTTTTTCAACCTCAGCTGTGCTGTGCAAAGCGGCTGAGGTTGAAAAAGCAGGAAATAAAGGTCAGGTAAGAGCCTAGGCGGGTGGGTAGGCCAAACAGCAGCAAACACAGAACCAGTTCAATGTCTGCTGCTCTTCAGAGCTACTGGTTTTATAGAGCCGTACAGAACCGGTAGTGTCCCACCCCTGGCATAGTCCCTAAACTACGAGTACATTTTAAAGGCCCCCAAATCAATTCCTGATTCTACTGGTAAATTAAATTCCACAATTTTAGGCTGAAATTGTTTTGCAAAATGTTCCATAGCCACGTACATATTTTAAATAGTTATTGGGGGGCTTCTGGGTTCTTTTCTGGACTGTCCAATTTGACAACACAGCCATGATAACTAAAGCATCTCTGGCCCTACCAAACATGACTTTTTCATCCACTAAAACTAGACCAAATGCTATTTGGTGTGCTCAAGGCTGCCCATTTTTGCACAAGCTTCTCCTGTTTTCTCTCCAACATCACAGACCAGGCATCAAGCTTCAGGATAGTCAAGGAAGTGCTTTTTCACCCACTACTTGGTTTTCTTCATAACTTTATTGAGCAAGAAACTGATTTGAAAGTCATTAGCTTATTTGATCATTCCACCTGTGAGTTCTAGTGCTACCTTAGGCATGAAAGTCAGCTGGGTGACTTTGAGCTAGTCACTCTGTCTCAGCACCCATCTCACAAGATTGCTGTTGTTGGGAAAATAGGAGGAGGTGTTCACCACTTCGAATTATCTATGAAGTAATAAAGCCATGATAAGGTAGGTAGGTAGATAGATAGATAGATAGATAGATAGATAGATAGATAGATAGATAGATAGATAGATAGATAGATAGATAGATAGATAATGGATTCTTGGACTGAAAATCTTGGGATTGCTATGCAACTAGTGAAGATGTCTGCATGACTTCAAAGGATTAATTTATGGAGCTAAGGCTCCTTCTCATAGGTCACACATAGGTCCCAGTCACACTGGAGGCAGGCCTGAGAGAAGATCGGTTGCTGCTTCCTATGGAAGGGGATAGCTTCATCCCAGTTTTGGTTCTGTCTTTTTCCAAAGAACATGTGAGTCTATCAAATTTAAGACTCCCTAAATATACAACTCTCCTTTTTAATTTTCTCCCAATTTTTATTTACTGCTAACATTCCCTAACATTTAAAACTGGATTAAAATATTTTATAAATCCAAAACAAAGAGATCATTTTCAGAAGTAGTTTAAGCATATATTTTCTTAATTCATTGGAGTACAAAAAGGAGGAAGTACAGCACAATCAGATTTGCAAGATTCAGTTATTAGTCAGTAAAAGTAGTTTTAGTCTGCAGGATCCAATCTGGGTCAGTCACTGGAACCAGAAATTTAGTCTTCTGAGTTTTTGGACTCGTGCTGGAGCTCATCCTCAAGGAACTTCTCTCTTTCCAAATGGATCAAATCAAGCATTAGACTACCCTTTGAGACATAGAATAAGGGTGCCCCACAGGACAAATGGGCAGCTAATAAGCTCCTAAGAGACATCTATAGAGTGGGCTCATGGTTCTCCCATGTTCTCTTCCACTAAAGCTAAACTCTTATGCCTTGGCCAAAGCATCCTTTCCAGCAAAAGTACTCCCCTCCCCCCAATATGTGAGGGACAACTTTGATTGTGTTACACCATAGGGTGCCTCAGCTTCACTGTAGGAAAATGATTCACTGAAATTGGAGAAGTTCCAATTTCTATAGTGGAGAGAGGCCATTCGGTCCACCTACCTATTACAGGAAGGAGGGAATGTTTACGGAAAATTGCACATCACAGACCCCTTATTTCTTCTTTCTCAAGTGTGTGTTTGCTGAGATTGCTTTCTGACTTGTCATTCTGAGACTGGGAACCAAAGTATTCCCTCTCACAGGAAGTAACTTCAGAACTCATCTAGACACTGCTCCCACAGCAACTGGGCAGGAGATATTCTATTCTAGAAGATGGATCTTCATGGTAAATCCAGCATACCAGTTCTTACTACCTAGCAATTTTATTACTTTGTCTGACCTTAGCCTGTCATGCCATTTTCTCACAGGATGTTTTTTTCAATTTATGTGGTATGTAGTATCCAGATTATGACATTTATTTTGCTTTCAACAACTCTTTACAGGCCAGCTCTGGAGTCAAGCAGTGGAATAAGCGCTGGTTTGTATTGGTGGATCGCTGCCTTTTTTACTACAAAGGTATGAGGAAATTCAAGTTTAAAATTAAATATTAAAATTACATTTAATTATATATTAAAATATAAAAGTATAAGGAAACTCCTAGATGCCAAACATAGTTTGAAAGCAATGGCAGGAATGTATGCATTCATTTTCTGTATATCTTATCAAACTAGAGTTTCACCTTCACACCTGGTGCTATTGAGGAACAGTATTGCTATTTACAGGAGAGACTGATTTATTTTTTATCTGTAAAGGATGCAATATTTTCATATTGGTTTAGGAGAGATAGGAAAAGCAATATTTCTTCACAGCAAAGTATATACTTGAGAAATGCCATTCTAGACCATGAAATGTGATAATTGCTGCCAACTGGATGGTTGTAAAGGACACAACCCCATTTCTTTGATGGTAATTACAGAGCCTGCAGTTGTATGATAAAATATTACTGGATAACCCGTGAGCCATTGAGACACTGTTTCAGATATATTTGCTTACTTAAGCAAATAATAATAATAGTATGAACATGGGTGGACAAAAAAGCAGTGGGAGCAGGAGCAAGTTCCAACTTCCCACCAACTTCCCATTGACTTCACTTGTGGGAAGGTAGCCAGGAGCATTGGAAGTTATGATAGTATGACCGCGGCGATGCCATGACTACAGGGCAGTATGGTGACACTGCAGTGGCCACAACTTTGCCATTGCAAGTGGTATGAAGATCCTTGAAATTTTAGTCCCACAATGGGACTGGATCTTTGGATGCATTCTTTAAATTAGCCCATTGGAGGTATCTTGATTCAAAAAAATAGTTCCCTATGAGGCATGCTCTCTGCCAATTGTGGATTACAAATAGACAGACAGAAGAGTTGATGTACAAGTGAAAATTGTAGAAGTGTTACTGAATTTATGTCTCAGCTGGCTGGCTATTACCTAGCTGGCCACTATGAGGATAGAATGCTGGCTGAGATGGTCCTTTGATCCGCTGTAGCAGGATTCTTATGTTTTTGTAATATTATTTTGTAATAATGTACTGTTAACTCTTTCGGGGCAAACAATATACCAATAGTTTTCCAGTAATACATAGGAATAATTTCTCAGATGAGTGATGACCCTTCCTTCCTTCCTTCCTTCCTTCCTTCCTTCCTTCCTTCCTTCCTTCCTTCCTTCCTTCCTTCCTTCCTTCCTTCCTTCCTTCCTTCCTTCCCCAGCTAGTCCTTAGCTATTTTATCTAGCAATTAATTTTTCATTTTGCAATACAGCTATTGAATGGCTGAATCCATAAAGTCAAAGGCTCAAAATCATTGACCTGCTCTTCCAGAAATCTCCTGTATCTTTTCACTCTGCCCTCACCTCCACTTTGAGGGAGCTTGATAATTTAGAATCTGTGCTGCCTTTGTGGCAATTAAATGGTAAAAATATTGTAAAATGAAATAATTTTAATAGTGTCATTTCTTTCTATGTCGTACAGAGGGATGTGGCGAGTAGTTTCAGTCTTTTCTTCTTCTCTTGGGAAATAAATTGATCTCACAGGAGATAAGCAAAATAAAATAATAATAAAATACCGTTTAAATTTTAAATACAATATTCAAAATAAAAACATTCAGTTTTGAAGAAGATAAATGCTACCTGATTAAAAAGAAAAATATAGAAGGATTGTGATGCTTGGAGCCAGCTACAAAAGGATTCTAGTCTGCTGCAAATAGGAGTTTCTCTTGCAGAGTCTCAATTTACTACCGAGCTCAAGGAAGTTATAAATACAGACAATAACTTCATAGTCTGAAAAATAGGATTAAGGCTGAAATTAGGGAGAATTTCCTCACTAATAATAGATAATTTTATATGTGGCATGATATTTCTTGTAGCCTAGTAATGTAATTAGTTCTCTAAAACAGATGATTTGAGTATTCCTGTTGTTGCCCCTTCACAAACTTTGGATTGATTGATCGATTATGTGTCATCAAATAGAAATCTAACATTCTCTATAATATCCTGTTAATCGTGCTTGCCTTTAGACTTACTGGAACGATTAAGATTTGACAGTGAAGAGGCATGCATGACAGTGCAGAGCATATATATTTATTTAATTTATACACAGCTTTCTACTCTGACAAGTACTCCAATGAAGCAGACTCCATGTCACCCACCACCAATGCAACTTGTTTATTTTTCTATACTCTGCCTGCCAAACTGTGAGCCCTACAATATCAGTATGAATGGCTGTCCTATAATCTTTGGTTCTCACAGACCTGCTGACTGGGCCTTTTCTCTGGTAGCAGATGGAAAAGATGATGGTCATGAATAATTAACTAGACAGTATTGTGAAGTATAACTGTAATTGATATGCATACAGGGATATGTGAGCACTTGCTGGTCTGAATTGGAGAGAAGAACAAGCATGAATGCATCACGGCAAGGAGGGCATCTTTCATAGGTAGATAAATAGTTAGGCATAGCTTTTCCACCACACTCCCTGCATAGTGATTGTTTTCAAGCCTTCCTTCCTTCCTTCCTTCCTTCCTTCCTTCCTTCCTTCCTTCCTTCCTTCCTTCCTTCCTTCCTTCCTTCCTTCCTTCCTTCCTTCCTTTCTGCAAGGAAATTACCCTATGCCCCTGAATTGTTTCTTAGTTGCAATGGTGATGAAGAAGATGGATGTCCATTTTAACAATTGTTAACTAAGATAAAGGAGTATTCTTTAATTCTTCGTCCCTCTCTTTTTCTTTCATGCAGATGAAAAGGAGGAAAGCATCTTGGGCAGCATCCCACTTCTCAGTTTTCGAGTGGCAGCTGTCCAGCCATCGGATAACATCAGCAGGAAATATACCTTTAAGGTCAGTAAAAAATGGAAGTGTTCCTAGTATATGAATGTGTAAATAGACTTTGCTGTGCTTGTAGAAATGTATCCTAGGCTAACAACACTATCTGTTTTCTATCTGAACTGGATCCAGTAGACACTTTATTTAGAAGGAAAACAGCATTTGTATCACACACTTAAAATTGTGTTGGATTCCTAGAGCGTACATTTGTATCTGCATGTGTGATGTCAGTGTACATGTATGAGCTCCTAAATCCTACAAGATTTAGCTCCAAATTCATTCTGTACCTCTTTCACTTGATGGCTATTAATTCCTGTGAGTCTAGATTTAGTTAAATAGATCATATAATGTTTATTGAATAAATTTAGAGTATTGAAAGATCTTGTGGGACAGATTAGAAAATATGTGTTCATTTAGAGATATTTAAAGATTGTTTCATATGCAAAAAAAATGCAATATACTCTTTCTTTTCTATCTCTTCTCCTTATTTTTCTTTTTGTCTATCCACCATCTTTTTCTTACTTTTTTCTAAGTTAGTATTGCTTTTATGCTGCAAAAAATCTTAATAAAATAAATTTTAACAAATTTCCAGTACACTCAATGAAAATTAATTAGATGTAAGTACTTGCACATCTACATGTTACATATACCACATACTTTTCTCATTGCCATCTCGACCATTGTATTGTTCCCTAACCCCTTTCTAGTCATTGAAATTGCTTGCTCTTCAGATGTTTCAAACCTGTGCTATGTAATATTTGTTCCCTTTTTAATGATGATGAATTGGTTTTGATTAGAAACCACTGATACATGAGTTTTCTTAGAAAAACTTCCTACATGTCTTCCCACTTGTGGTATATAAAAAAAGAGTTGCATTTAAAAATAGCACAGGGACTCCAAATGTAAACATGCTTTTCAGGACAACTTGGCTGATTATGAGTGATAGGAATCCAAGAACTCTTTTTCTGGCACAACTTTTCCCACTAAGTTTTACTGATACTATTGCACTAGACAGGATCTCAGAGAGATATATAATCTTAGAGAAGAGTATCATATTTCCAAATCATATAAAGCTTATGAAGTACATTTTAGAGTTCAGTAGGAATTATTCTGAAGTAATGTGCCTAGATTTTCAATATCTGTAATATCCATGTTGAAGGAAATGAAAGTACAGTATTGATCTTCTCTAAACTTCAGTATTGATGACAAAATAGCCAAAATTTATATTCTGTTCTTTTGTTTATTAATAATTATTGTGCTCTCATTAATTCATGTTCAGAAAAAAATTTGTAATGGATAATCTATTTATTAGATTATCTATCTATTTATTTTATCTATTATAATAGATAATCAACATGTACGGGACAGGTAGCTCTAGAAATATAATTTTTGACTTCATCCTACAGTTTATAGAACTTTTATTTTACATCATATCCTATTGGTGTAATATTTGAACCTACATTTTCCCCTAGCATTCTGACACAACTATCTGAGGGTTCTTCCATAGGCTGAGATGCAAGGACTAGTTTTCCTAAATTCAGTGAAAGCCAAGTTGACCATTCAGTTTAAAGCTCAGAAAGCACTAAGTATGAATCCAGTTCTGCTTCAACAACTCATTCACAGTGACCATCTTTGCTCTTGGCGTGCTTTGCCTGCTGATATTCCTCCCCATTGAATTGCTTATTGGGTGTGGCTGATCTGTTCTCTGTCTTCCCTGTTTTTCTGTGTGAGGATCCCCTGGACAGGAGATCTCTTCTGATTACTGGTCTGCAATACATCACCCAGCCACCAAATAGGTAGTGTTTTCCTTCTGTTTCCAAATGCATGCATGCATGCCAGAAAGGAAAAATGAAGTACCAGTGGTAAAAATGATCCTGCATGCTTTATTCACCTGCAATCATTCCCAAAGGAAATTGTGGTGGGGGAAATTTTGAATCCCTTTGTCTAATGAAATACCTAGAAGTATTTTTTAAACCATGGAGAATACTGGAAACACAGAACTATGTAAGCAAATCCCACTGAGGATGTAGATCTTGAACTCATTACTGTTATATGACTTGTACATAAATAAATGTTCATGTTATGGGTTTCACTCAATGATTTGTGAAAGATAATATCTAGCTCAACAAAGTGAAAGTCAGGAAGGCATGTAGTAGTTAGTCAATGAGTGGCAATTAATTGTGAAATAAAACTGATGGGTAAATATAAACAAAAACTAAATTATGCTATTCATTCTCTACTATGAATATGTAATGTACATAATAAAATATGTAATATATGAGCCCAATTGTGTGTGTGTTATATTGATTAGTAAGTTTCATTAAAACATCTGGATTTTTAAAAAATCAGGATGATTGAAACAAGCACACTATAAATGAGCTGGTTATATTCAGACAAAGAATTTGAACTTAGCTAATTCAAGAAATACTTTGATCTGGATTTGTTAGCCACATAGGATTGTTTTAAACCAAATGTGGTTGCCTCTACTGGTATTCTTTATATGCATGCCTAGTCTTTTTATCCTAGTCTTCAGAATAACTGTGGTATTAGCTCATGAGCACATTTTATTTAGGCTGAAAATATCCACATAGCAAATTACAAAAGTTGGCAGTTTCAAAAATAATCTTTCCTTTGTGGGGTTTTTTAATCTGAAAATCTTCAGCTTTTACATATCAAAAGTCAGGAATGAAGTACTTAAAAGTCTCTCTGTGTGATTTCCTAGACTCTTGTTACATTTTAACCTGATGAAGAAATGGTTCGTGCTGGGGAAAGTAAACAGAATAGCATGCACTGCACAGCTGAGAGCAGTCAGATTTTGTCGATGTCCCAAATGCTGAGATAGCATTGTTAGGGAAGATTCAGTACTCCCTTCAGTGATTTCTTTAAATCAACAACTATGCCTGTTGTGAAATTGTAATCTTATTCAAAGTCTGCAAGGAAATGGAATTTACTTCTCTGTGGAGAATTCTTAGCATTGACATTCAAAGATCACTTTACCACTACTTAATCTATCCCTCCTTAATTTTTCCATCTGCTAAGAAAAAAGATGGCAGAAATGATGGGATAACATTGAAGTGTTACAGGTGGAAGATCAGTCTATCTGAAATGCTGTGAATGAAGATGTTTAGAAAAATTAGGACATTTGAGAGATCTTTCTTCCTTGTTTGTGTTAGGAAGAGATATTGAATGTCTAGGAACTATTCCCAAAGCAGTAAGTTTATATTATTTAAAGTTTAATGTTGGCGGGTTTATGTTAAATCTCTCATTCTTTTAATTCAGATCAATAAGTTACCATAAGCCATTTCACAGTAGGTTTTGTTCTCCCTACCATAAAAATGATTTTCAAGGAGTTTAGCAAAGGCAATCTGAGTTGAACCAGTGTTTTGCATGCTTTTCACTTACACTTTTTGACCTATGCATATCCTGCAAGGGGAAAGCTTTCATCCATGGTGCTGGAGAGCCAGAGGTGGTATCTTTGTGTTGGAATAAGCGGAGTTGGTTTGTGCTAAATTTTAAAGAGGATAATCTTCCTTTTAAACGATGGTCAGGATTACTCTTCTGTTTGAAAGCACTGTCTATTTGAACAAATCCAAAAATAGTTTAAAGATAACAGCTGACAGTCATGAAATAAAAATTTGGTGAAATTATAATGTTCCTAAGGGAAAGAAAACAAAATTACTCTCTGGACACTGACTGGGATCTTTTTATCTCCCTTTCTCCCTTTCTATTCTTTGTTTCTGCAGGTAACTGTATGTTGGATGGAAGAGATGCCACAAAATCACAAGAAGTCATTCTCCCCTCAGGCTGAACATGCTGGCATCCGGACCTATTTCTTCAGCGCTGAGAACAATGAGGAACAAGAATCCTGGATTCAAGCCATGGGCGAGGCTGCCCGGGTTCAAATCCCACCTACTCAAAGGTCAGTTGTTCAAAAGATGGGTGGCTGTGGTTTAGAACTGGTTGTGGACATTTCACTGTGCTGAACACGCTATATAAGGGTGTTATATTTATTGCTAAGTTCAATTTTAGATGAACTTGGAAGATGCTAGTGGCATGGCTAGTAAAATACTAACAAACGCATTGTCTCATATGGCATCATTCTATAGCCGTAAGATTATTTCTTCAGTGGAATTAGAATAATTGCTTTAAGACAATGTGAAACTGGTAGGTTCGTGAGAAAGTTCAATCAGTAATAACTTAAACTGTTATATCAGATCTGCAAGAGGATGGTCAGAACTCACAGTAAACTAGAATCCCTTGTTTAGGATATGCTGATCCTAAACTATGGCAATGAATGCTCTTATGCATTCTTCTTAGGCATGAAAAGACTGACTGTGAGAACATTCCTCCTAGCAAAAATCATCATCATCATCATCACCAGCGCAGTATCCTTACCAGGGAGCTTGCCAAAGCTGAGTTGGAAGCAAAGACCAGAGGAGAAGGTGATGGACGTGGTTCTGAGAAGATTGAAAGAAAACCAGAGCGTGTTGCAAATAAGAAAGAGGCACTGGTGAAAACCAATGGCATTGCCAGTCAAGATACGCCCTCAGAGCCTGGAAGTCCTTATCCAGAAGCAACTCGTGTGCCATCTGGAGTGGAGAGAACCCCACAACCAAATGGTTGGCAGTATTCATCTCCAACTCGTCCCGGCAGCATGGCTTTTCCACAGCATGATGGAGATACTGTTATCTCTCGTCGGAGCTTCGCACCTCGCACTAATCCAGAAAAGATTGCTCAGAGAAAAAGCTCCATGACCCAGTTGCAACAGTGGGTCAATTTGCGCCGTGGAGTTCCCCCACCTGAAGATCTCCATAGGTGAGTTGTTTAAACAATCAAGATACAAAGCATAGCACAGATTAAAAAATTTACCTTACTAATACTGAAAAAAGAATCTATACTGTAGATTTATTGTAGATTTTAGGTCCTGTAATATGTTATATCTTATACTGTACTTAGTACCACTCCCTCTTCCCCAAATAATTGTCCATGACCTTAATACATGAGGCTGTAACAATTTCAGTTTCTTTTCTGACAAAAAAAAACCCTTCATCATCTTCTCTGGGTGCCTTGGAATACGTTATTTTAAAAATTTACAGTTGGTTTATATTTAGTGCTCTTGCACCCAGAAGAGCAGAAAAAATATTTGGCAAGCAGGTGACTATATTCAGCTTATTTACCAAGTGTTCCTGATCATGGAATGAAGTAATTGTTTTTATTTTTATTTTTAAAAAATCAACTGTTTATCAACTGCTGCTCTTAGAAAGTTTTCAGATTACCCTGTAGGAATAAACACAGTCCAACAATATAAATACCCAGTGAGAGAAAATAAATACTAGCAAAAAAGTACAAAGAGATGAATATCTTTCCACTGTTAAGTTTACTTTTTGACATATGGACAATGAACTTTACTGATTTGGGGCAATTCAGTGATCCAAATCTATAAGTCACAGTTTTAGCACAAGTACCAAAGCAGCTTTTATCCTAATTGAACCTTGCAAAGATCAACTTTTACATGTTATTTATCAAAAACTGACACATGTATGTATACTCTGCTACTCAAGGAGGTAGCTCACACACAGGAGAGGAAACTAGGAGTGTTTCACAACTTTAATTATGAAGAATAAAAAATTAAGAAACACAAGCAAACAATATAGTGAAACAATTGGAGTCAAGAAGGCATCTTTAATGCTTAAAACAAAACTGTAAATTTTGCAGTTTCTCCCAGTTTTACACATAGAAATATGCAAAATATATCAGTGCTGTTCAGCAGATGGTAGACTGAGATTAACATAGTTATAGAAAATCCTAAAACCCCAGACCAAATATTTTCCTTTCTTGTTTCTTTTGCAACTTGTAGCCCCAACAGATTCTTCCCAATGTCTCGGAGAGTACCTGATTATTACCCTCCCTATTCACCCCAGTACTCGGAGGATTACCAGTACTATCCACCTGGTGTGCGTCCTGATAGTATCTGTTCTATGCCTGCCTATGAACGTGTGAGCCCTCAGTGGGCTGTGGAGGACAAGCGCCACGCCTTCCGCAACAGCAGCTCATTCCAGCTGCGAGAGTGGAAAGAACAGCCTGGCTATAGCAGACAAGATATGCCCATCTGGATCCCGGGCCCCACACGGCAGCCAGTGTACTATGATGAAATGGACGCTGCTTCCAGTTCCCTCCGCAGGATGTCCCTTCAGCCTCGTTCGCGATCAGTCCCCCGCTCACCAAGTCAAGGATCCTACAATAGGACCAGAGTCTATTCTCCAGTAAGGTCGCCCAGCACCCATTTTGAACGAATGCCTTCTCGAAGTGAGGAGATATATGCTGAGCCATCGACTTACATGATGAGACGATCTGTCAGTTCCCCAAAGGTAAAGTTCTTTTGAGGCTTCCCTCCTCCAAATAGCTCAGCCATCTTTCGGTAGATACCCAGCCAAGTGAGGGTGGGAGGGGGAGATAAGAGATTTTAATAATAGTCCTATCTCTATATTTATTTATTGTTTATGCCACATAGTGGAGACAACTGGGGAGGGAAGATGCTGCTGAACATGAAGGAGATTTATTGATCAGTCAAGTCAAGAGACAACTGATTAAGAATTGGAGTAACGGCAGGAATGAGCAGTGTCATATCTAAACAATGCTTACAGAAGCTGATCTTAAATAACATTCCCTATTATAAACTGATTATTTCTCAATCTCAGATATGTTAAGACTATTTTAAACCAGAGGTGGGCAACTATGATTCTTTGATGACTTGTGGTTGGCTCAGGAATTCTGGTAGTTGAAGTCCACAAGTCATAAATGGACCATAGCCCCTGTTCTAGACAGTCAGAAGCAGGAGCATTTCATCCTGCAAATCCTCTAGCACCATCTGTTCTTAATTATACTTAACTCAGAAATAAATATAAAAGATCTGAGATGAGCCCTAATTCAAACTAAATATATGGTATAAAGCTCCAGCAGCCGAAATGTGATGCCAAGGTGGCAATGTTAGCTGAATTGAGAGGCTAGTAGATTAGACAAGTTTTTGAACTGAGACTTGAAGTGTTCATCTTTATGGCTACACCCTATAGCTTGATCAGTGTGATTTTCAGAACAAATTAGAGAGTGTCAATGGAAGAGGAGAGGGAATCACCCCAGGAACGAAGTAATATTACAATACAGATTTCAAAGTAGCTCTGCTTATGAAACCAACCTTTTGTCTTGTGTCCAGACTTCAGTTTCAAGGAGTTTCTATAACCACTTTAGTTAATGGCCTTTGATATTTTTTCTTCCGGCAGGAAGGTCATTGTTATTACTAGATTATTAACATAAGGAAAATATATCTCACACACATTCCTTTTGTTTGCCCAGTATGATTACCTTGGTGATAGAAAGCCTGTTCCTGCAGGAATGTTTCCTTTCAACTATCCAGCATCCCCTACAGTCCATGATAAAATGGTAAGCCACAATATTATCCCATTCTTTCACTAGTGAAGGTGTTTTTCTTTCCTAAAGCTATCATTTAATTTAGAAGTGGGAATAATTGCCTTAGCAGCGAAGTTCATTAGGGTTGGTTATGAACCTAGCCTGGAGGCACCATGACTATGTGAACAGGTGGAAAATTTTAATCATTAGCCTGATGATGATTGGATGATCATAGTTTGTATGCGTTTTTGAAGAGCAAAGAAGGAAACGAGTGTGTGATTTTTAGAGAAAGAAAAAAAACCCCATGCATATACTCATTCATTGAGCTGAAACCAGTGTTTATTAACATTACCACCCAGGAAGAGTTGCAAGAAGAGATAGAATGCAAAGTCCAGTATGTATAGAGAGCGTGAAGATGACTTTGATGGTGATACCCAAACTCTCTTCCCAAAGAGACCAGGGGCAAAACATTGTCAAAGTCCAGAACATCTATATAACATTTGGAAAGGCACAAACACCTCCCTAATTCACAAGTGTAAGAGAGAGGAGGAAGTGCAGTATATAACTTGATTATCTTCCATACTTTAGGGAGGAATGGACCACCTGTTTAACAACTTAGTTATTGTATCATTTCTTGCTTCTACCTCAAAGTTGAGGAAAATTTGCAATTAAGTCACAGATTGCATAGCAAGCTGTTTGCATGTTGAAGGTAACAGCTCCACCAACAGTGAGCTGTTTATTCTTGTTGCTCACTTCAACCAAGCATTTGCCTTGCCTTCAGAGTTGGTCCACTTCTATGGGTGATCTCTAGATGGAAAAATACTGCTTTATTCCCTGTAACAAGCAGAACCTTCCCAATGGCTGAACACCCATAAATCTTCTGGTATTGTATATGGGATACCATTCTGAAATTGATGGTATCCCAAAGAATTGGTAATGCAAAAACTGAGGAGGACTAATCCTCTTTAATTTTCTATTGTCATTCTCTGCATCACAAAAATAATTAGAGTCAAAAACTGCAATGGAAAAATACATGATAAAATCTCTGTTTCCCCTTGTTGGCTATTTTTATATGCTGTTTTCCTTGGTCATTCTAATTCTCTCTTTGTTTGATTATTCCACTGCGGGGGAGGATCCATGTGGTGGGGGCAACAAACACTGTGAATGGGACTCTGCCAAATGAAAGTGCCAACTTCATTGCTCCATGCCACGTTTTTTGACCCTACCTGACACCTGACAGCAGCCAGTAAATTCTGGACTGGATTTAAGGTGCCCTGTGGAACAAACTCTAGATGCACGCTTGTTGCACGCAGCTTCTCCCTCACCACCCCTGCTTTTTCACAAGCTATGCACAAAAGTAGATGCATGCGGCTGAACTAAAAATGCAGTGAGATGAGTTTGATATCACTAAGCGGGTCAGGAACGTTCTTTCTGATAACAGATGCTCTGTTTCCAACCTCAGCCTCCCCCACCCACCACCCAACAAGGGCCATATTCTTGTACTGTCTCTGAAGCTGCATGATCGCAGTGGATTGTACAGAAGCATGTTGTGATGGAGCCACACACTTCTACCCCTTTTGTCCAGTTGATCTGGGCATGATGGGTCAGTTCAGAGTTCATCATATGTAAACACCATTGTACCTGCTGAGCAAAAAACAGAGGAAAGAGACATTTCAACACAGCCCTTTGCTTTCAAGGTAACTTCTCATGTTTTACAGGGGAAAGTGTTGAATGCTATCTGCAAATATGTTGATCTTGGCAGCAAATGTAGCCTCAACAGCAAGAGCAGAGGAATCGCTCTTGAGGTCCTGAATTCAATAAACAACACATGTGGACTCAGAAAATGGTCTTTTACAGGGGAAGGAGTAAGACTTATATTGTGATATAACTTGATCAAATGATATAACTTGATAGCCTGCCAAACTCAGGCTGTATTAAACAAGATAGAATGATCTGGATTAGATTAATGTGGTCACTCTGTTAATGCTCAGCCATACAATAAGATGCCAAACAAGGCTTGGGGAGAGAGCACTGATGATCGTTCAGGGCTATTGGAATCTCTGAGAGTCCCTGAAATGAATTTTATATATTTCCTGATCTGAAAAGATTTCTGAACAACTATTATTCACTTATCTTCTCTTTTTAAAAGTGCTTCGAAGTCTGTGAATGTTCCCTTTGCTGTATGGGGAAAGCTCTTTGCCTGTCTCTAGTTTAGCTGCACCTAACTGCTTTTGCTTCTTCTTTGTGTTCGTTGTTTTTGTATGTTTGTGTTTCCATTTTGCCGCATGCCTAATGGCTCCTGATAGGATGAACTTTTAGACCTTCAGTTGCAAAGAAACCTAGAGTATTTGGACCAACAGGTAGGCTAAGCTGGCTGTGTTTCCCCTCTCACCACTTCACTACTCCCCACACATTCAGCCTTGGCTCTGCCAAACCCATCTTCCTCCAGTCCTGTTGTCAGGCCTGTGTCATCCTCCCTTTCCTGCACCTCCTTCCCTTTCCCCAAAATCTCTTGATGCTTGTGCTAGCACTACTGGTTCTCAGTTTGTGTTAACGTTCCTTGTGGGAGGGCAATGCCCAGAGATGGGCAGCACAAAAATCCAATGAATACATATATAAAAATAAATAAATGTTTCATTTTGGGGATCTAAAAAAAAGAAATACATTGCTTGTCTAGAGATCTGTAGATTTCATATGCTAGAAGGTGTGTTTCTCTAATGCATTCCTGACTACAGAATGTTTACACAATATTCTGACTAGATTTTCTAGCAGAATTCTGCTGAAATATTCACATGGGTGGAGGAATGTGGTGTTCTTGGCAAATATTTAGTTGGGAAGTAGCCAAAGGGTGTACGTGATTGTTGTGCCTTCCCTTGCATAATCATCTTTCAAAGGAAGACATTATGAGGAGTGCCTCTCACTAAATATTTTTTTAAATATTACTGAGAGGGCATCTTGTCCTCAAGAAGTTGTTGCGGAATTTCTCTTTTCCCCTACAATTTTTTTTAAAATCATCCCCTCAGTTTCTCTGCTCATAAATCTGGTGAAGAATTTCAAAAAAGCCATTTGTATACACCACAGACATTTCTTTGAAATGTTTTTCTTCTTTGAATGAAATGTTGAAAGCCAATTCTTTTTTCAGTTGAACTGGTAAAAAAAATGTAGGAAAATTTCTTACTGCTTTCTACTTTTATTTTTAATTTGACCTATATATGGATACATTCCTCCTCCCCTCAGAAGATTGGCTTTGTAAAATTCATTATTGTCCTGGGGCACTATTGACCTTCCCACCAAGACCAAAAGGCAGGTGTTTGTTTTGATTACCCTACCTACAAACTTGCCTGCAGGAGGTGTGTTTAATGGCAGGGTTTGCCCCAAGTGTCCTAGTGCTTCCAGTGTAGGACCTGTGGAAGAAAGAAATGGTAGATGAATACCTAACCCAGTCATTACTAGGGGGTCCTTGGTGCTCTCTGAGCTTGGTTTTCTTGCAGACATTTCATGACTAAACTATGTAACATCATCAATTCAGTGATTATATTATATAGTTTGATAATGAAATCTTTGCAAGAAAACCACAAAACTCAGAGAGTACCAAGGATCTCACAGTTCAACCCTGAGCTACAAATATCCCCCCTTCTGTCGTTACAGTCACTGGTGTCCTTGCTAGTGGGTGAATGAAATCTAGCACTGGCTGTACTTTAAATGGTTTCTCTCTGATGAGAATAGCAATGGAAGCTAATTAGAGTCCTCACTCATGCAGCTCAACAAGTCTTTCCTGAATCCCTGTTTCTTGAAGCAGTTTATATGTTTCACAGACTCAGGTGGTAAACTTTCTTTAGATTGTACTGCAATAGGTAAGGAAATTCACCTGAAGTCTGAAAGAATATTTATTTGGGAAATCCTGCACCATCTTAGCACTCTGAACTACACAGGGGGGGGGGGAGGAAGGAAGGGTTTTGTTTGTTTGTGTATTTGTTTTTGCAGTATGAACTGTCACAATCCTGCTGTTCACTTTTTAATGTGCTGATTTAACAAATGGATCTATAGGTAATAAGTAGCTGAAGTACTACAGTCCAGAATTCTAGCAACACATTTTATCAAATTAGGAAGCAACAGCTGAGGAGCAATTTTGGATAGCTATTAATGTTTGAGGATCAGTGTAAAAATAAGAGGGGGACCTCTGGGATATTCATCTGGAGTTAGAGCATTGGATGTGAGGGATCTTTACTAATTTGACAGATATGCCAAAAGAATAGACCCCCTCCCATCCCCACCTACCCACCCCGCTCACACACCATAAAAAATTGTCAGGAAGGATAAATTTCAGTTTACCCATTCCGTAAACTGTCTCAGTAAATATTTGTTTTAAAAAAGAAAGAAAAATGTTTGGAAATCTAAACTTGAATCTCTAATGTTCTTCCAAGAAGTGAATTTGCATTTAACATTTAAATGCAAATTCACTAACATGTGCTACCAAAATTTATGTATATGTGAAGCACAATGGTATGCTAATATACACAACTTTCTGAAATTTTTGATGTAGGCTGCATGTATTAAGGTAAAGCAAGACTGAAATTACATTATATAATTGAAAATCATTTACACATTAAGAAAATATTTATTGTTAAAAATGCTTGTAGAAATTCATACTGTATAATGGAGAAAAAATGTGCAGAAAACCACAATCCAGCAAGTGAAAATCCTTATAGATATCTATATATTAAGAAAAATGTACACATATTCCTGTGATTTTCTTTTTTTAAATCCAGGAACAGGACATACAGTAATAAAGTTAAGAATGTAAATGAACATTGTAGACTAAGTGAACCTGAACTTTACAAAGCCCACCTGGTTCTTTAGGGACACTGATTAATCTAAATTATTTTTATTCCTTCATCTTTCTGTCTCCTTGTTGTATTTATCAGACATTGGATTTTCTATCTGTTCCTACAACTCCATACATAACAATTTCTTCATTGCCAATAACCTTAGCTATTGGCAAGAAACATCAATCCTGCATCACTGTATTTCAACTTTCTCAATCAGAATTACTTGAAGTGAGCTTTAAGCAGATTGAATGAACTCTAAGTTGTATCAGAATCATTATGCAATGCCACAAATATCCCAACCAGAATTAGCTGCTATTTTTGTTTGACTCAGCAGGGACTAAGCAAATTGATTTATCCAGTTTGAACTAAAGAACTGAATATGCGCAAAGTATGAAATATAGTCTGTGGCATCCCTATCAGGCCTTGAACATTCATGTCATATTGTCATACAAATTGCCAATTTAAATAATGACACCATAATGTCTAAGGCAAGTTCAAAAGTCTTATCTTTAATGTGATGTTGTCATCAGGGGCATGCCCAGTCATTGCCAAGCCTTCCTTCCTTCCTTGCCTGGTGCAGGTGTCCCCAACTCCCGATCTGTGACCCATTGCGAGGCCACAGCCTATTGGGAACTGGGCCAGGGAAGTGGTAGGTGAGTGCATGTGCACACTAAACCATCCCCTCTTCTTCCTATCACACCTCCATCGGTCCACTGAATCAGAAAAGTTGGAGACCTCTGTCCTATAGCACTGAATTGTCTCTGGATTCTTCAACTTTGCAAAACCTCTAGTACTAACAGATTTATTAGGACACATGCTTTTGTAAAGCATATTGGAATATCATACCACATTTATTAATCTTTCGGTTCCCCCAAATTCTTTGCAGTTTAAATGTAAGTCGCATGAATTGTTCAAATATTGCATGGAGAAAAATTGAGGCAGCTAGAATAAAATATTTAAGATTACATTTCTTAAATGTGTATGCTACCAGAATATCTGGTATATGGATGAAAAAGGCCGAGCAATTAAGACACTGGGTTTGTCGACTGGAAGATTGGCAGTTCTAGACCTAAGTCCCACATGGCAGAGTGAGCTTCCATTACTTACCCCAGCTCCTGCTAACCTAGCAGTTCCAAAGCATGTAAATGCAAGTTATCTAAATAGGCACCATTTCAGTGGGAAGGTAACAGTGTTCCGACTGCCTTCGGCATCTGGACATGCTGGCCACATGACTGTGGAAGCATCTTCAGACAGTTCTGACTCTTTGGCTGTAAAGTAGAGATGAACATTGCCGTCTAGAGTCAGACATGACTGGCAAGCAAAACCTTTACATAGGTATGTATGTATGTATGTATGTATGTATGTATGTATGCATGCATGCATGTATGTATGTATGTATGTATGTATGTATGTATGTATGTGAAGTAACAGGTGAATTCAGATATAGTCACCACATAAAATCCAGTTTTTATCATAAGGCTATCTGCCCACCAGAAAAAAAATTACACATTTAAATTTGGTAACTAATACATCAAGCAGATAAACCAAACAACCTTCCCTACAATTTAAATTTGAGATTCAGTAGTATTCTCAGCATATTACATAGTGTTAAGACATAGCTGTTGACCTCTGAAAAACATCAAAGAAAATCAAAGCTTTTTGAGGAAATGCTGGCAGAGAATTTCAGCTGGAAATTAAAAAACATGATGACTGGCTGATACTAGGCTGAAAAATGCCTGCATTGAATCAGTGCTAGTTCCAAAGCCAATCTCATTGTGGCTTCAGTGTCAAAGTCCACCACTATACAATAATTTGGAAGATGTGAGTCCCTAGGTTGGACTGAAACCAAGCTGCTGGGTTACTATTCATGGTAGTGGGATTCTGCCTCTCTCTTTTCATTGTAAATTTTCTAAACCTTGCAACTTTGCAAACCCCTTTGCAGCTTTCCATCTTCCATTTTAGAACATAGGAGAAAGATTATAGTATACCATAATCAATTGGAATCATTCTGCTTCCAATTTTTTTTTTGTTATGCCCTGGTGATTTGTGTTTTTAAATGCAACTGATTCAGAACCTCTGTTTATGTTCCTTGTGAGATGTATGAATATAGATGTAATCCTGTTGACTTTTGTTGAAGAATGAAAATTTATTCAAAGATATATCTTCTAACCTATCCTTGAGATTTTGTTTAAGCAATGAATATTTTATTATATATGGTTTGTTCTCTAAAAATCTATATTTAGAAGGAATTCAAAAATGAGAAGATACATACAACCCTACATAAGTGCCTCTCCTTCCTCCAGGATCAGTCTAAATAACCTATATACCAGGGGTCCCCAACCACCGGTCCGCGGACCAGTACCGGTCCGTGGAACAAGTCCTACCGGGCCGCTGGTTTGCTGGCGCCGCCGTCTTTTGATGAAAAAGTGCTTCCGGTGAGCTTTTCCGGGAGAAAGCTCACCGAAAGCACTTTTTCATCAAAAAGATGGCGGCGCCAGCGCTCGGTGAGCTTTTCCGGTAGAAAGCCATTTCTACCCGGAAAGCTCATCGAACGTAGCGCCGCCATCATTTTTGATGAAAAGTGCTTCCGTGAGGTCACCGGAAGCACTTTTTCATCAAAAAGATGGCGCGCCCAGCTGATGCCGGTACCGGGTCGCGGCGCCCAGCTGATGCCGGTACCGGGCCGCGCAAAAAAGGTTGGGGATCACTGCTATATACCATATGCAGTAGGATATGCACAAATAATGCTTTCTAAACGAACAAAAATCTTTAACTCAGATTTGAACTGTGAACTCTCTGAGCTTGGCTCTTTGCTAAGTAACATCATCAGTGAGAGACTTTCTGCATCTCAATACTCCAGATTTAAATAATCTGTTCTGTTGAAACATTTATTTCTGAGAGGCAATATAGTAACTAGTCAGGCCGTATACCTGAAGAAAAGTCAATTTAAAGCTAATTTGCACTGCTAAGGACTCATGTGAGCTACTCTCTATTTTAGAGCAGTCTTGGTTTTTCCAAATGGAAAATAGAATATGCAAAGGGAACTGGAGGTACGATATAGTGCATAAGATTAAAAGAGAGAGACCTAGTCATGATTAGCAGCAGCAGCTTTCCTTTGCTTTCTTTTTCAAAATAGAAACAAATTATTTGCTACAGCAACATCTATTTGCTTTGTTTGTTAAAGAAGTAAAAAGCTGCTCCCAAAGTAAAATACTGAAAGGTAGAAATGGGAGCTACATCCATTCCATTTCAACAACCCCCTTTCTGGTTGAAATCTTCCTTTCTTGCACTATTTCTGTAACATAACCTTTGCCCACCAAGGTCCTATTAATTAGACCCATAGAGGAAACAGATTAGAGTTTCCAAAGGACCTGTGACCAAAGCAATTTCCATGGGAGAAAGAACGGTTTGTAACTTTCTTCCTTTCTTCATTTTCAAAGTGGCAAATGCCTATTTTGGAGGGGTCAAAAGGGAAAAAAAATGCAGCAGATCCAAACATGGATCTACTGTGTTGGTCCTCCAAATAAAGTAAAGGATATGGGGGGTGGGGGGTGGACAACATACTTATATGTATACATACATAGTTCCCCCTTACCCCAGAAAGATAATCCAATATGATTCCTCCAATGTAATGTCCTTCATTTTAAACTATAGGATGGTGTCCTGGCCCAGTTGCCTGTCCAACTGACTTTGTATGGAGATGGAGAGGTTCTGGGGAAGGCCAAAAAAGGTTATCCTGTCAGTGAAATCTAGTGCTTGTACAATGAGGATTCTTGTCAGCAGGAAGGAGGCAGGATTGACTTCTTCTCTCCAACCAGGCTTCCCTTCTCTGTGACGGCGATTTATACAAATCAATAAACATGTGCATGTAAATTGCAGCAAAGAATTAAGAGGAGACTGTCCATACTCTCTGCCTTGATGAGGTGCTTTCTATCATAGAGGATTGCCTTGAGATGATGAGCTGCCTTGTGGAGATGCCTCGTTTCACCTCAACAAAGAATTAAGATGGACCGCTCTGCCCCAGTTGGCCATTCCATTCAGAAGCCCCTTATTATCAAGTGAACTGAAGTGGTTATTTCTCCCTGACAAAGAAAAATGTGGGGCCATTTTACTTAACAGCTTTTCATTGAAAAGACTCTTCCGTTGAAGTCTCAAGAAAGTTCACCACCCTTTTGAAGACCTGCATGGTCTTAACAATTATCATACAGTGAGCTTCATTTTGGTACCTCTCTCTACTACAAGATATGAGCTACTGATCCAGATAGTTCCACATTTATCTTAGGGATGACACAAGTTTAAGCTTGAATAGAAATGACTCTGTCTCCATTAGCATCATGACTGTTTTTCCTTATCTGCCACAGATGAGCGAGAGCGAGACTTTGATCAGTATGGTGAACAGAATGGTGGAGAGCTCCTCTCCTAGGGCTCAACTGTACTTGCAAGTAAGACATCACAGAAGCTCTGCCATCAACCATGACATTCCAGCTGTTTTTGCATATTGCAGAACCATCCAGTATCATTGTTCCATGCCTCACCTCCACAACCATCTGTGAGGTGGCCATTCAACTTTCCATCCCACAGTTGCCTTTGTTTACAAACTCATCATGGCATCCATGCCCCCCTGTGCTAGTGACTCCAACAGAAGAGGCTCTCTTAAAATGATTTAAATCCATATATTTCTTTTGAGATTGATGAAAGCAACAAAACCTACCAGTTGATTAGTTTTTTCTAATGAAAAAATCTTTGTTATTATATTTACATAAATTATGATACCTCTGGAAAGTGGTTAAGCATAGTAACATCTATAATTATATTTACATGAAGGAAGAATAAGTTTTTCCACAGCAATTTACCCTTATAATGGTAGAGTTGTCTTAGATTTTTATAGAGATTCTGTTTTTGTAAGCTTGGCATTGTTCATTTTGTATTGAGCAACACAGTCAACAACGGAATAATTAGAGCTGCATTCCTCCCAATTACTGCCAACCATCTACCATCAATCTCTGTCTTTGGCTTCAATACTTGTTTTGTAACTTTTAGCACTAAAATATATTTTTATGGGTTTGCACCACTCTTTAAGAAGAACAGCAGTTGAACATTGCTTATAATTGCTGGTTAGGTGGAATATGTTTGGAGCAGTCTGAGTTCTGTTTATTATATGAGAAAAGTGGATTATTGTATATTTGATGAGACATTACAAGTCCAGCGGCAAAATGCCTTATTTCTGTTAACAGATGCATTCTTTCAGAGTAAGAACCCCATATATGGTGGATGGAACTGAAGCAAAACTATAGGGAAGAGGAGATGGGCACATTTGATCTTTCTTATACCCCTTTTAGGGAGGGGCTTTTTGTACTCTCTTCATGAGGCTTTGTGAAGAGGTAGATAGCTCTTCTTAGAAGTCTAAATTGGTCTCTGGCTAAAGGTTTTGAAAGTAGGTCATGAATCCTTTATTGACTTATATGTTGCTATTCTCTGGCCTACTTGCACTGGAGGACCTGAAGATGGTTTTCAACTGTCTTCCAAACATAGATATTATTATGTTGCATAACATTCACAAAAATATGGGAAGATACTACAGACCAAGGCAGGCCTTTTAGCCATTTTATTTATGTAGACAAGCAGTGACTTTTTAAAGATTTCAGTGCATGTGAAATTCTTTGGTAATGATATTAAATGGTATTAAAAGTAGTAATAAAATATGTTTTAAGATGTTGTAATAGTTAAATAAAAGCATGATGCATTATGTTTGTGGGTGAGGCTTTTCCCAGCAGTGCCTTTTCCATTAGGAAGTTCATTCTAATCGGTTCCTGCCAAGTATATGGTAAGGCCAAGGGGGTGAGATGGCTCAGTGGTTAAAGATGCTGAGCTTGTCAGCTGAAAAGATGACAGCCCAAGTTTGAGACTTGAGTGCCACAAGCTCCTGTTACTTGGCCCAGCTCCTTCCCACCTAGCAGTTCGAAAGCATGCAAATACAAATAGATGAATAGGCACCACTTTGGTGCAAAGGTGACAGAGTATTGAGTGCCTCGGCATATAAATTATGCTGGTCACATAACCATGTAAAGTGTCTTTGGACAATGTAGGCTTCCTTGACTAAAAAATGGAGATGAGCACTGTGCCCTAGAGTCGGACTTAACTGGACAGGGGGAAACTTTATGTAGTAAAGCCATAATGGAGCCGAGCTAAGCATCACCAAACCTGGGTTCTGATATAGTGGTGTATGTGAGGGTTTCCTGTATTGGTACTTATTGGTCATGGGTGTCCACAGAGAGAGAATCTACAAGATGGCAGGTGCAGGGTTGTGATCAAAATCTCAGTGCTTTGTACATGCATGGAGATGACCAGAGAAAAGAGATTGGATTTAATTACAACACCACATCCATCATTTTGACTCTCCCTGCAGATCCTGCCTTAATCTGTATTCTCCTCTCATACTTGTTCATACAACTGGGGATAAGTGCAATTAGCAACTTCATTTTTCCAGAGAGAAGAAAATCCACAAAATTTGAGTTTGATTATGAAAGCTTAGACCAAAAGGGCAGGGTTCAAAAACCACCTCCTTATTTTTTTTTTTATTGCATTGTATTGGTTTGCTTATAAATTTAAGTCTGGATGTTATATAAAGCATCTTCATCTTGAAAAATATTGTCCAGATTTTTGCAGTTTTGAAATCAGCAATTAAATTGGGGATACAATCCAATCTATAAAGATTCCATTATTGTAATTAAGTACAGGTTCTCAAATTAAACTATCACTGCTCTCACTAAACAGCCTTGTTAATCCAACTAAATCTAGCTAAAGGTCATATTATCCTGAGCAATCTGTTTCTAAAAAGTCAGGATCTATATATCAGCCATTTTCATCATATTGGCATATGATGTATACATGTGATGGCATAGACCCAGGAAGCTTTATGCAATGCAGTGTATATCCATAACAATTGTTATTAGGCCAACAAACACCATCAAACAATCTTCTTGGCTTTTTGTGCTGCATTCTTGCTTTGTATATTAACATGAAATGCATTAGTGTCTGTATAGAATAACTCTTTTGCACCGTAGTAGTTATGATAATTTTAAGGAACTTTTCTCCCCATAATCATCCTAAATTCTAGAGGGGCAAGGAGAATGGGCCATATCCTTAATTCTCATTACAAATATAGATGTAGTAATCATGAAGGTAAACTATGGCTTTATCGCATAATGTGTATAATTGCCTGATAGTTGGACACCTAGCACTCATGTAAAAGAGCTAATTTCTTCATAAATCTGACCAGTAATTATATAAAAAAGCAACGTTTTGTTAGAAACCTGACTGTTCCTTCCTATGTTGAAAGCAAAAGAGCCATTTTCTTTCCTTGACAAAGAAGAACTGTTTTCAAAGACAGTTGGTTAGATTGGGGGGAGGGAGGGGGACAATTGTCATACATGGTAATGTCTCTTTTTTTCCTTCAGTTATGTGTTGTTTTTGAGAAAGGCTTGGAAAATTTAATACTTAGAGTTGTACAATCTGATAATGTATGTGTATGTACCGTATGTATATGTAAAGGGTGGAGAGATCCACTAAGTAGTAGCAGGCTTGGATTTCCTCAGGGGCTTATTATGACAACATCAAGGTAGAGAGAGCAGCAATGACCTGTTTTTATTTTTTCAGGTGTCTCATTTCCCTGAAGCATATAGAGAGACGCTGCACACCTACAAGATAAATGAGCAACACACAGATGTAAGAACACCTCTTCCTCACTGTCATCTGCCTACTCAATCCATCCCCCATCCTGTTACCACTGTCTACCCTGCATTCCCTGAGGTTCGTGGGGGTTCTTTCTTTCCATTTCATATCTTTAGATAATCCATCTTTTCTGCTAATGGAACTGCAAGGCTATAAAGGCTCTTGATCATCCTCCACCAAAAATCTTGTGCGGTCTCTTTTCCTTTTGTATGTCTCCCTTTTATTCAGTGCACACGCCTTCATGCTGGTTTAATTGTTTGTATTTTCTCTTGCATGGATTTGGAATTCAGGAACTGAGACCAGGCCTCTGGTGGGGTCTAACTGATCTCCATCAAAGCAGCTGAAATTTTATATTTCTCATACTTGATGTCTTCTACAGACTTCATGTTTTATTTCTCTTTTTCACATGGCAGAAGCTTCTAGGAAAACTCTGTGAACAAAACAAAGTGATAAGAGAACAGGAAAGACTTGTACAGCAGCTTCGAGCAGAAAAGGTAAAAGACATGAATCACAAAAAATACGGTAGTAGTATAGACAAGCTGCTTTCCACCCCTATGAATGAAGCTCATTTCTCAGACGTTTTTATAGCCATAACTAAAAAGATTTCATCTTCTAGGCAGTGGTTACATTTAACAGAAGTATTTCCAGTTCCCTGAAGCTAGGAGACTGAAATATTAAAATGTAATTTTGCAAAGTATTATAAATATTTTAAATCTGCCAAGTCATTAAGATTTGAATTGGTTACAAAACTATAAACCAAATACAAATAAGTAATAAAATAAACAATAAAATAAAATAGCAAGTGTTAAAGATAAATGTTCTTTAAATAAATAGATATAAACTATGATTTTCATATAGTGTAGGCAGTAAAAACCTAAATTGAGCCATCAAATATAAGTACCAGGTGTGATTACCAGGAAAGACATTCTGTAATAAGGAGCCCATAACTGAGTTGCTCTATCCCATTCCTCAAAGCTACTTGCCTGGCTTCATTTTGGCGGGGACACTTAAAAGACAGACTCTTAAAGTAACCAGAATGCTTATAGTAGTACCTATGGGGAGAGAGGTGTTCCTATAAGTATCTGGCCCCAAGCCATTCAAAACTTTAAAGAATAATATCAGCTCTTTGAATTGCCAATGAAGCACTGATTTCTTGTGTCTGAATTGAACAGTCCCAATTAACTTCCTGGCCAGTCTGTGTTGGAATAACTAACGTTTTCATCTTCAAAGGAGCCATGCACATTTGAAGATGAAAAAACACATTATAATAATTTAATCAGAAGTTTATCAGAGCATGTACAATTGAGCATTGGCTATCTATTTCAAAGGAGGGTGGTTTTATGAGGTAATTAAACTACCACTGAGTTTCAAGAATACTCCATACTGCTTTCCCAAACTCTCACAAGGGCTTTTAACCTATACTGGAACAAATAATCACAACCACCCCAAATAATATTTCTGATCTCAGTCTGGGCTGAGCTTTGTTTCTTGATTTTCATCCAGGCAATTATGCTGTGTTTCAGAACATTTACCATGTCAGCTGTGTTAAATGAAAAATGTCATCTGTGTGTTGATAATAGTTCAGCTAATATCACAAATAATTTTCCACAGCAGTTTCATGTAAATGCAAAATAGAAATATGAAATAATTGCAATATGACAAAACAGTAACTACTCTCAGCAGTACCTTCTGGAATAGACTGAACCAGTCTTAGTCAGGGAGCTAATTTTAATGGATACTATGGCTGATGGTGCTAAAAACTGTGAAGTCCAAGGAAAGCAACAGGACTGGTGTTCCCTCCGTTTTTTCTCAGCAAAGGTCACTCCCAAGGTGACCAAGTCAGTCTTTGCCACAAAATCCAGGTGAATGTAGAACGTCAACTTTATGCCCAGAGTTGTTTGATAAGCACTTTTCCCTAGAAATGGAACTGTGTGGCACACTTCTGAGTTAAGTTCCTTTAACATGGGCTGATTACCACCTCTTTCAAAGAGATCTCTTAAAATACATCCAAGTTCTTTGGGTCTTGGGGCACAACTGCTTAGATTTGTTACAACTAAATGAGACAATACTCTGGACATCTCAATTAATATAACTGTTCTCATCATGGAATCCAAGTCATACTGTAAAGGAGCAATTTCAATTTACAAATCTTTCACAGCAAATTATTTTATTGGTGTGCATAATAAAATACCCAGAGATACAACTGAATGAACATTTTGCTGCTCCCACCATATTAGAGCAGGTTACAACCTGGATTATTACAGCCAGTCTAACTATAGGTGGACTGAGGTTAACTGCCTCAGTTGACAGGTGTTGAAAAACATCAGAACAGTTAATAATCTGCCTCACTGCCAGGGTTGAAGCAAACTTCAGGTATCAGCTCATGTGACTTTGGGACATGGAATTGGGGGAAGGCTTGGGGATTACATTGACTTGGCACTAATATAAATTTTATTGCAGAAATATTGACTGTAGACCCTTAAATTCTCAGGGTTTTATAAACTACTGTATTCTCCTTCAGAGCCTGATGTATAGGCATGTTTCTGTTTGTAAATGCCTAAGAAAAAGTCCTTATCTAAGAAATGTATAAAGTTCAGCTCTATTTTTTTCTCATAAGTTTACTAGATTTCCACCCTAGAACATGACAAAAGTTCAATTAAATTTAATGATTTTCAAAAGAATAAGAATAGAAATAGAAATAAATCCATGGACATACATTTTAGAAGCAATGTGAGACTCCAAATATTAGAAGCAGTACAGACAGACATACAGGCAGTCCTTGAGTTATGACCACAATTGAACTCAAAATTTCCACTGATATCAAGATAGTTGTTATGTGACTTTTGCCCCATTTTACAATCTTTCTTGCCATAGTTAAGTGAACCACTGTTGTTGTTTAGTTAGTAACACAGTTGCTAAGTGAATCTGGCTTCCCAGTTGACTTTGCTTCTCAGAAAATCACAAAAGGTGATCACCCTGGGACCAGGGGTGGAATTCTACAGGTTCGCACCTATTCGCTAGAACTGGTTGTTAACATTCTAAGAAGCTCAGAGAACCGGTTGTTAGAAGAAATTACTGGCCTAATCCTGTAAGGAAGGCAGGAAGGAAACATTCTGGTGTTGCTTACAGAAACTGCCTCTCTGTTAACCCTTATTACATTCTTGGCAGGACTAGACTTCCTGTCTCAGGAACGTCTCTGGAGTTTTCTTTCCCTCTTTTGCTGGTACTTTGCTTGTGTGGAGTGACCATTCAAAGTTACAACGGCACTGAAAAAAGTGACGTATGACCATTTTTCACACTTAAAACTGTTGCAGCATCCCCACAGTCATGAGAGGCCAGGCGAGGAGATGCGGGCCTCGATATGAGTGATATTGAGTTGGCCATGCCCAGCCAATAACATTTAATGGATAGGTGATTAATGAATATATAGCCACGTTCACCCAGTCACATGACCCAGTCACAAGCCACGTCCACCCAGTCACATGATCACCAAGCCACACCCATCAACTAAGCCACACCCACAGAACTGGTTGTTAAAAAATTTGAATCCCACTCCTGCCTGGGACATTGCAATCATCATAAAAAATGGCCAGTTGCCAAGCATCTGAATTTTGATCACGTGACCATTGGTAGGCTGCAACAGTTGAAAGTGTGAAAAATGGTCATAAGTCACTTTTTTGAGTGCCATTGTAACATCGAACAGTCACTAAACATGTGGCTGTAAGTTTCTGACTACCTGTACGCTAGTCCAGAAAGAGCCACTTAGTTAGAAAACAACCAATTTCAAGTCTTGAATTTGCTTCTGAATCACCTGCCTTTATTAACAAGCATGTATTTCCTGATGCTCATTTCATCACTAGGAGAGTCTAGAGAGTGCACTGATGGGGACACACCAGGAACTAGAGATGTTTGGGAGTCAGCCGGCCTACCCTGAAAAGCTTCTGCACAAGAAGGAATCTCTTCAGAATCAGTTGATCAATATCCGGGTGGAACTGTCCCAAGCCAGCACGGTAATCTAAGAAGTCTTCTGCATTGAAAGCATTCCATTTTCTATGGTCACAAAATGATCCCAGGCATGTAGAAACCTTCAGGGACTTAGTACTATCTGAGGCAGCGTTTCCCAACCTTGACCATTTAAGATGTGTGGACTTCAACTTCCGGAATTCCCCATTACACATGTTAAAATGCCAATGTTCAGAAACCCTGATCTAAGGGAAAGAGTTATATTAGGTTTGATTTATCCCATCATTCAATATCATTCACAGATATACCAATGGAAGCATACTGATGGAATAGTTGACCCTCTGGTCATATTTATGGAGATTTTTAGAGGCTTTGGCCTTCTCAGCTTTGCAGCCTTCACTGCTTCTCCAGCAGCATTAGCTGCTGTGAAAACCAGGTGCTTCCAGCTGAGCTTGAATGGGCAGTCTGTTCTTCTTGCTTTGGCAATGATGGTGCTGCCAGGAATTGCAAGAATTGAAAAGAATAATGTTTTGTTAGTTTAGCATTGTGCAATACATCTCTTCAGTCTTTTATTCTTTTACTGCCTTATCCTTTCATATAAAGAGTGGGGGGGATAAAAACATAAAGCCCAACACAACGGTAAGTTGCAAACATCCAAAGCGTATGGCATCAATTTGTCTCCCCAAAACTATATTCAGGGTTTCCTGAATAAAAAGGCTGCTCTTTGTTTTCAAGAATGGGGAGTGGGGAGCTAAAGAAACATGCAAGATGATAGCCTTGCTTCCCTATCCCTGAAGACTTGTAATGAGTCTTTAAAAAGCAAGTGTTTTTAGGAATGGAAATCTTTGTCTTTTCTGTGAAGTTTTGAAGGCTGTAATCTAAACAGATGGTTGAACAGTTAGTGCTCATATGCCAATTAGTTTTTCTGCACTACAGGGATCTAGTTAGGTGTTCATATCTTGATGAGACTGTTTGCAAATCCCCACAGGCACTGGCCAACAGCACTATGGAATATGAGAATCTGGAAGCTGAGGTGTCAGCCTTGCATGATGATTTATGGGAACAGCTGAACTTGGACATCCAGGTGAGAGAATGAACTCTGCATCAGATGGGTTGAAGGCAAATGCTCAGCATGCTGAGTTGCTAGAATATGTTGGAAATAAGTGGAAATCTTACCCAAATTTAGAGAAATTATTCACCCAATTTCTCAGTCTACTAGGTTAGGGAAATTTTCAGAAGATTAACTGTACCCAGCAAAAGTTATAATGTAATATACTTGGAGAGCCCAAGTTGAGAGAAAGTTGTCTAAGTGGCTTGGAATTAATACTTATTGAGACACAAACTTCTGTTTGTATAAACATTGTGTCATATATACCGGGGTGAAATTCAACCACCTCACACCACCTCAGGAGATAGGGACGATTTGAATTGGTTGGCCCCTTCCATGCCCGCCCACCTTCCTCCTTTTAGAGACTAAGTCCTACCAAGCCATGCCCACCAAGCCACGCCCATGGAGCCAGTTGGGAAACCTTTTGAATTTCACCCCTGAATATACCAGATAGATGTTTAATCCAAGCTTGCTTTGCTGATATTTAGCATCCTGATGGCTCCATTGGAGGACAGGAGCTGTTCTGCCTCCTGGTGGAAACAATTGCTTGTGGCAATAGAAAGGGCAAGCACACCTTGAGTTCTAATTGGATGGATGATTATCTCATCTCTGTGTTTAAATTATAACAAATTAATGCTTGTTTATATTCGTGTGCATATTTCCAATGTAATTTCACTGACCTTGATATGCAGTTGTCTCCATGACTGAATTGAGCTACAAGTAACAAAATATTTATCACTGGTAGCTAGATGGGAAGGATATCTCCTAGGTAAAGGGTATTTCCCAAGTGATCTCTCAGCTGAGTGACCAGAGTAGCTCTTTCCTTCAGATATTCATATTAAAATTGAACTATAACACATTGCCTAACTTAGACGTAGAATATTAATTTTTATCCAAGCATTTTTTCCTTTTTTCTAGGTTTTTAAAATTCAGCTGAGAGTTGGTTTTGTTTTTATTGTAAATAAATATTTGTAAATTTCCTAATGGGTATGGAATTTTTTAAAATGAATAAATTTACATACAGTATCTTGCTCGTATCACATTTTAGCCATATATGCTATTGCAGAGTCACAAGGGTAACATAGTTCATACACTAACCATGTTTATGGGACAATATGACAGAAAGGCAATTGAATAGTTTTCAGAAATCAAGCTTATTTCTAAAGTACTATACTATACTGATGTAGGGATATCAGCTGTTTTTTCTCTCCTTTCCAGTGATTCTGGTCACAGCATCGATTGAAGAACTGTAATAAGATAACAGGCAGTGAATCAAAATTTTACAGACCCACACTGTCAGAATTGTAATTTTTTTCAAAGACTGTAACCACAGTTGTAAAAACCAGAATGCAGAGTATTTTCTGCATTATATTTATTGTATTCCACACATTCGTGCCAGCAGGAAGCTAACTCTTGAAGCACTCTCCAATTCAGAGATAAGATTGAGCTACAGTCTGGAGTCTTGGTAAAATCATGTTCACACACCCACAGGTTTTTGCATTAACAATGTCACATGAAACACTATACCTTTCTTTACTTGGGGATTATATAGCCTGTTCAGAAACTTCAAAACCTCTAGAGGCTGAATTGCCAAGAGCTGATGAAGCCAAGTGTCCTCAGGAGAACCTAAGCTTAATCTACAAGAAAGATTGCACAGAGACTGGGCAAGGATACACAACTGAAATAATTTTAATAATTACTTGTATTTATTTTTAATTAATTCAGCAGAGAAATATCACCATGTTAATTGTGGAAAAGTATTTTTGTGGTAACATTTGTAATATACCGGTAATTGTTTCATCTTTTTATAAAGGAAGAAAACAACTTTTCCCCAGCCCTCTTTGCTGTTTTGTACTCTTTTATTCCCCAATCTCTCATCCCTTCTTCTCAACACATAGCTTTCCTTCCTTTGATTTCCATATTTTTTCTTTACATTCTATCTCTTCCCTTTGCAATCACACGTCCTCATTCTTTTATGGACACTCATCTACAGAATGCATAAATATAATAGATACCCAGTATATTTTATTAAAAGACATCTTTGAAGGGGATCTTTTTGGTAGAAAAGTTAAATGAAGAAATTGCTTACTCCTTGGTTGCCTATTCTTTTTCTGTTGAAATTCCCTTTCCTACAAGACACTTTTTCTGTTGCAGAATTCTAATAGCAGATGCAGATAAGCCTAGGAGGAAAAGCATTTATAGACTTCTGTAACTGAAGGTCTTCCAGACATGTGGACTTCAATTCTCAGAAATCCCCAGTCATTTGGATGCCACTCAGTTCTGAAATCTGTAAAAAAGAGAAACACAACCAAGAGCAGATACTTTTGATGATGCATTTGCAATCTCTATTCCAGATCCTCGTTTTATCAACCTTGGAAGGTTGGAAGGCTGAGCCGGTCAGAATCAAACACCTGGCAGTCGGCAGAATTAGCCTGCAATACTGCATTCTAACCACTGCACCACCATGGCTCCTATGACTCTCCTTTTATAATATATTGTTTTTTATTAGGTGTCATCCAAAAAATTTCATTTTAAAAGAGTTTTGTTCAAGTTTGAAAGGATCCTCCCAATTGTATTGTAGTATTCCCATTATTCTACATCTGGTTTGAACTTGAAGCAGCTCTTTTGTATTTAAAATAAGTCCGAGCTTGAAGTCAGGCTGGTTGGAGCTAATGACATATCCAGAGTGATCAGAATAGCATCAGAATACTTCCAATAATGTCAGGATAGCTATTTCAAATACAAAATAGATCATTTCAATTCACAATATTTTGAGTTTGAAACATTTTGCTACCACCATTTTCTTCATGGATTGTTGCTTATTCTTAAATAAATGTGTTTAATATCAAAAACAGCAGACCCAAAATCTTTGTATTTTATTACAATGATGAGGCTATGCTTTAAATAGATTTTAAAGGAACCATTTCAAGCACACAATATTTTTCTTCCCTTTGTCATATTTCGTTTCTTGATTTAATTTATCTACTTTCTATTATAATAGTTGTCAGATATTAAGTGTAGCCTGATGACAGAGAAAAGAAAAGAAACATATGTATCATAACTGACCTGAAATTAGGCAACATGTTGTTTGCCTAAAATGACCCTTCCCCCTACTTCCAATTAAGTATAGGAAATTAATTACTAACATTAGTACTTAGTTTAATTAAATGTGGATTTGTTTCTCTACCTTGGTTTTTCAGAATGAAATGCTCAACAGGCAAATCCAGAAAGAGATCTGGCGGATCCAGGATGTGATGGAGGGACTCAAAAAGAACAACCCCTCTCGGGGCACAGACACCGCAAAACACCGAGGTAAGGGTCATTTCTTCTATTCAGAGAGATTTTGAGTTTTATTTCTTAATGAGCCGTGGTGGTGTAGTGGTTAAAATGCAATTGTTGTTAGTTGCGAAGTTGTGTCCAACCCATAGCGACCCCATGGACAATGTTCCTCCAGGCCTTCCTGTCCTCTACCATCCCCTGGAGTCCATTTAAGCTCATGCCGACTGCTTCAGTGACTCCATCCAGCCATTGTCTGTCATATCTTTTTGCCTTTTGGTACTGTCCATGGGGTTTTCATGGCAAAGATACTGGAGTGGGTTGCCATTTTCTTCTCCAGTGGACCATGTTTGGTCAGAGTTCTCTGCTATGACCTGTCTGTCTTGGGTGGCCCTGCACAGCATAGCTCATAGCTTCATTGAGCTACGCAAGCCCCTTTGCCATGACAAGACAGTGATCCATAAAAGGGTAGAATCATAGGTGGTATTAAGCAAGTTCTGATCAGTTCTGGAGAACCGGTAGCGGAAATTTTGAGTAGTTCAGAGAACTGATAAATACCACCTCTGACTGGAGATTTTACAGTATCCTTCCCCTGTATGCCTACCAAGCCACGCCCACAAAACCGCTCATAAAAAAAATTGAATCCCACCACTGGGTAGAATGCAGTATTGCAAGCTAACTCACTCTTCACTGCCAGCAGTTCAATTCTGAGGGGCTCAAAGTTGACTCAGCCTTCCATCCTTCCGAGGTCAATAAAATGAGGAACCAGATTATTGGGGGCAATACACTGACTCTCTAAACTTCCTCAAGAGTGCTGAAAAGCACTATGAAGCGGTATATAAATCTAAATGCCATTGTTATTGCTAACCTGATACAATATTCAATTAATATCTGAGTGTAAAATATCTGAGTGTTAATTAACTGCCAACACAGATGAACATCCATTTTCTGCTGCTTGAAATGGTCACTGGAATCTGTTGGTTGCTGTTCGAATCAGGGTAGAATTACCATTTGTTGCACTTTCCTGCTGCATCCTGGGACCATTGCTAAAAATGTCATAAAATCAGGCGGGTCATGTGATGACCTACTAAATATGCAGAATGACACTCATCCGTAATTTTAACAGAATAACTGAGTTGGGAGGGACCTTAGATGTTGTCTAGTCCCCTGCTCAAGCAGGAGACCCTATAATATTCTGGACTTAAAAACCTGCAGTATTGGAGCACCCACAATCTCTGGAGACAACCTGTTCCAACTGTTCTGTCAGGAAATTCCTTCTTTGAGCTCAATTCCTGTCTTAAGTCAAGGACTACCTTTATTTCATTCCAACAAGCATTCTTCAAGTCTTTAATATTGAAATATTTTGAACTCCAATATTCAATTTCTGTAATGCCCAGTCAGAACAGTCTATGGCTCATTTTAAAGATACAATAAAAAGTTCAGTTCTGTAAAGTGAAAGTTGCATGCATCCTATTTGCTAGACAACTATTTGTGTTGGCAGTAGTATAACTGCTTTGGCACTCCTCTTGATGATACTTTTTTAATCCCTGTATTTTTCTTGTCCCATTTCTGTTTAACTAGTTCACCTAAAACCACTGATAGTCTTATCCTTCATAAATTGGCCTATAATTTTAAACCAGCTAATTTGCATGCAGCACTATCATCTCATCTTGTGGCAATAAATTCCATCAGTTAAAGCTGTGTTGAGGGAAGGAATTATTTTTTGTTGTCAGTCCTGAACTGACTGCATTTGAAACTTATTTCTCACTATTCATATTTCCATGCTAGGCATCATTGTGTAAACTTTGTCCACACCTACTTCAAGCTGCCTCTTTAAAAACTTAAAAGTTTTTAAGAAGCTCTGAATGCATTAGTTGTATTTTAAAGAGAAGGTTTCTAATCTATTTTAATATCTCTTTCTGTACTTTTTCCAATGTGTCTTATCTATTTAAAAATGAAGTCAGCATGCAAAGCATTTTAGATCGAGTTGTATATGCCCTTCTGCTTTATGATCAAGCTTCAGATCTCTCTTCCCCTGTGACTCCCACGTCCCAAACTAATGACAGTCTATTAAATGGTGAGACCGATATAGTTATTCCAAATCTGAGTATCTGCTTTTATCTTAATGCACTGCATGAAATGTTTTTTCAGCTGTAGTTGAAAAGTTCCAGTTGCCAGCCCTGATGCTGCTTAAGAACAGTTCCTTATCTGGGTTGCTCAGAGCTTTCTGGAGTGGAGAAGCATAGGAGTTTCATAAATAAATGACAAATAAATTAAGTAGCTAATCAAGAAACGTGGCCTTTTCTTTAATCAACCAAAGGTACCAATAACAATCAATCAATCAGCAACTAGAATAATTACAGTGATGATACCAGGATTAAACTAATGGATACAAGTTAAGGGCCCTACCTCCCAAGAATCTATGCATTCAAAGCTACATATGTGTTCTGACTTTCTTTATCTCTAGAGCTAGGGAGATGTAGCAAAAATATATTGGGAGGGGAGTACCTAAAAGATGAAAGTGGAGGTACTGGCACTGGGAAACTATCCATTGTGGCCACAACCCTCTCTGTATTAAAGTTAAAGTACTTCCTTCTTATCCGTGAGCCTGAAATCAGCATAGTTTACTACTCACATTGCTATTTCTCAGTGTCTCTGTTCTAACTTATAGAAAGAAGACAGCTGTAATTGGTTTTTTGTTTTTTTTACTTGTGACTAAATTCTAGTTTTCTGTAAAAACTAGGCTTTTCACTTGGCATTTTGCCACATATGGGGCCAATTGCCCAGGTGGTAAGAGGTAAAGGGATCTCAATCAGCCTGAACAGCTGAGAGGTTGGAGGTTGTGTGACTTTTCTTTCTCTCTCTGCTTTGTGGTACAATCCATTATTACTATCAGACTATCCTTGGACACCAAGATTAACACTCATCCATTAAAAATCCCATCTGTGTCCAAAAGCAGTAGAAACTGATAGGCTGATAGTCTTCTAGGGGGATTGTATGAGTAGTTCTTTCTCTGCCACTCTACCCTATCTGTCAGTTGTTCGAGCTGATTTTGAGTTTCGATTTACTGCTCTTCCAGTAGAGTGCTAAACCCAGGGGGGAATTGTTCAATGAAGCAGCCATCTGACTCTGCAGCCCCCTTCATCCATCCATGTCAGCTGTTATTCGGGTTGATTTATTGGCTGAGAGATCTGGCATGTACAAGGAAGAGCCTTGTTTGAAATAATTGGAAGAACTGGATGCTCTCATTGCTCAAGCAGAATGGCCCCAGAGGATAGCCCAAGATCAGAATAGAGAGATATAGCTGTACCAATCTAAAGTGTCAATATGTGCCAGCCTGATCCTGCCACCATTGCTTATGCCATACTGATGGAACCATGGATAATACAACAGAATAACAGAGTTGTAAGGGACCTTGAAGGCCTTCTAGTCATATGGGTTGAAGTGCCTCAGATTGTGTCTTTGGTAAAACTGCTGCCATTTGTTGACTGCCTAATAGGAAAAACTACCTTTAATACTGAAACACCCATCAGGAGGACTTAAAACTTTTTGGAATATGTGTCAAGGTTTAAATGAAGTCAACATAAGGGGAAACAAAAGAAAATAGCGGTTACTAAGGCATGCAGTATTTTAACCAGGTTTAGGTACTTTAGACCAGCGTTTCCCAATCTCAACTATTTTAAAATGTGTGGATGTCAACTCCCAAAACTTCCTGGTCAGAAATCTGGGAGTTGAAGTTCACACATCTTCAGGTAGTTGAGCTTAAGAAACACTGTTTTAGGCAGTAGAAAGTAACATTATATGCTTTGCTTATTTCCTATATGTATAAGTACATTGAGCCTCATCACTTTTTTAAAAAAGTCCTCTGTCTCCTTTTAATAGAAAATATTCTCTGTCCCATTCCATTCACTCCAGTTATTTCCAACTCATCATCATATGATATTATATTGATATTAGCACAATTGAGAAAGTCCAGAAATATTTCACAAGAAGAGTTCTCCACTCCTCTACTCGTTGTAGAATACCTTATGCCACCAGACTTGAAATTCTAGAACTAGAAAACCTTGAATTACGCCGTCTTCGGTCTGATTTAAGCATGGTATATAAAATCATACATTGCAATGTCCTACCTGTCAATGAATACTTCAGCTTCAACCATAACAACACAAGAGCACACAATAGATACAAACTCAATGTTAACCGCACCAAACTTGATTGCAGGAAATATGACTTCAGCAATAGAGTGGTCAATGTCTGGAATACTCTACCCGACTCTGTAGTTTCTTCCCCAAACCCCAAAAACTTTAACCTTAGATTGTCTACTATTGACCTCACCCCTTTCCTAAGAAGTCTGTAGGGGGCGTGCATAAGCGCACCAACGTGCCTACCGTCCCTGTCCTATTGTTTCTCTTATTCTTCTTTTATTTTTCTTATATGTACCCATTTCATGTATTCACAACTATGTATACACTTATACTTATTATCTTGTAAACAATTGGCAAATCAAATAAATAAATAAATAAATAAATAAATATGTCCCTTTCCTGCAGTTCATTAATGTTTTACTATCTGTTCCCCTTTTTTGCAGTGGCCCTTGGCCCATCAGCAACTTACAGCTCCAACAGTCCAGCCAGTCCTCTGAGCTCAGCTAGCCTCACCAGCCCCCTGAGCCCTTTCTCTCTTGTGTCTGGATCCCAGAGTTCCCCTACCAAGCAAGGCAGCAATGAGGTGAGCAAAATCTCTCATCAATTAGAATGTCTAAAAGTGCTGGAAGATGGTGCCTGATAGGTTTTGTTTTTTAAAGGTTATCCTTCCACCAGTAGGTGGAGATCTAAACCTTCTTATGACGTGGAACGGTTGGACTAATTACTCCAATGACCACCGTTTAAATCTAAGCATGACATTATTGGCTGACAACTCTTGAATAATTTCAGAGAGCCAGGCAGTTAAAGTTTGGGAAACTTGGCCCCAAATCCTTGAAAATGTATAGAGTTTGTTCATCTAAAGAACAAATTCCTGATAGCTGGCACTCAGTGCACCAGTTTACCTATAAAAACTCTGTATGTAATTGAGTTTAATTTTTATTTCTTCATTTGCTTCAAATTTGGTTTTTAACATTTTCTAGCACCTGAAAGTAAGTAAGCCAGAGGTTGATCATGATAGAAAATAGTCTCTTTCTTTGTTCTATTCCATTTTACTTTTATAAGAAGAAGCCTTTTAGCAATTAAAATAATGAGCAGATGTTTTCCCATAAGGCAAGGCTCTCCATCTCTTATTTCTTTATGCTTCTGCAGTTGGCAAAAAACTAATGATGCATCTGAGTAACACCTGGGATAAAAAAAAGGGGTCCTTCTGAACTGCACCTCTGTTCAGAGCACTATTAAGTCTCATCCTTACACCTGCTGGATAAAGCACCTTGGTGCTTTCCCAACTATTTTGGAGAGGCATGTCTTCATGACCTTGCCTCCATCTCACCATCAGTCTGCTCTGAAGCAGTCTTGAGCTGTCTTTAATTGTTCCAATTTGGAAGTAATGTTTTCTTTCCTTTTTCCACCTGAAAATCTTGAGTACCTTGAGGACAAGATGTCATAGTACAATCAGGGACAGCCTCTCTGCAGCTCCACTTGGCTAAGTGATTCTGCTGTGGAAACATCCCTTACCTCTCCAATTGTGGCCATGGCAGCTCTTGACCCATTTTGTCTTTGGCTATGACAGGACCAAGCTTTGGCTGGCTTTTTCTTTTTTTTTCATTACAGAATGTAAACTATTTGATGCGTATGTGTTTGTGTACTGGGGAAATAATAAATTAGAACAAAAAAGTCTGTGTAAGATACATAAATGCACATATATGGGCATATGCTCTGTGAAAGGGAAATTGGAAGAAAGAAGAGATTCTTCCTTGGGCCAAACATAATTCAGGAGTGTTATTGGCTTCAGGAGGGGGAAAGAAAAGAAAGACTGGGAGCCACAATAGAACTAAGAACTGTTTGGACTGCCTCTGATTTGTATTTTAAATGAGCTATTATGAACATTCAGGCAGACTTTTGTGGAGGTGTGTTATTTGACATAGATATATCCATGTTCTATTTCTTTGACAGGATTGTCAGTCTCTCAGGAGAATGACAGTCCTATGGAACAAGTGCACAGAAGGTGTCATCTAGAGGTTGTTTAGGAAGTCGTTAGGCCTATTAAAGAAGCACCTAATAAATGCTAAGTATTCAGGTCAAATAAATGGTGCAAATTCCACCATTCTGTTTTAGAAAGGCCCTCTAAATATTTTGGCAATAAGTGTTTCGGTACTCTAAAAATCTGGAATGACTTAGTTGAAATTAGTAGCATAGTAATGTATGATACTAATTTTGTACCATCCTTAGACAGTCATGCTTGCCCATCATAAATAAAAACTTAAGTCATTGGATTGAGCTGAAAGATGAGGACAGTCAGATAGCTTACTTCTTCGTCAATATAAAAATTATGCAGAAATTGATAGACCAATGTGCTCAACCTCAGCAGCTTTAAAATGTGTGGGTTTCAAATGCCAGAATTCTATCTGGGGGAATTTTAGAAGTTGAAGCCCACACCTCTTAAAGCTGCTGAGGTCGATTAACACTTTGGTAGACCATGTCTTTTCCTTTACATTAGACTGATAGATACATCAGAACAAGCCAAAATCTTTTAGTTAAATGTCTAGGTTCAGTGGAAGCATCTAGTTGAGCTACTGTGTCATCAAAACCAAATTCCTGCCCTGAAATAGTCATTATCCCTAGTTCCACTCGTGCTATCCCTATACTTGTGTGGAGCATCATTTTTTATGTTGCTAAAACCTATTGACCTCAATGTTTATGAATCAACAAGAGGTCTTTTAAGTCTACATCAGCCATGTCTTCAGGTTCTGTTTTGCATTGTCTGGTGAAGCAGCAGATTGTGCTGATAGAAAATATTTGTATTTTGAAGAATGTGTCTCAAAAGGGATGCATATTTTGAAATGGCAGATATTTTTTGAAGCAAGTGAAAATCAAGTCATCATATTATGTACACTATTTATCAAGTGACACCTGGCTAACAGTAGTATTCTCTGGATTGGTACTGGGTTGGTCACCAAGGAAAAAGGCTGTTCATTTTGAGTTTTTGGTGTTCAGATGCAGGTACCTATCCTGGTTTAACATCTGTCCTTATATCTGTGTCTCACTAATTCTCTTTTCCTTCACATTTTCACAGTTTCTTTGCTCTTACTCCTAATGCTTCTTGATTTCCTCTCCACTCCAGGAGCCTGGTCCACCTCGACCTCCCCTCCCCAAATTATATGTGCCCTTGGAGTCTCCTCCGACTATCCCTCCACTTCCTTCTGAAAGCCGTCTCTGGCAATATCCTAACTCCCCTTCCTGGCAGGAAAGCAGCGAGTCGAAGAGGGGACAGGTATCAAAATGGAGTCTGAGATCTAGAGGCATAGTCTATCCTTTGTTATTTTCCCCAGGCAGTGGGGCCAGAGAGAGGGTGGGTGAGGGAACCCTATGTCTAATCTTTCCTGCTCATGACATCTGTTGTGTCTTTAAGCTCATAATGGATAAAAGTAGTTCCACATGAAACACTTTTTCTACATGTAGATTAAGTCCAGGTATGACAATTATTTAGCAAATAGTTGGCCTTTTTGAGAATGCAAACCATTGTTTGATTATGTAATCATAGATGAAGATAGGTAGGTTTTCAAAACAGGGCATGTAAACTAGAAACACAAAATGGGGAAGAGGGAGGAATTAAATCATGGCACCAGAGAATTTGCTCTATTGGGACACCTCCATCCCACATCTGAAAGTAGGTTGCATGTTTTTGAAAAAAAATCAAAGATCTGGAAAACTTACTTATGCAGAAGCAGCAAGCAATATAAAAGCAGTTTGGTCTAGTGGTTAAAGTCCTGCCTAGCCATGAAAGCCAGTTGGGTGATCTTGGGCCAGTCACTCTCTTGGGTCAGTCGCTCACCTCACAGGGTTATTGTGGTGGGAAAAATAGGAGGAAGGTGTATGTGATATATCTGCCGCCTTGAGTTATTTCTAAAAATGATAAAGGCAGGAAATAGATAGATAGATTGATATATATATAGAGAGAGAGTGAGACAGACAGACACAGACAGGCAGGCAGGCAGGCAGACAACCTGCCTCTAAATTATTGCAGCAAAATTAAGTTGAGGCTTGACTATAAGAAGCTTAAAAACCCTTTGTTCCCTCAATTAAGCTCATGAAAGTCATAGAAATGGCAGAAGAAAAGTATCCAAGACAGTGAATCTTTTCTGCAGACTATTCCTCAAGTAGTTGCTATTTTTGTTTTCTAATTAAGGGCAATATAATTTCTTCAACTATCATGTTCTGGTGTGATTTCTGGTTTCCATTTATAGAAGTAGAGAACAGGTGGCAGTCTATCTCATGAGCTTTATTCTCCAATGTATATCCAGCTGGTCATTTCTAATTCCTAGGGGACTCTACTAGGAATAGAAATCCTTGCCTTTCCTGGATATTTTACCTTCACTGAACAAAAAGCATGCTAATGAAATAAGCATTTGCCCCATCTTTCCTTCAGCTGACTGGTTTTTGATTGTTTGAATTGTTTTGGAATAGAGAAGAAAAAAAATCTACATAAATGCTTCTGATTCTTGTTTCAATATGTTCATTCTTGTTAATATTTTATTCTTGTTGCCTATTTTTCTTCTTCTCTGTTTTAACTCTTTGTAAACCATCTATAGTCAGAACTATGAACTGGGTGGCCATATAAATTCCTTAAACAAAAGCAAACAAACCTTCAGAGCAGTAACAGATGTCTATAGGCGGTTCTCTTTAGCAAGACCAGACACTTTTCAAAGAAAATATATTTTCCCCACAGTCAAAGTCCAGCTTTGAACAGAGCAAGAAGGACCATCACCGGGCATCAGCCTCACATTCGACAGTGGAGTCTGGTCTCTTGCAATCAAGACAGGACCAAGATGCTGATAAGCAGGTGGCACTCAACAAAGGTACCTATAAATTGCATGTATTAAGAGAATCCATTTGTTTGTTAATTTTATCTTCTTTGCCAGCTCCAAAAGTCATGCTGGCTTGGGATAGTAGGAACTGTAGTCTGGTGTGTATAGACTGCGAATAACTGGTATAAAGTTTGTATCTCTAAATTCAGGAAAGATAGGTTTTAAAAATCATAATATATACTGTAGGAATACTTTACAATAAGTAAAGCCATTTATCCCCAAATTCCTTTATTCAGAATAATACAATTTATCAGTATACAAAGTCAGTATACAATATCACATACAGACAAAGTTCACATACATGCCAACCCTCGCATGCTACATGAGCCTAGTCATTCTTAAGCCATGACTTGTATCTTAACTATCAATCCATCCATTTTGGCTTATTAAGCAATCAATGCACACACAAAAAAAAATCCAGATTGCAATAGGCGAACCCATCCATAGACTTTCACAATGGGGGAAAAAACTGCTGTTCAAGGGTTATTGTCTTAACAAGCTTGTAGGCCTGCCCAGTGAGTTTGGTCTCATTCAGTAAGGCTCTTCTGAAATGATTTTAGCAAGAAAGTAGTTCTTGTTTCTTTTTTTGTTCCACATAACTATTTGGATTACCTGTCCTAATTAAGTATTTGGATTACCTGTCACAAGGATGGATGGGTGGGTGAGTGGATGGATGGACGGATGGATCCATCCACCCACCCACTCACCCACCCACCCACCCATCCATCTCTATCATCTGTCCCATTGATGTGGTGATGGCCACCCATCTAACTATTATAAGTCTATGTGGCTAAAAATGAATTAAAACACACACACATACACACACACACACACACACACACACACACACACACACAATAAATAATGGAGCAGAAATTATAATAACATTCAATGTAATATTCCAGAGCCCAAATAAATCTTCTCATTTTACAATAGATAATGATCAAACAATAACAGGCAAACCAACCAACACAGCTTTGCTAATACAAGTGTTGGGGTAGAATGAGGCTGGAGCTTAGGCAAGACATGTGGGTGTGTGGGAGAATGCTTCCCTCTAGAGCATCCTAAATTTTTATTCTAATTATTGGGGGGGGGGGTATCTGTTTGTACTGTTTTGTGAGCCAGCCATAGTTGTAGTTACAATATGAGTGGGTGTAAATGTCATTTAAAATAAATGCTTTCTATTTATTAATTGCCATTGCCAGAATCTTCTCCCTTCTTGTTAATATCTTTATTTGTCTTTACCTCCTGGATTTCCATAGTTGGTATTGTTCCTCCAAGAACTAAGTCACCTATGGATGATGAGACCTCACCAACATCAGGTGTGGTGAGGAGGAGTGCCAATGGGCGTGATTCTCGGGTAAGGGTGAATTCTGCCATCATTTCAGTATTCTTCTTTATTCATTTTTAATAATATTAATTACTCTGCGGGAAATAGTGCTGAACAATACAATAAATAAAAGCCAGCAATGCAATTATTCAACTAATCAGAAAACAATACAATCAAGTGATCAATGAAAAAAAATCAAATGAAATTTTAAAAATCAGCCCTCAAACTAAAAACTATAATCAATTTTTAAAAAACCTCTTAAATAATATATCAGCAAATTTGTACTAAAAATTAAAAAATCTATTTCCTATGGGAATGAAAAAAAATTTGCTTGGTACCAAAAAGGGAACAAAGTTTATTACAAGACAGAATTTCCCAACCTTGGCAACTTTAAGACATGTGGACTTTAGCTCCTAGGATTCTGGGATATGAAGTCTACACATCTTAAAGCTGCCAAGGTTGGGAAACCCTGGCAAAAGAGAAAGTTAACCATTGTGAACCAAGTTAAGGAGATCATCAGAAGTATCAGCATTCTAATTGATGTCAGTGTCCTCATCAATTATAGACGATAATGTCTGTATGATAACGCTCAAATTTCTCCACTTTGACAGGGAAAGATGATATTCTTCCTATTTTACTGACAGTTCAGTGGCTTGGGAGGAATGTGATGAGAACATTTAATCCAGGATTGCCAGAAAGAGTGAATTAAATGTGTGGCCTCTAGTTTGATCCGTAGGCACCAGTCTAAATCAACTTTTCTTACTGGAACACAATAGTATTGAGATCTCAGGAAGGTTTCCTAAACCAACAGTTTTACCTCAACACTCACAAGTATGTTTGCACTGTCCCACAAGGGTCTTTAACCACTAACATTCCCACAATCATCCTCACAACCTATGAAGCAATTAACATTCCCTCCAGGTGATCAACAGGAGACACAAAACCCAGTGTCCAGCCAGCACCTGCCTTCTATTCTTATAATGGTATCACTATAATGGTATCATTCTTATTTTCATAGAAAAACAATGAGTCCATTTGAAAATCAGGATGAAATGATACCATGACTTCAAGTCAGTGGAGAAAACACCCTGCTTCGAAATGCACATTGAAAGGGCATCAAGGCACTTCTGGGAGGTGGGAGAACTGAGGATCCTGGGTGGGGTGAGGTGAGGATTCCAGCCAATGGCAAATTGCTATCCTGATAGTGAGATGTTAATAACAAATCTACTTCTTGGAATTTCATCCTGGATTGACAAAAATGGGAAGCCAAAAATGGACACAGCATTTGTCTTTTCTTCTGATGTTTGCATTGTAGGCTACATTAATACTGAATTTTTTCTCCCCAAAACACAGTGGTTATAAGCTCATAAATATTGTATTATATTATTAGATTTATATCCCATCTTTATTCTGTACATCATATTTTATCTTATTATATCAAAAACATTTGATATAATCATACCATGCAGAAAAAAATACTGTATTGTTCTAGTTTCAAAATTCCTGTGTCCTGTGTTCTCCCTTAGGACAGGCCAAAGAGTGCTGTGTTTTCCAATGAGATGAAAGCAAAGATGAGTGTTGAGGAACAAATTGATCGCATGAAACGCCATCAAAGCAGTTCTATGAAGGAAAAGAGACGGAGCTTGCAACTTCCAGCCAATCAGCAGCAGACAGATAGCCCTCTCTCAAAAGCACCTGCATCTTATAAAGTGGTAATGCATTTATTTTATTCGTGAAAACTAATCTTCATCTTGTAAACCACTCAGACACACTTCAGTACAGTATTAGTATTTTCCTGAGATAAAATTGGTCAAGCACTGTTTCATATAGATGTTTTGAAGGTACTGAAGTTAAGGGCTGAATGATAGACAGTCAAATACTCTTAAATTCTGTAGCAATTACTAAGAGGCAGTAATGTAGTCTTATTCTTACCAAGCTGAGTCTGCAGTGGTAAACCTATATATTAATTGTGCAGTCCAAACTAGAGTTTGAAATCCACATGATTGAATCAGTAAATTATGCTGCTCTAAAATTTTCTTTCTGACATCTGTTGTTCTTTCTATAAGGACATTTCTTAACGATCTAGTATAGAAGAATAGTCGTGGGAGATTCAGCCAGTGCAGCTCCAAATTGATCAAGACTATCAAGTGATGTGCCAAGCTAGAAATAATATTGACAATGAATGAAGACAAATATGTATGTTCCAGGATAATGTTTCAGTATCCAATCTGGGTTCATCACCGGGACTAGAGATTTAGTCTTCTGGGCTTTCATACTTGTCCTGGAGCCCACCCTCAATGAACTTCTCTCATATATTCTGGTGAGAGAGAAGTTCCCTAAAGATGGGCTCCAGCATGAGTCCAAAAGCTCAGAAAACTAAACCTCTGGCCCCAGATTGGATCCTGCAATATTGACAATGTCTTAAGTGGTCTATTTTGCTCTAGGTTCGCAGGCATCGCAGTATCCATGAAGTGGATATATCTGATCTGGAGGCAGCACTGCGTTCTGAAGATTCTGGCAAGATGTATGAAAGCCCCCGAGATGAGATTGCTCGCCTGCGCAAAATGGAGCTTGAGCCAGAACATTATGATGTGGACATCAGCAAGGAGGTGAAACACATTATTGATCTGAATCTCAGCACATCAAAAGTGCAAACTGCCTTTTCCCCAATAATGTACACTGAAATCTAGTTGCCTTCTCTGAAACTCAAAGGGTCTGTGTGGTTGGAGCAACATGAGTTGAGAATTTCACTACCCGTTAAGGATACAGGACAAGCTGAATGAAAAGTCATGCAGGTGCAGGAGAGAAACTGAGAATCTTGAACTTCATATTTATGAAAAGCTTGGAATGTTTGATTTTAATATAGCCTGGAGAGTTTCAGAGCACAGGTGTTTTGAGCATGATCTGAAGAATATATTCTTTAATGTATAAAATAGTGATTAGGGTTAGATAAAGGATATGCTAGACTAGACTAAACTTAGACAGTAGGGTAGAGTTCAGCAGGGTAGAATATACTACCAAGTGAAACATGTAATAAGGCATTTGTGGTCATTGCCACTCATTGGCTGTTTTTGTTACTCAGCTTTCCACTCCAGATAAAGTCCTCATCCCAGAAAGGTATATTGAGCTGGAACCTGATACCCCACTGAGCCCTGAGGAGATGAAGGAGAAACAAAAGAAAGTGGAAAGGATAAAGACACTGATTGCTAAATCCAGGTGCAGTGCTACTTCACACATTTTGACTTTCCCATGTGCCATTTGGTCACTGAGCATGGATTTTTATTTCATTTTGGAATATTTTACCCTTGATTTAGAAGCTATGCATTTGGTCTTGCTGCTTATTAATAGCACTTTGCAGTAGCCTCTTAATATTCAGAAGTTACTAATGTTATATACGTAGGTTTCATTCTGTTTTCTTCTTTCTCTTTGGTACCTTGTCTGTATATCTGGACTTGCTGGATAGATCTCATAGCAATTCCAATTTATAGTACATAGGAAAAATAACTTATCTAAATATTTATGGCCCCAAAATTCCCTCACTAGAAAATGAACAAAAATATTGATTTTGTAAAGGAAGAGTGATTATGTTTGCAGGCTCAAAGATAACTAAAAAATGGCAATTTGTGTTTTACAGAGAAATGTCAAAAATTAAATTAAATAAATAGGAATCTGTTTCCATCTTATTGTATTGACCTTGCAGCTTTGAGTGTTAGGCTTGCCTTCTGGTTGAAATAACGTGTGCGTCCTCTCTTGCAGCATGCAGAATGTCATCCCCCTCAGCGAGGGAGAGATGGACGTGGTCCAGGACCCAGAAACTCAGTTACAGGAGCAGGAAAAGCGGATTGAGATCTCCTGCGCTTTAGCTACCGAAGCCTCCCGACGAGGCCGCATGCTGTCTGGTAAGATGAAATGCTCTGCAGCATTATCAAAAGATTAGCCAATTGGGCATTACAATCCCAACAGGAGCAAAGCTTTTGCTTCCATTGATGAAGTTGGCCAGATGTTGTTGCTTCAGCTTTTAAGTGTGGTGGCATTGGACATTACAGCAAAACAAACGAACTAGAGATCTAGCCTCCAAAATAAGTTGAATTTGACAGTCCAAATGGTGAAAATTAATCAAATACTTTAAATGGTTTGTTGTAATTCATTAAAATTATTTATAAAGGTTAGAAAGTTGTTGTAAGAAGCCAGCTGTACTGCTGTACTATTTTAATTTTCTTTTGAGGTCAATGAGTTAAGAGGCATTTTTCCATCATCGATTCCAATTTCCAGAAAATGTAAACCAATGAATTAGTCTGATTTGTTAAATGACACATAGAATCACAAGCCTTTGAGTGAATGGCAATGTCTTCTCTAATTTGTAACTCCAAAGAAAAGCAACTCCAACTACTTATACCTTCTTACTATAGATTAGCAGCAGGCAACTTTTCCATAGAGACCTGAACATTTAAGCCACTTTTTAAAGGTTAAAGGAATCATTGAAGGCATTGAATATGGAATATTGTGTTGTTTTATTTTATTTACAATGGGAGTAAGGATTTTCAAAAAGTAGAATCTCTGTGTTAAGCCACCCACAGCTAAATTAAAAAATTGCCACCAAATGTTGTTAATATTTTTGGACCTGTCAATGAATTGTCCTCTCTTCACCTCAAAAATAGTCTCCTGAAATGCATTTAGAGAAGCCCCAAAAGCATCAAGTGGTCCAAAATGTAGCAGATTTCAAGACATCCTGGAGCAGATTTATGAATGTAATATCTGTGCCACAATAACTTCTTTGGTTGCTGATTTACTTCCTGATTCTGGTTGAAGTGCTATTGACTTTAAAGCCCTAGATGACTTGGCATCCAGTATCTGCAGAACCATTTTTACCATCAGATTTGACCCAACTGTGGGGAAGATATTCTGAAGGTTCCCACCCCACATGAAATGAGGAGTGTAAGAGTCATGAACATGCCTTCTCAATGGTTGCCTCCACACTTTGGACCACCTTGCCTCCTGAGATAAGCAATGCTTCACGAAGGCATCAAAGACCTTACTGTTCTGCAGAAAATTTGGCACTAATATTAAAAGGGCATTCTTATACTAGTTGGTTTAAATGACTGTCCATTTTGTGCTTACTTTTTTCAGAAACATCTTGAATCCTCAGGAAAAATTGAGTATACATTTTTAAAAGCCATGCTCATTATATAGGACAAAGCCACACAGTTTTCTTGCCCTGGTGTGAGGACTCTCACTAACCATTTCCAGAAGGCATGCACAAATATGTTAAAGCTCTATGAATAGCAGTACAGCACAGGGCCATTCCAGGTTTGTAGCAAGATACAATGTGGGGGCAGCAAGTTTTAGGGTAGCATAATTTCCTGATGGCTTAGATGGGAAGACAGCATGACAAAGAAGATATGGCAATAGCCAATTTTGCACATCATCCAAAGAAGGCATTTTTCAGACTCCACAAAGAACCAACTTTTGTGGAGCTCTGCCTCAGTTTTATTCCTATACCAGAAGGTAGCCCTTGTTAGAAGAGGCTAGAGAGCTATCCAACTTATCTGGAGTGCAGGTATTATAAACTGAAAGCTTGAGGAAGGTCAATAGCAGTTATGCCTGTCAGTCTTGAACATATGTATATTTGAAATATGTCCACTGCTGTGATAACCATCTTGGCAAAAGGCATTTAGGACAGTTAACTACTCAAATATGCTCGTTCTGCATTCTTGCATTAAAACATTGCCCTGGTGGTATATTCTACCTTCTACAGTTTACTGGAAAGATATTTCTTCTTGAAATATTTCTCACTACTACTGCACATCACTGCTGAAGAAGCTGTTGTATAATGACTATAGTTGCCTTATAATTAGACTTTTGCCAAAACATAAAATTCTTCTTATTCAAATTGTCCTTTGAATCTGTAATTAAATTGCTACACATTTTTGGGGCGATTCCAAAAATATGTTACTTTCCATGAATATTAATACAATACAATTTACTAAATTGGCATTGACAGAAATTAATTTAGTCTGCATCATATGACTGGGTATGATCTATAGCAGCCCTCTGGGAAATGGTTGGGGTTCTGAGCACTGTTGTCCCAACACACAACATATTTGGAGGGAACCAAGCTGAAAAGGCTGGTCTTGTTGCCTGTATTTATACAGACCAATTATTGTTAAGTTCGATCTCTGTTTATTCTGTGGATAGGAATGATGGCCTAGAATCTCACTTAGAATTTTGGGAGAGAACTTGGAACCTCAGAGTGAATGGGACTGACATCATGTGGGATTTGGGATATTATTTTTATAAGTTAGTTTTGTAATGTTTCTCACTACAAAATTGTGGGAAATGAGGCCTCCTGTTTTAGCAATTATGGTCAAAGGGCTATGCACCTGGAATTTGGGACTGCACACAGCCCAGCTTGACTCCATAGTCTAACCTGAGCAATACTCATGGGATCTATTTGTAGGTAATGTAGTACAGCCCTTTTCTATTGCTGTGTGATTTTTTAAAAATTGTGTTTCCTTTTCTTTCTCTTTTAACCCATGTTTGCTCAATGGATTGTGTTTCTTTGCCTTTGTTTTCTCCCCTTCCTCCCCCGCTGTCTGAAGCACCGTATATTATTCAGGCTCTATCTCCATTTCTTGTTTTCAGCTCAATGTGCTACCCCGAGCCCTCCCACTTCCCCCACTTCCCTGACTCCACCGATCAAGTCCCTCTCGTCTGACTCATCCCAGGGCACCGACAGTCATTTTATGCGTGTCTGAAACTTAAAGTAAGCACTTTTTGTATTATACTTCCATCTCATTCATGTGTATCTGTGAAGAAAAGAAGTCTTAGGCTTCTTTTTCAATAGAGTTTCATCTTTTCACTAAACCCACCCATCCACCAATATCCATTAAGCTAACCCTTTCTTTTTTGCCACATAAGTCCAGTCTCCTCCTATGGAATGTTTCAAAAAACTTATCAGTGAATCAAGTTGCCACATCCTTTTCTGGATTTACTAGGACAAAGTAGCCTAATTTCATCATTTGTTTCACTTACAACAATTTAGAGCAACATTACAGCAAGTCTTCTAAACTGAACATAGTGAACTTAGCGCAGGGGTCTTCAAACTTGACAGCTTTAAGACTTGTGGACTTCAACTCCCAGAATTCCTCCTCCAGTCATGTTAGCTCAGGAATTCTGGGAGTTGAAGTCCACAAGTCTTAAACTTGCCAAGTTTGAAGACCCTTGACTTAGAGGATATTAGTTGTTGCCAAGAAGCCCTGGTTCACAACTCATTTCAGTCATAAGATCTCTAGGTCATTGGTATTTTTCTTTGATTTTCTTAAAACCAAAAGTTAGTTTGGGGCAGTGGTGGGATTCAAATTGTTTTACCACCGGTTCAGTTGACGTGGCTTGGTGGGCGTGCTTTGCCTAATGCCAGCGCACAGCTTTCCCCACACCAGCTGAGACCTGCAGCGCCAATCAGCTGAGAGGATAAAGAGAAAAACGCAGGGGCAGGTGATCCTCTCAGCTGATCATCAGAGGCTTTTTTTACTACCAGTTCGGGTGAACCGGTCCAAACCAATAGCATACTACCACTGGTTTGGGGATAATGAATTTAAGCAGAATAGTCAGCGATTCAGATTTACCTGGGGGGAAAAAGGAAAATGAAATTGGGGTGTTGGGGTGAGGAGTTACTTTATGAACTAACTGAAAACAAGTAATACATTCCCCTCTTTTTATTCGCAGCCTTGTTAGATTCTTGAGGGTAAAAGTTAGTTGAAAGATGCTCATAATGACATTATATCTAATGGAGATGTGCATGCTTCAAAAACAATGAAGAGATCCTTCAGTTCATGTAAAAGCACAAACACAGCACTTCTATGAAGTAGCAGATCTTTTTCAGGCTTCACTGGCTGTACTAAACCTGTTAAAATAGCTTCATCTTTAACATGATTCTCAAAGCATCCGCCTCAGTTTTCAGATGCATGCAGAAGCTTAAAGAAAGGCAGGCAACTTTAAGGAGATGCTGGAAACAGAATCTATTTACAAAGATAATTAAAAATAGTATATCTAATCTGAAAAAAAGTACATTCAAAGGGGAATCTAGAGGAAGGAAAGTGTCCAATATTAATCTTCTCAGAAAAATATGCCCATTTGTAAACATCTGTCATCAAGTTCAAATTAAAGCTAGCTTCCATTCAAACAAATCTTCTTTTTACATTCCATGGATTCTCCAATTAAATATGCTACTTATGAGCATTCAAAATAATGTTGCAGTATTTTTCTGATCATGCATTAGATATAATATGACCAAAGTATCTTATAATAATCAATTTTTAGAATTCCAGTTTTGCCATCCTAGCTGTCAAATACCATTTTCAGTTAAGAGACCTTCCTATGACTGCTCTGAAACTTTGCCTTTGGGACATGTTGTGAAAAGGCAAAAAATGGTGCAAGAAGCAGCAGGAATTTATCCAGACGTCCCTTATATATTTGGTTCTGGATCCAACATTTGGGGAAAGTGATAATCAAAAGCATTCTTATTTAGTCTTTGAGCCACGGTAGCACAGTGGTTAAGAGTGCAGTGCTGCAGGCTACTTCTGCTGACTGCCAGCTGACTGCAATTTGGCAGTTTAAATCTCTCCAGGCTCAAGGTTGACTCAGCTTCCATCCTTCTGAGGTGGGAAAATGAGGACCCAGATTGTTGGGGGCAGTGTGCTGACTCTGTAAACCACTTAGAGAGGGCTGTAAAGTTATGTAAAGTGGTATATAAGTCTAAGTACTATTGCTATTGCTAGTCAAATCTGGTATCTGCCATCTTGTTATGACTTTTCTATTACTTTCAAAATGTGCATGTATATATCAGCACACATATGCCAAACTGCCATATTTTGGACAATATAGCTACAAAAAATAAGCTGTTTTTGTTAGTTAATCTACTCTGTTCCTGACAATTATTTCTGTTTTTAAATAATTGAAAGAAACAATTGAAAGATGGGGTTAATGATTTATTTAATGCCCCAAGTCCAAAATTTAAGCTGTGACTTTATGCATGTATAGCTATCCTGACCGCCATAAAAGGGATATTTCAAGTAACAGTTCGCAAGATAGCACTGTCAGTCCAGCTGTCTTCTATGATTGGTAATATGGAAGATTGTCCAAAAATTATTTTAGTATTTGGTTTCTATGTTTGTAAAGACCTTGGGAATTGATTTGGGATGAAAATGCTGGAATGTTGCTACATCCAAAATAGGCTTTCCTATTCCTATCTAGTTCTACTTAAGAGATAACAAGAGTTTAATTTCCAGCCTTTTTCTCAAAGGCCAATAAACATTTCCATTGTGGTCAGAACAGTAAGAATAAAACACTGCTCTAGTGATCCTTCTCTGTCACAAAACTTTAAACAGAGATATAATCAATGGAAATGAGTAAACTGAGATAGGCTTTGGAAGTTAGGTTTCTGCCTTGACATTTTCCACCATTTTTATTTTTAAAGGGTCCAGGAGAGTAAGAGTATCCTCAGCAGCCACTGAGGAATTCACATAATTCATTGGGAAAAAATGTGGTCCCCATTCTTCTTTCCACCAGTTTTTCCAAGAGAAAGAAACATGCTTGTTTACCAACTTTAGCATTTATCTACAGAGGTGGTCCCATGCTTTGTTCAGGCCTCTGGGCCATTAAAAGTATTATTCTCCTGTCTCCACTTAAATGCTAGACTTCTGACTTCTGGTGGTTAATGATGGCTGATTTGGGAGTGAGACTGGCAGCGCAAGAGATATAACCAGCAGTGGTGGCCGCACTTCCTTCAAATGCTGCCTTATTCCTTCTGTGCTGTGCTATGGTTGTATTGGGGCCCCATACTCAAGCTACCAATCTGGGCTGACAAAGCTGAATGACCATTCAATATGTCAGCAAATTCCTTACCTATGCGTTTCTTAGCTATATTTATACTGCTGCCTTAATCTCTTCTCTTCCTCCTCTGTTCTCTCCAGCACAAGCCCTGGCTGCTGTGAATGCTGTGAAGTTCCATGGAGCCACATTTTAACACATGAATTTGCCCTGTCAACTCTACTGCTTAATAATGTATAGAACCATTCCTATGATTTGCCAACTATCTCCTGCAGTTGAGCTGCAGAAACATGCAGGAAGGAAAGCTGCCTCTGAAGAGAATGAGGGTGCTTTGTCTTTGCTCTGGTTCTCCTCCCACTGCTGCCAAAGCCTGTACCAAAACCTTTCAGATGCCTGGTCTATTAAAAGCAATTAAAGAAGCAGCATCCAGAAGAAGTTTCATTCTACAAGATGGCTTCTTCATCCCTGAAGGAGGTCTAAAGACAAAGAACTGGTGGCTAAAGATCAGCAGAAGCATCAAATAATTTGAACTGAAAAAGGAAAGCTGATGATAGCAGGGGAATGTACAATTTCCTATCCTTAGGTAGCCATTTCCTAAACGTCTAACCTCCTTTATCACTTATTTTTATTTTACTTTTTTTTCTTACATTGAGGGAAGAGAAATGTATAAAGAATAGATTGTCATGGCAGCCAGAGACTTTATAACCACTTTACTGAATTGAACGACATATTTTTCTTCCTCACACTTTGTTCCCATCTGCCAATCTGATTGGCTCTAGAAACTTTAATCTATGGAACTAAACAACCCATGCATGGTCATGCTGCTTATACTTATATCTACCCACTCACAGGAAGAGAAAGGAGGGGGCATCATTAAACTTTGTGGATATGGCAGATGAAGAAAACAGAAGGGTGTCGGTGTGGAGGGGGAAAAAAAAACAAGCAGCTTTGGAATCTGCTAATTCTTGGGAATCTTTCAATGGCTGTGATATGCTGAAGAATCCCCTCCCCCTCACTTTTCCTAGGTTTACAAGGAAGATGGAATAGGAAGTATGTGCAATGTACGTGGACATGTAACAGAAGTGTGGATGAAAGATACAAAGGGGAAGGATGGCTACAAAAAGAGTTCAGTTTGATGGGATAAACCACCTGGTGTGTTTTAAGTTTACTGTGACTCAGAAGTGGGACTGGTAGGTGACATATTTATTCTCATACCAGAACCTATTCAAAATGTACCACTCAACTCTTGGTTCTCCAGGATATAGGTTGGAGCCAGAAAGAAAACACAATGCTGTGAAGATCTCAGCATAAAGAAACTAATGAAATAGTAAATCTGCAAGAGAAATGGAAATGTGTCTGAACTTGACTAAAGCAAGCTATGAGTTGATTCCATAGTATGTGTAAATGAGTTCTCTCCTATTTATCATTGGGAGGAGAAAGTGAGGCTTCTTCAATTTCTGCCATTTGTAGCATTTCTCTCAACTTTAGAATAATAGAGCAACGTTTGCTTTGAAGTAGAATTCTCTCACTTTCTCACACAAAGTGCTTTTCATCCATCTCTATCCAAGCGAAGCTGTAATAACAATTGGCTGATGATCTTTTAGAGGAGCTGCTAAGCTCCCACATCAAAAGTGCAAGTCCTTTCCTGTATTTGCTTCTATCAGCATCTGAAAGGTGGCTGCTTCCCCAAATGAGTTGTCTTTTTTCCCCCCCTAAATAAATAGTGAAAATAACTCACAAGGACAGAGGAGTACAAAAAAAGGACTTGGAAAATTTACTCTTGTCAAGTACAGAAAGTACCAAGGTGTCCTAACTTATATTATGCTAGATCAAAGATCTAACTGGACCTTTTCCACACTGCAGTTGTACGTTCAAAGGTTTATACATGGTGAATCCTGAACTGAATACCATTTGAAGCTATGATGACCTTACCTCTTTAGAAATAATCAGGCTCTGCAGGACAGGACTTTTCACCCAATGTAGTGCTTTTGAAAACAATCTATTTCATTAATAGATGGATCAAAATATAATTGGATGATCCTGTGGCCCATAGATTTATTTCAAAGGCTACCAAAATTGATTGCGCCCAGTATAAAACCAAGTAGAATCGATTTTATGGAAGCGAATAAAATTATTCTAGTTATAGATCAGAATACAAAAAAAAAGTGCTAGCTTTTTAATAATCCTGACCTACATTTTCAGTGAGTTCACTGCCATGTTTTCAAAAATTCTGCATTTCTTCCCCCACCCCTAATATTTTGCTTCTTTACAAGTACAGATAGTCCTCAGTTGAGCCCAAAATTACTATTGCTCAGTGAGACATTTGTGAAGTGAGTTTTGCCCTGTTTTACAACCTTTCTGGCCACAGTTGTTGCAACTCTTAAGTTGGCAACATGGTTGTTAGGTGAATCTGGTTTCCCCATTGATTTTGCTTGTCAGAAGTTCATAGAAGAGGATCACGTGACCCTGAGACACTGCAACTGTCATAAATATGAGTCTGTTACCAAGTGTCTGAATTTGGATCACATTGGGGATACTGCAATGGCTGTAAGGGTGAAAAATGGTCCTAAGTCATTTTTTTCAGTGATGTTGTAACTTTGAATGGTCACTAAATGAACTGTTGTAAGTCGAGGATTACCTGTACTCAAAGGAGGATATACTAGTAACAGGTGGCACCTCAGACTATGGTATGATTTGAGTCCTAGGTGACAATTTAGCTCTGCTGAAATTATATATTTTTCCATGTAAACATGTCCATAAACATATTGATCAGTTTTAATCCAAAGATTTATCAAAACTGGGAATTTATCAATTCTATTTCTGTATTATTGGAAGGAATAACACTGCTTCAGGGTCTAATATATGCAACTCTTAAAGCAGACATTAAATGCAAATTTAGTTGTGGAACATAAACCCTCTACCCCCCTACTACTCATTTTCTTCCATAATTCAGATTATTTTAATTAAATCAGGATTCTTTACAATGATGCATGAAAGACTAATTTGGACCCCAGCTGAAACAGAAAATGCTAGCTTTGAGTAGCACTGTTCCTTATGTTCAAACTTCTTCAAAATAGACTTGAAAATTCTCACCATTTTCCCAGGCTATCAAGAAGTCTAATTTTTTTCTGGCTTTTTAGGAATAAGTTTAATATCCAGGTATCTAGTTTAATCAATTGATGACATACAGTATCACTACACATAACTCAAATTCAAGTTTAAGTAGGTATGAAATGTGATTTGCCTTGATTTTTTGTACAGCGAAATGAATGAATGCTGTAATTTAAAGAGCAAAACGTTTGCAGAGGGGAAAGCATCTCCACAGCATATTCTTCTCCCTTGACACCACTTTTTGCAACAGAGAAGTGATGCCAGGGAGAAATCATTTAGGAAGAGTGAACTAGAATGGAGAGAATTCAGTACTTATAATATGTACTGCAAACTCTTCCCAGCATATAAACTCCCACATTTCAAAAGTTAGAGCTGTCCTCTTCAACTTCCCAAGAAAAGACAACGGCAAACCACTTCTGTTGTCAAGAAGGCTGCAGGTGCGCATAGTCGCCAGAATTTAAAGTTGGGGATATCAGTGTGATCTCAAGAGAATAGAGTCCTGTTTACAAAATGAAAAGAGCTAACTGCAATATTACCAAATGATTCTTTGTCACCCCTGTTTGTGGTAAGGATATAGTTCTGAAGTAATCGTGCATTGGTGGAATTTGGCTGGCTCAGCAAAGTCTCTTAGCAGCCAAGGAGCATCTTCTTTGATGACTTTCTGGTCCATTGTAGCCCATGTAGGTTAGACTGAAAAAACACGGAGAGACCTGGCATAACAGTCCATTAAGGGGAATATTTCTCAGGCCCACACATAGTAGAAGACTTAAGTTTCAAATTTTACCTATGCTTTTGGGGGACTGAATCCCACTGAAATAGATGTAGCTTATTTCTGAGTAGATCCACAAAGCTGTGCATCTCTTAGGCTTTAATCCTCAATGTGCTCATAGTAAGTTCTTTCTTTCCAGTTCTTTACATACTGGAGCTTCTAAGCATCCATATATGATTATTCTGTTAAAATGAATGTTCAGCATATAGAAAGTTAAACCCCACAGTATCTCTGGGAGAGTTCTGATATTGTTATTTTTAAGAATTTGTCTAAGAATCTGTCTCAATGTGTATTAAAAGGAATTAATGTCTCAGCACTTAAAATCATCCTTCTGATCTAAGAGCTTAAGTGATCAATGTTTCCCATCTCTTGCACTGTGGAATCTAGCTTTATCGGGTCCTCTGTCCTATTGCTTGCCGCAAAAGAAGCACCGTCTTGGGTATGTCTAAGAGTTCAGCTTCATCTATATTTTCAAGAGAAACTTTCCATCTCCCTGTCCAATAAAGATGACATCTCCTTTTTATTATTTAAAATGAACCTGTTGGCAATACGTAGATCACTCCAGAGAACCAGAGTTTTAGACCCTTCTCCTTTAGCAATACTGTTGACATTCCACGGTGATGAAGATGATGATGAAAGTATTTCATTCTGCTCTTGCAGAAGCTTGTTAGCTCATAAAAATGTTATCCCTTCATGATCCTCTACATGCCTTAATATGTGTTTTTAAAAATTATACCGTGATATATATGTGTGTGTGTACATTTATATATATTTTATATATAGATATATATATATACATATATAATATATGGGCTTTCTTCCTCTTCTCCCTATTCTTATTTCGTTTGGACTAACTTTCTCTGTGTACAGGGCTGCTGAAGCCTGCTTTGCCACTGAGTTTCTGAAATACAGACGCTGGGATGGTATATCAAAATAATTAAAGAAAGAAATTTTAAAAGGCATATTTAAATAAATATATATTTTTCTGCTTTTTATTAAAAGCAAATTTATTTAAAATGAATGGAAGCTGTCTGTAAGGGAGTGGTGCATTTATTTCCTTGTTACTAGGTAAGCTCATGTTTTCTACACCAGGGCTTAAGTCTCAGTCGATGCAACTTGGCAATAGCTTATTTGGAACTAGCAAAGCTGAGTTCCCTTAACCCTGGTGAAGTTCTGGCTTGAAAGAGATGTTGTCAGATGAATTATAGAACTGTAGCATATCAGGGACCGCAAAGATTGTCTCGCTGGTATACAGCTATCCCACTGGGATCCTTTGCAATAGAGGTGGCTTTGAAATGTTGATGCCACTTGTTTTTTACCTCCCTTTTGTTCAAATTTGTTCATTTTGTGTGATATTTTCCTCTCTTCAATCACAGTTGCTCTCTGAGCTGCTTTATTTACCTCTGCAATGCCCAGCCTAGTGGGAGAAAGGTACGTTTTTCAGTTGGTACATGTATTTCCTTGCTGTGATTTGACCCATACCAAATGCCAGTAGCTTAGTAGAGAGATGAAGTAAGAGCTGAGGAAAGGCCTTAGTTAGCCTATGTGAAGGATTATCTATTTAGATTTGGCCCTCTCTCAATTTAGAGAGTGGCTCCTTATTCTACCTCTTTTGAAGACTCGGAGGTAGTGGTCCTACTTGTGCAGGTGCTTGATAAGCATGGCAACCATCTTGAAAGAAAATTACTCCACCAATATTTTAGGGTACAGAGGGCAATGTAAAGATGGTGTTACATTTTGGAGTCTCAGCTTCTGTTAAGAAAGTGCAAATCCCTTCTCAAATCACCTTTTTCTCTTTCCTCTTTCCCTCTGGCCCTCTTTTTTTTGCCATTGTGGAAAGCATTACAATGATATAAATAACTTCAAAAACATTATCTCACCCTTTCCAAGCCCTCTGTTCAATTCATAGCAAGGTAGGATTGTACCTGATTATTGCCAATGTCACTTTAAGCATTCTGAGGCTTCTAATCAGTATTTCTCAACCTTGGCAACTTTGTGTGAACTTCAACTTTCAGAATTTCCCAGCCAGCAGAGCCGGCGTTTCCATAACTGACTAGAGAATTCTGGGAGTTGAAGTTCACGTGTCTTTCAGCTGGCAGGGTTGAGAAATGCTGCTCTAAGTTCTCGGCAGAGCACATTTAGGGTCACAGTTTTGCAGTATTGTAGAACCCTGTTTTTAAAATGTTTTATTTTTTGTGTACGTGTGTGTGTGTTCCTTTCTAATAAAATTTTCATATACCAGCAGCACCTGCAACTAACAAATACTGCATTATTTATGCACATTATTTGGAGAGAAAAAAAAACTAGTGTTAGATGTTAAAATTATCAAAGAAGCAATGTGAAGTTAATGTCTTTCTTTTTTTCCCTTTCTTTTTGTATAAAAGTGACCTTAGATTATGACAATTAGCTGTTCTGTGATTGAAAATAATATATTGGTGACTTGGGGATTCTTCACACCAGACCAAGGGATAATCTTTCCATAATTAAACCCACAGTGGCTTACTTAATATTCTTTCCTGCAACATTTGTTCTAGATGTAGTTACTTTAAAAGATCCTCCCTCTCAAAAAACAAATACAATATGCGCAAGAAAAACAAACAAAAATAAATGCATTTGTACCTTGCAAGTTTGTATAAAGCAAATAAAAAAAATGGATGGTTTATAACTAGACTGTGTGTGCTTATTTTTTTGTAAGTGTTAAGACCTAAGAAAAGGAGGGATAGAAAGGTATACTATATATAGTTGTCCTCAGAGTGTACTGTTCTCTATATTTCTATATATTTCAGCTAAATATGTATAGTTACATTTATTTACTATTGAATTACTTTTCACTCACTGCAATTGAAGGATTCTGGAGGCTTACATCTTCATGGCACAGTAATATGATGATAAAGAATAAACTGCCCCCCCCCCAATAAACCACCAATAAAGTCATAAAATGAACAAGAAAGAATATTGTTATATCCAGCGACAGTCTTCACTCTGGTCCGCTGCTTAAGCGGGAACCAGAGCCATCGCTGATTGGCTGAGCCCTCTTGACAGCTCGCTATAAAAACCTGTTAGCCGGCTGCCGAGTTAGCGGCCGTACGCCCGGCTGGGTTACATTGTGGCCAATAAAGCCTGTTAACCTTTTCCGCCAGCCTCTGCCTCTCCTTCCTTGCACGCCAAACTTAAAACTGGCGACGAGGGTGGGATGTTAGTGAAGTGAGGCATTTTCTGAGGCAACAAAGAGAACTGAAGAGTCACAGAGCTGAAGCACTAATAAGGTTAACAAGGCTGCCACTAAGCTAACCCCAGATGGCGGTAGCACCTCCCAACTTCCCACCGTTCCACCTGGCTTCAGAAACATGGACATCATATATCAATCGTTTCGGGTGCGTGATGGACACCGCCAACCTGAAAGATATCCCTGCGAACAGAGCAAAAGCTTATTTCTTAAGCTTCTGTGGAGCTACGGTCTTCGACACCGCCACTGCCCTACTGGCTCCACAGACAGTGAAAGCTGTAACCTGGGGAGAGCTGCAGGAGGTCCTCACTATGCTGCAACTACCTTTGAATGCCAATGACATTGCCCATTTCTCCTCCAAAGACCCTCAATTGAATAAAGTTTTGGACTGGGTCAGAAGGGGTTGGCCCAGAGACCCTGTCCCAGTGGATCTCCACCCTTTCAAAGCATGTCACCTGGAACTGAGTATACTGAAAGGCTGCTTGTTGTGGGGAAACAGGGTGGTCATTCCTTGAGACCTGAGGCCCTGAATTATAGCTGTATTACATGACGGGCACCCGGGCATCACTAGGATGAAGGCCCTAGCATGAAGTCATGTCTGGTGGCCGGGTCTTGATGAGGCAGTCGCTAGGAAGGTGCAGGGCTGTCAGGCATGTCAGTTATCAAGACCTGCTCCTCCTGCTGCTGCCACCAGTGAATGGGAAGACACAAAGTCTCCATGGTCTAGAATCTACATTGACATAGCAGGCCCGGTGCAGGGAAAAACCTTTTTAGTGGTAGTGGACTCCTACTCAAAATGGGTCGAGCTAGCCTTCCTTAAGTCCACCACTACTGAGGAAGTGTCTGGCATTCTGGACTCTCTGTTTGGGACCCATGGTTATCCTGACACCCTGGTATCAGACAATGGCCCACAGTTTACCTCCTCTCCCTTTGAACTATTCCTGACCCAAAGGGGAATCGGGCATGCCCTAATCTCCCCTTTTCACCCCGTTGCTAATGGGAGGGCAGAGAGAGCTTTCAGATCAACCAAGGAAGCCCTGGGGAGGATGACTGGGGGGAATTGGCTTTCTAAAATTGCCTTATACCACCTAACACAGCACACCACTCCAAATGCCCAGACTAACCTATCCCCAGCTGAACTACTAATGGGCAGGAGGTTGAGAACAACCCTGGACTGACTCCACCCAGCCTATGCTTTTAGCACACTTCTGGATTCCAATAACAAAACACGGGAATTTAGACTAAGGGACTGGGTCTACGCCTGCAACTATGCAGGAAATCCCCTATGGTTGCCAGGCTGGGTGGAGAAAATAACAGGCTCAAAGTCCTATAGGGTGCAGATGGCCGATGGGAGACTATGGCGCCGACACGTGGACCAGCTAAAGAGTCGTTGGAGTACTCCTGCAGGTCCACCCCAAGACGACGCTGAGGCCATGGTGATCAAAGACCCTACCGAGGACAACAGGCCAACACCCGAACAGCAGGCTTACGCAAGGGGCTTACCAGAGCCAGATGCACCACCAGTGGCTGAAGCTTGCCTGCCACCCAGTGAAACCAACCAGTCACCCACGGAGGCCACCCAGGGGAGAGAGCCGACATCGGCCCCGGTGGAAGATGCCAGCACCACAGCCGATCATCCCCCATTGGTGACTCCAGCCAGACTGAGAAGATCCGAGAGAGTGAGGCGTCGCCCTGCCTACCTGGAGCCCTATGCATGCACAATTCCACGGGGGAGGAGTGTTATATCCAGTGACAGTCTTCACTCTGATCCGCTGCTTAAGCGGGAACCAGAGCCATCGCTGATTGGCTGAGCCCTCTTGACAGCTCGCTATAAAAGGGAGCTGTCAAACAGGCTCAGCTGTCACCTGTCAGCCGGCTGCCAAGTTAGCGGCGGTACGCCCGGCTGGGTTACATTGTGGCCAATAAAGCCTGTTAACCTTTTCCGCCAGCCTCTGCCTCTCCTTCCTTGCGCGCCAAACTTAAAAAATATAAATCACAAGTTTTCATCTCTTAAAAATATGACAGCAAATACATATATAGTTGCACTGCTATCAGTATTCAAGAATGAGAACCTCCTTGTATACCATAGCTAAATATAGAAACTATACTTTCTCTGTTATAAAGGAAGTGAGGCTCCAAAGTTAAATTACTATGGATGTTGAAACCATTATCATCCTGTAGTACAGGTTTTACTCAAACATACCTAATAATAATATATGAAATTAATACAAAAACTATTTTTAAAAATAATTGACTATACATTTCATGTATATAATGTTCTGCATGAGTCATTTGTTTTCCTGCATTAGCTATTCAGTAAGTATTAATATGATACATGTTCTTCCTTATAAAAATATGTTCTGTGACTCACACAGATGATGTAGATGTCCCTGGTCATTTAATTAGTTGTATAATGATGCTTTGTGCTGATTGTCTTGTCAAGAACTGAAACTTTTATAACAATATATCTGTGTATTAAAAGGAAATGCTCCTAAAGTACATTGGAGAGGGGGGGGGAAATAGTATTTATATGGAAAAGAGAAAAATAGCAAAATGCTAATATGAAACTATTTCTATCAGATAATCGGAATCTCAATATCCCCTAGTAATAAAGCTTTTTCTGATGTTTACTTGTTTCCTGATTTCTGAGGGCTCCCTTACTAAAATACGCATTTGCAACTGTTATCTAGCTATAATCACTCATTGGATTGTACATTTAATCTTTATTTTTTTTTAAAAGTAATTATTCACAAAAAGTTAGACAAAATCGAATATCGATTTGTATTACAGTAGCATATACTACTTATGGGCATCAAATCACATTTAGAAATTGAAATTCCACTTAAATATGCTGTGCATCTTGACACACGAAGGACCAATTGGTTGTTATTCTGTATCTCACATTTTGCTTTCTCTTTCTTAAGGCTTGTTCATTCATTAATTCATTATTTATTTTAGTGTCCCACCATTATTATTTTTACAAATAACTCAAGTGGTGAACATACCCAAGGTGACACTGCCGTGACGACGTGAGTTTGACATCCCTGAACTATATGATTGTAACAACACTGCTCACCTTGTAAGATCTATGATAATTCAACGAAGTCTCCATTGCAGAGAGGTTAATAATTTGCAAGATGATGCAGTAAGGGCTAAAGGTCTTTCTAAGGTTCACTAACTGGGAAATACATGGGAGTCTTGACAGCCAATCCTTTCTAAGCCTTCGGCAGCAAATATGTTGGAAATTACAGACCTTCAGAGTGAGTATGAACTTAGAAAATAGGATTTTGTGGATCATATTTCAGCAATATGTCATTGGTTTCACTCTGGAAATATAATCAAAACTAATCATGGTGTCTGTTTCAAAGCTCAACCCTTTTTAAAATTATGTTACTATTGATTGCTCAATTGGCACATTTGCCTATTTTACTAGAGGTTACAAATCTGCTTATAGGGAACAAGCTAAGCAGTGGTGGGATTCAAAATTTTTTTACTACCAGTTCTGTGGGTGTGGCTTGGTGGCCATGGCAGGGGAAGGATACTGTAAAATCTCCAGTCAGAGGTGGTATTTCCCGGTTCTCCAAACTACTTAAAATTTCCGCTACCGGTTCTCCAGAACTGGTCAGAACCTGCTGAATACCACCTCTGAAGCTAAGTAAATTTCCTTACTTCTGGTCCCAGGAGACAAGTCAGATAACCTCATAATATCTCTAACTGATACCAATGATCTCTCAGCAGTGTGATTTAGTGTAATCTGAAATGTATTTGTAAGAAGGATTATAACCAACTGATCCAACTGCTGTAAAATCATAACCACCAGACATTACAGACTTGTATTAAATTGTCACCAAACGTATTTGTCCCAAGATCGCTAATAATATGCATGTCAGTTGTGACCAACATAATGTCTTTCAGATGTACACTAACTGGGAATTCTGAGTTAGTGGTCAGTGGTGGGATTCAAATAATTTAACAATCGGTTCTTTGCCCTAATGACTGGCTGGGTAGGTGTGGCTGGGTGGTCATGTGACTAGGTGGGGAGGGCCAACTTAATGTTACTCATGTCGAGGGGTGCCTTGCGATGGCCAGTCTCTCCTCACCATGCCCGGCCATACCTTGCCCCTCTCTTCCCAGCCACTTCTTGCCTGGACTGAGAAGGTAAGGCCACTGGCAGGGGAGGACAACCCGCTCCAGGCCTGATGCATTCAGTCGAAGGGCGTGGGGCACCTTGGGGGCAACGATGAGGCTTGGTTGGGTAGGCGTTCTCTGCTCCAGTGGTTCTCAGCTTCTGTGGGGCCTCTGGGCGGCTGCTGCCAGCTTGCTCTCCCCTGTGCCTTGGGTCCCACATCCAGCCTGCGATGGGGGGACTTGCCACTTCTGGCCCAGCCCAGCTGGTGGGCAAGGGAGCAGCCCTTGGGGAAGAGCACCACTCTGGGATGCTATGTTTCTGGACCAGGTGCTTTCTCTTGGTCCTCCCACCTGGAGGCCCCACAGAAGCCGAAAGCTGGGTCCGAAAGGCAACCGAGTCGTGCTGTGTCCCTCCCCCAACCCGGCCTTTCAGCCAAGTGTGCCAGGCTTGGATCTGGTCTCCCTCCCTCCCTCCCTCGCCATCAGCCTTACCTCCTCAGGCTGGGTGAGGAGTGGCTGTGAGGGGAGGGACAAGGGGCAGGGTCAGCTAGTGGTGGGATCAACGAGTTCACCGAACTGCAGAAAAGTTAAATACCAGTTTGGCCGAACTGGTAAGAACCGGCTGAATCCCATCTCTGGTTGTGGTCCAATAGCTGCAGAACACCAGGTTGAACAAAGCTAATGTAAACTAATATCAATGTAAAGGGGTGTGAAAAGCAAAACCATGCATTGACATTGATTTACACCAGGAATATTTCAAGGTGCTTAATGGAGTTTCTCTGGGTAAAAGAAAACCAACAACAATAAAAGTTTATAATATTTTGTATTAAAGTTAATCATTCCAAACTTAGTAATTAAAGCTTGTTCATTTTGGATGTGCACCAAAATAGACGCTGGTTTCAAAGATCCAAACTGATATTCTCACATGTTCAAATTTTCTGGTTGAAAAAGTATTGGAAAAATGTGAAAGAAACTGATCTATATCCTATAATGCAGGACTGTCAAACTCATGGCCCACGGGCCAGATGTGTCGCACACTGGCCACGCCCATGCCCAGTTTAGCGAAGGGAGGGAAAGTCACATGATGATGCCATGACAACACAAGTTTAGCACCCCTGGTCTAATGCCTAGGCAAATAGGGAAAAATATCTTATGCCTAAAGACTTTAGGGAAAGAAATTAGAATGAGAAATGTTAGGAATAACATAGGTTACCTAACGTAGTTTGGGTAAAATAATATATATAAACTATGATAGTGATTTTAAGTGTGTGTCACTTTAAAATGCAAAGCATGTAATTTTGGGTGCGGCTGTAAATCGCCATAAGAGGGAGCAAGAGAACTTGATTGATTGCTGGCTTACTGGATTGCTTGCAGACAATGATGGATTGATGGTTTGATAACTACGTGTTCCTTGCTGTTGCTGAAGGAAGAAAAGAGGTTTGACTTCTTTAGACCTCTTTTTCGACACTGGACTTTGCAACTGAATAATCCCCGGATGGACTGAACTAGTGTATGATATATGGACTGTTTGACTATGCTATAACTATTACTGGAATAAACTATTTAACTAGCACGTTGTATCTGTTTTACTGAGTGTAAACTACAACAACGTTTATCTCACATATTTGCCTGACTGCCGTGCAGGTTCTGCTAGGGTGTATATCCCTAACACTGGTTATGGGCCCAGGCTGCACAGTCAGACTAACCAGGATATAACAGGCTTATATAAAGTGAGAGTTTGTGTAGTTACACAATACTGTAAACCGACAGCTGTGTTTTATTAATTATAGTTTAATATCCAGAAAAAGATGGCACAAGTCAATTTACAAAGTTTGTCTCTAATATCCAAACTGGATGGAACAAACTATGTTTCATGGTCTGTGAAATGCAGCCTACTTCTACGCAGAGAAGGTTTGTGGAGTATAATTCAAAACCCACCAGAAGTAGATGCTTGGGATCCGGAAGATGAAGATGATGTCCAGAAAATACAAGAATATAAACTGAAGAATGAGCAAGCTCTCTGTATAATAGGACTGACACTCTGTGACCAGCAGCTTGTCCATATTCGTGGAGAAGAAACAGCTGCGAAATGTTGGGAGAATTTAAAGAAGATTTATGTTCGAGACAGTGTAGGAGCACATATAAATCTTATACGGAAACTGTTCAGAACACATCTTCAAAAGAATGGAGACATGTTGACTCATATAAACACAATGAAGAGAATTTTTCAAGAACTGCATGAAAAAGAACTTATCTTCACAAAACTACATCAGGTTTATATAATTTTGTCTTCGTTAGATGAGAGCTATGACGAATATGTAACTTCACTTGAAGTACTGCCAAAAGATAACCTCACATTAACTGACATTACTGGCAGATTAATTGAAGAAGCCAGGAGAAGGCTTGAAAGGGATCAACTCAGAAGGAAACAACCACAAGAAGATAAAGAATCTTCGACAGCCTATACAATTAGAAAATGTTTTAATTGTGGAGGAAAAGGACATTTGGCTAGATTCTGCAAGAAAGGAAAATGCTACAATGCCAGCCAGAATGCTAAAAGACATCAAAAGGATGAAAAATCCTTAGAGTTAGCCATGTATAACAACGAAACTGTGAATAATAATTTATGGGTTGTAGATAGTGGAGCATCACACTGCATAACGAAAGATAAGAAAAGATTTGTTAAGATGTCCACGACTTCACAGCAGATATCGTTAGCTAATGGCTGGAAAATGAAAGCAAAAGGTGAAGGTATTGCACATTGTTCTTGCATAAAAGAAAATGTAAAAATGTTATATGTACCACAACTTAACTTTAATTTGCTTTCGGTTAGAGTTTTGGTTAAACTAGGTTATGTAGTTACCTTTAGGGGAGAAAACTGCATAATAGAAAAAGAAGGTAAAAAAGTGACTGCAACTTTAAAAGGTGAATTGTATGTGTTAAATGATAATTCATTAGAGGTAGCTAACACAGTGTATAATAACGTTAAACCTCATGATGAATGCATACATTTGTTACACAGACGTTTAGGGCATATAAATTTTAAAATGCTCAAGCAAACGGTTGAACTATCTGAAGGTATAAAACTTAAGCCTTGCAGTAAGTATTTGCACTGCAATGCTTGTAGTCAAGAAAAAAACAAGGTAATACCACCAAATAGAATAAATGGATTTAAGACAAAGGAACCTCTAGAGGTCGTATTTGCTGATATTATAGGTCCTAAAAAACCAAGTGTGGGAGGTGGTCGTTATATACTAAGTATAATGGATCATTATTCCAGATATGGTTTCTGTTATTTAATGAAGAGTAAAACGGAAACATATCCGAATTTCTTTAATTGGTTGAAGTTTGCAGAAAGAAAAACTAAAAGGAAACTAGTAACTCTTGTAACTGATAATGGTACGGAATTTATAAACAATAAATTCCAAAATAGACTGAAGATGGCAGGTGTTGAACATAAAAAGTCTGCACCATATAGGCCACAACATAATTCCTTTATAGAAAGACGAGGCCAAACAATACAGGCAATGGCTCGTACTATGTTGTCGGATTCAGGATTACCTGAAACTTTGTGGGGAGAAGCAATAATGTGTGGTAATCATATATTGAATAATGTTGTTAACTCAACAACAGGTGAATTACCATTCACATGGTGGCATGGTAGAAAACCTGACCTAAGCTACATGCACACATTTGGAGCACCAGCATGGGTGCATATTCCTACACAACTGAGACATAAGGGGCAGCATAGGGCTAAAATGTTATTCTTTGTAGGTTATGAATCTAATCACAAATCATACAGATTCTGGGAAAAAGGTACACCTAGAGTTTACTGTAGTGCTAGTGCACAATTCCTAGAACATGTAGGATGGAAAAACTGGAGCAAGATTCAAGTAAGGATGTAATCATAGAAACCTACAAAAGACCAAAATCACATATCAGTAATAAGAAGAGTACAATTAAAGAGGAAGTACAGGAAGAGCACATAGGACCAGAACAGGAAGAAATAGATAACCAGGAACAGGTAGTACATGAAAGTCCACCTGTAAGCCCTGTAATACCTAGACGATCAACACGTGAAACCAGACCACCTGACAGGTACCAAGCAAGTGTAGTTTGCCAAGTTAGTAAAGTTCCAACTACTGTTGAAGAACTTAGAATGTATCCAGCAAAGGAACAAGAAAATTGGCATAGAGCAATGGAGAAAGAATTAAATTCATTAAAACAAATGCAAGTATATGAAAATGTTAAATTACCTCCAGGTGAAAAGTCCATTGGCTGTAAATGGATATTTAAATTAAAAACAGGTAAAAATGGGACTGTTACCCATAAGGCTAGGTTGGTAGCTCAAGGATTTAATCAAACTGCATGTGGTTATGATGAAGTATTTGCACCGAGTCTAAAAGCGACAACCTTGAGAGCAGCTTTAGTGTGCGCAGCTAAGAAGAATTATATTATAAATCACTTAGATGTAGAAACTGCCTATCTGCATGCACCATTGCAGCACACTATATACATAAAGAAACCTGTAGGAATTAAGGATGATAAAACTAATAATGACTGTTGGAAACTTAAAAAGAGTCTCTATGGATTAAAACAATCTGGTTACGAATGGAACCAATATATTGTTAAGGAGTTAAACAATATAGGATTTAAAGCAGGTTTAGCTGATCCATGTGTATTTAAGAGAGAGAAAAATGGAATAGTGTCATTATTATTGTTGTTTACAGATGATATTGCTTTAATTACAAAAACTAATAATGAAGCTACTGAAATAATATCATTATTAGGTAAGAGGATAAAATTAAAGCAATTAGGAGAGATAAAACAGTATCTAGGATTGACAATAAATAAAACCAAAAGTGGCTATAAGATATCTCAAGAGGATAAGATTTATCAATTACTAAAAACATACAAGATGGAACTTTGTAAACTGGCTAAAACTCCAATGAGTCAGGAATTTGGCCACACTGATGCTCAAAGTCCAAAATTCGATAAGACTATTTATCAATCACTAATTGGTAGTTTATCGTACATTAGTAATTGGTCAAGGCCAGATATTGCCTATGGCGTTAATCAATTGGCAAGATTCAACGCTGAACCCACTGAACAACACTGGCAAGCGACAAAGCATATATTAAGATATCTTAAAAGGACAATGCACTATGCATTGTATTTGGAGCCAAAAGATGATCTGATTTTAAGTGCATATGCTGATGCAAGTTTTGCAACAGACATAAACACTAGGAAATCAACTTCAGGTACGGCTATACTATTAGGAAAAGCACTGATTGGTTGGAGGTCAATTAGACAGCAACACATAAGTATGTCCACAATGGAAGCAGAATTTTCATGTCTATCTTTATTATGTACTGATTTAATTCTGTATAAACAGTTGTTATTGGATATGGGAATAACTGTTAATGATTCTATTGTAGTTTATGAGGACAATCAAGCAGCCATACGGTTGGCTACAAATATTGCTGTGAAAACGAGATCTAAGCATACAGATCTTAGATATCTGAATGTAAGACAATCTGTAAAAAATGGTTTAATAAGATTGGACTATTGTATGACTGAAGAAAATATTGCTGATCAGTTTACAAAAGCCCAAGGTTCAGTCAAACATAAAGAAAGTTGTGATAACTATGGTTTAAGGTTGTAAATAGATATATATATTATTATATTACCCAAAAGGGGAGTATGTTAGGAATAACATAGGTTACCTAACGTAGTTTGGGTAAAATAATATATATAAACTATGATAGTGATTTTAAGTGTGTGTCACTTTAAAATGCAAAGCATGTAATTTTGGGTGCGGCTGTAAATCGCCATAAGAGGGAGCAAGAGAACTTGATTGATTGCTGGCTTACTGGATTGCTTGCAGACAATGATTGATTGATGGTTTGATAACTACGTGTTTCTTGCTGTTGCTGAAGGAAGAAAAGAGGTTTGACTTCTTTATATCTCTACTGCAAAGAGATATATTACTGGACTGATATTTGTAAGTTTACTGACCTCTTTTTCGACACTGGACTTTGCAACTGAATAATCCCCGGACAGACTGAACTAGTGTATGATATATGGACTGTTTGACTATGCTATAACTATTACTGGAATAAACTATTTAACTAGCACATTGTATCTGTTTTACTGAGTGTAAACTACAACAACGTTTATCTCACATATTTGCCTGACTGCCTGACTGCCGTGCAGGTTCTGCTAGGGTGTATATCCCTAACAAGAGATGAAGGGTGGCATCTAATCTGCATCATCAGAGGAATATGGTGAAATTTGGCTGATGTCAACAAATTTGAACGGGGTTGAATTTTATGTTGAGGCCACTATTTTACTTCAGACTTATGTGAAAATCCAACTCTGGAAAATACTCTAAAGCTGGGAAAGGAAAGAGAAGGATGGAGTGTTCTATGGGAGACATGAAAAAACAGATTTGGGATGAATCACCTTGGAAAAAATCTATATGGTTGCTAAGAGTTGAAAACAATTTGATGATATCTAATCAGTTAATCATCAATCAATCCACTAGTGAGGCCACCAGAAAATCACAGAAGAAAGCAATGGCAAAATCTCTTCTGCAAAGAAAATGAAACAGAAAGATCCATATATTCAACAGCAGCTGGGTTTGAAATGAGGGCAATTTTTATAAATCTCCTGCTGTATTGGAAATTAAGCTTAAACTTTGCTTGGTTGGTTGGTTGTTTCTTTATTCAGAAGAGATAATCTGCTTTTTTTAAAAAATGTCTTCAAAAAAGATTATGCTAAATAGTTAAAATTCTATAGTACATTACAACAAAATGCTCTGACATTTTGAAGCAGTTTCCAAGAACCATCTGCAAGATGGAAGCACCAAACGAAGGGAAAGAGTTTGTTGTCACTGATATTTAGAGTTAATCATTGCAAATGGTCAATTAGAAATTATTGAACTGCCGCACGAGCGCAATGTATGACCTGCTAAACTGCCCGGACTGCTGAGCAGCACTGCGTGCAAGTGCGTAGCAGTTGGAAAAGCCCTTTTTTCCTGCTTTTTCAACCATAACTGTGTGGCCCAAACCAGCAGCGGACATAGAACTGGTTCTCTATATGCTCTCTGCCTGCTGCTCTTCAGAACTACTGGTTCTACAGAGGTGGACAGAACCGGTAGAATCCCACCCCTGACCCATATGTACAGTATATAATATGTATCCTTTTACAAGGATAGAAATATGTGTAGAGAGCTGTAGTAAGTGATGTTTCTTTTGATGAATATATTTTTATAATATGTTTTCCTGGAAGGATGAACTAATATTGTGTTTTCAATCTGCAAAGCTAGCTGTTTTATTTGTAAATAAATAAGTCAGTGTTTAGTAGCGTAGAATTGCATGGGCACTTTTCTTGCAGGCCATTTTTAAAATCTTTGTTCAGCCCATCCATGTAGTTGGGCCAGGCTTAGAAGAGTCCTATCAACAGGGAGTAGTAATAACAAAGCGTCCTGGGAGAATATTGATTATAAATTGTAATTAATTGCTAACACTGAGGTGTGATATTTAAAAGGATGGTGCTAGGTTACTTTCTTACTCCAAAATCTTGACACCGCCAAGCCATCAATTATATTTAAGGTGGCCAAGGAATTCTGGATGAGTTCTTCCCTCTGGGCCTCAATGGTTGAAAAAGTTTAACATGAAATGAGCCAGCAGTCCTTCAGCTATCCTGAGCACCAAAATTTGTTTCCTTCCACTACATTCCAGGTGATCCTTGCTCTTCTCAATCAGGTGATCCCTTAAGATTGCTGTGATTCTTATGGTAACAATTTCATCTATTGTAGAAATTGGTGTTGGGCTTGTTGGCTTTGGGATGTTCTTCCTCCTGTTTGGTGTATTGTTGTACATGGATTCAGTACTTCTGGCCTTTGGAAATGTAAGTATTTTTTAAAGTGTCAAATATTTCATGCAAAAAGAAATAATAAGTAGTGAGTATGACAAAATAATAGACTGATTAAAAAAAAACAACCTTTCACTTTTGGTGAGTCCACTTTACAAAGAACTTGTACTCATACACTTTTATGCTTTAAGGATAAGTGCATTTATTTATAAATAAACTTATTTTTTAAAATCAACCAGGCTGCCAGATCAGAATTAGCCATTTTAACCCATTACAGAATTCAGTTTAAAATTGTACATTGTTTAATAAATATAAAAAATGTTATAACAACGGCTGTAGGGTGACAGTGTTTCAAAACATAGAATACATGTCAATAGTGATTCAATATCTTTTGCCATGGTGGCTGACTTGAAGATGAAAAGGCAGATCCTAAAGGTAGGCATCAGAAACAGAACACTGAACTGTGAAATGGATTGGCAGGGAAGATGGGGAGAGAATGTTGGTACAAGAAAAAACTTTCTCACCCACCATGCATAAAAAGAGAAAATGCTGCTTCATCCATCCATTCGTGAATCAATTTCTGCAGGAAAAATAAAAGCATTTTCAGTCATACCGGTTGATGTCTGCCTATGAGAAGGGCAAAAATGATAAAAGTCTTGTCAGATTCATCCCAGCTCCCTTTTCCTCACTACTGTACTTGGAGTGGGAATAGTACGCAAATATTCCGAGCTTAGATCAATTCAATTGCACTTTAAGATAGCCTCAGTAGATATACATTTCTAGTGGACTTTTTTGTTTGAATTGTTTTAAAAATGAATATTTTGCTATACAGGGGATCTGCGAAGCTATCATGCCACCTTTCCTCTTGAAGATAATTTTTTAAAAAAATAGAAAAAATTGAACCAATGTTCTCTTTCCTAGTCAACAGTATAAGATAGTTGGTCAAATGGAATATAAAATTGGTCCCAAGTATATATAGGATTCAGCTTCCATTTTCCCCCCCATAAAACACCATATTATGTAAAGTTTGCTATTCTTTCTATGATTGGGGCCTTGATGAGGCAAAAGGGCTTGTGTGGTTAAATGAAATCGTGGACTATGTCATTGGAAATGTATATGATCAGAAGGTTCCCCAAGGTGAACAGGCTTTGATGGCTATCCCAGACTAACATCAATCATATCTGCCAACCCACATTGGATCAGCATGGCAGACAGAGGTGGTATTCAACAGGTTCTGACCAGTTCTGGAGAACCGGTAGTGGAAATTTTGAGCAGTTCGGAGAACTGGCAAATACCACCTCTGACTGGAGATTTTACAGTATCATTCCCCTGCCATGCCAACCAAGCCACACCCACAGAACCGATAGTAAAAAAATTTGAATCCCACCATTGGTGGCAGATTATGGTCTATTCTTTCCACATGCCAATACACCTGTATTGGTTGGAAACATGCAGAAGACCCTTCATCCTGCAGTGGGTAGACAATGGCTAAATGATAATGATGAATGATGATTCTGGCTACATTCCAATAAATCCTGAAATCTGTTCTTTGCTTCCTTAGATCTTGTTCCTGTGTGGCTTGGCTGTTATAATTGGATTAAGAAGAACTTTTGGATTCTTCTTCCAAAAGGAGAAGCTTAAGGGAACTAGTTTCTTTCTAGGAGGCATAATCATTGTTCTGCTTCGGTGGCCTCTACTAGGCATGCTGCTGGAGACTTATGGTTTCATTAATCTCTTCAGGTGATCAATCATCCTAAATCAGAGGTGTCAAACTCATGGCATCATGGTGTCATCACGTGACATATCGTTGCCTTTTCCCCCTTCGCTAAACTAGGCATGGGCGTGGCCAGCATGTGATGCATCTGGCCCACAGGACATGAGTTTGACAGCCCTGTCATAGACCATTGCATTTTTTATGGGAAAGAACAGGGGTTGCAGGAGAGCTTTTTGTTTTCTAGCCATGAATATTGGACATTGACACAGCCACGTGTAGGGTTGTTAATCAACCCAAAAGAACACTACAAAAGATTAGGGAAATCTGAAAAAAAAAGTGGAAAAAATAATCATCTGCAAATATAAAACCAAGCTCTAAGAACTTATATAATCCAATCTGGAACTATATATATTCTGCAACATAAAGTATACATCATCGACCCCAGGTTGTTTGTGAATTTGATAGCTTCTCTATGTTAGTCAATTGGGGGTGGCATTTTTAATTTTGAATATACATTGTGCTTATATTGTCTTTCACTTCTGATAGCTTCCCAGAATCATGTTGGTAAGATGGGGGTGGGTAGTTTTAACTTTCAACAAAAAATATTTATATTATCACATCTGATTTGGCTCTCAAGTTCATTTCCAGTTGAATATTTTCATCAGTAATTAACTTTTTCCTTTTTTCTTTAGGAGCTTTTTCCCAATTGCTTTTGGATTACTGGGCTCACTGGTGAATATCTCATTTTTGAACAAGGTAATGAAAAGCTGGGGTGACCCTGTGAGGAACAGGATTATAGTGAAATAAATGCTGCACTCTCTAAGCAGCCTGCCCTCTTCCATTGGCCCGTTGCTGACATGTTGGCTAAGTCTTTACCTTATTTAATTGAGGATTCTGGGAGAGTCATTGCATCACATCTGGATAGAGATCTTTGGGCAAAGCTGCTCTTAAAAGTACAACAGGAGACATTACTGAAACAGTCATTCATGCCCTGGTCACTTCATAAGCTGACTACAACAATGTATTTTATGTGGGTCTGCCCTTGAAGACTACCTGTAAGTTTCAACTAATCTAGAATGAAGCAGTATGGGTAGCCATTGGCATGCCTCAGTATGCTCATGTAACACTTCTGCTCAGGGAGCTGCACTGTTGCCAGTTTGCTTCCTGATGTGATTCCAGGTGCTGATTATTTGCAGATAGGCACAATATTGGGCTAGCCAATTCAGTATGGCACAGTTGATACATCCAGAGGGGCACATTCTCTTTTTGCAGCATCTGCTTTTTAGAATGAGGTTCCCCCTGAGATTAAATAGTTCCCACTCTGCTGGTATTTTGAAAGGGCCTCAAGACTTGGCTGATAGTTGCAGGTAGAGATGAATTCACAGCTTCATATTTTTCATTGATGGTTCACTAACATAAACCCAGTACCATTCAAGAGGTGGACATTTTTCTATTGATCTCATAGGTAGATCATTCCCACAGCATACAATGATCTTAGCAGTATTAGTTAATTAAAAAAAATATCTGTCATATATCTTTGTTCTTTTACCCTAGTTACTGTAATTTTCATTCCATCATATAATTCTTTATAAAATTATTAGTAATTTTTTTCTTTTTGCAGCTGTTTCAGAAATTTGGAGATGCCAGCTCTGCAGTGTAACTTGAACAAATGACTTGTTATCAGAGACAAGTTCCCTTCTTACAAGCACAAACATTTTTTATGAATAGCCTGCTACCTCAATAATCCATGTTATTTAATGCTGATTTAAATACTATATATGGTCACCGTCAGAAATCTACAAAGTAATTGGTAGAATCATTCCTTGTAAAAGGTGTGATTATAATGGAGTTTCCACCTTCTGATGCTGGTTTATACATACTTGATTGTGAAAATGTTGTGTCATTTAAACATACAAAAACACACCTCAATGATCTTCAATACCCTGAAGTATCACACATTGTGTCACAAGGATTGACAGCAATACATCCAACACTTAGGATGTGTCAACTCGGTTGCAGAAATATATCTGAATGGGATCATCAATATTCAAGCAAGGACTCCACAAATTTAACTATAAAACTAAAAAGAAAATAACTAATACTTGCTTTTATCTAAACTACAGAGAGAAGGAGAATGGGAAACAGGGAGGTCCATTTGTCTCTTAAAATATAAAGATCCCCTTTATTAATAATAGGCCAGGTGAAAAACCAGCACAGAGGCAGAATATGAAGAATCTTTCCTTAGCCGCCCCCCCCCCCTTCTCTCTTGCTCTCTCTTCTCTTACTCCTATAATATCATTTCCATTAGCAATAAAAATAGGCTGATAGATGCAATGAGTAGCCTCTGACAATACTGTCTCCAGACCAATAATTTATATCATCTTCAGCACTTTAAAATCTCTATCCAAAAGAGACAATAGAATGAAAGTAGGGAAGGACTTGGACAGATAAAATTAGAAATAGTACCCTTAGCAGAAAATTTGTAAAAGTGGAGTATAATAGAATGACGTTTAAATATGTCCATTTCCCTGACATATTTTTGCTATTCTTTTTTCTGTAGGAACAGTCAATGGGGATATAGTGGGTACAAAGATTATTTGGGGTTTCCTGTTTCAAATCTTATGACAAAAATTATGCAGGAGACAGTTTTTGTATAATGTATATTTTGCAATACATTCTATGTATCAAAACAATATTTGATCTCCAGTGCAACTATGTGATCTTTGATATGAACTGAGTGGAACTGAAGAAGCTTCTGGTCTGGGATGAGAAACTAAATATTTTCAACAAAAGAACCAAGAAAGTCCAGTTGCCTTCTGAAAAGTAACTTTGGGACAACCATGACCTGGATAATTGAGAATCTCCACAGACTTTGATACAAATATTTTTCATTTTTAACAACACTAAATTGTAAAAGTAAATTAATAAAATGTCGTCTCAATCTCTGTATTCGTTACCTCACAAGACAAATAGTAGTTCCAGAAGGGCAATCTCCAAACCAAGCCAGAACTGCACTTCCTGTTTTGTTTTCTTCCCAGTAAAGGGAAAACTTAGATAATTTGGTCAATAGTATAAAGATAATTCAACAGCAAGATCTTTGCACATTGTGCAATTTTCACATTGTGCAAATTGTATGAATATACCCTTCGAAGGGTCTTCAGGGGCATTAAACAATCAATTGGGCAGGCACCACCATGCAGTCAAATTCCTACCTTCATGCAGCATACCCTCACCTCTGTATACAGGAGGATACACCACTCCCACACACCATCTGGACAGTGGTGGGATTCAAAAATTTTTACTACCGGTTCTGTGGGCATGACTTAGTGGGCGTGGCACGGGAAGGATACTATAAAATCTCCAGTCAGAGGTGGTATTTGCTGGTTCTCCAAACTACTCAAAATTTCCACTACCGGTTCTCCAGAACTGGTCAGAACCTGCTGAATACCACCTCTGCATCTGGAGATATCTCTCTGTATTCTATACTCTTCCAAAATGCAGGTTGTAGACCTAGCAGTTAGTTCCTTGCTTCCTTATTCAATGATTAGAAATGAAGGAGGGGGGAGCATTTAAATCAGAGCAAATGGCAGTATCCTCATCTTCTTTGTTGCTAATAATTCCAATGTAATAGAGCAAATTGATTCCAGCCTATTTATACCAATTGTTCTGGCTTGGCTGTAAAGAAAAGGAAAGTAGAATTGTTTTGATCCGGTTGAAGAAAACAAAGAGAAGACGGTTTAATGAAAGAATGCTTAAGGAAATAGTTTTGGGTCTACCCTTCCAAGATACAATAAAGCTGCTTAGGCAGGGAAATTAAAAGATATAAACTAGAGGCGGATCCATCTTTGCTGATGTCACCAGTAAGGGCATTCAATAATTCAGACCCCGGCCTTAAGAATCAGAAGAGAGCTGTAGCAGAGATCATCCCATCTTTTCCCAAGAGATCAAGACTTTGGGCCTGGACCTTGCAGGAAAAACTGAAGTAAGTAAAGCTAAGGATGTTGAAGCCATGGGGGGTGGGGGGTGGGGGCAAACCTATACAAACATTTATCTGGCAGTAAATCCACTAAAAACAACATGGTTACAAATTATGCTAGAGAATTGTGCGTATTTATTCAAAAGTTTGTTCTATTGCATTAAATGGGATTCTGCAGAAAATGTTCATAGTCTTGACTCCACTGTCATATTTCAAGTAGACAGTTCTGCATCATATACCTCTGCTTCCCAGCCTCAAATGCATTTTTATCAATTCAAAAGTTTTTGAAAATGGTGTAAGGTTAGGACTGTTGTTTGAGACTGCAGGTAGATTGTGATTTTTAAAAATAGTCTTGATGTTGTTGTTTAAGAGGAAAAAGAACTTAGAAGTAGAAGCACTTAATACAGTATGTATTTACTCATACCTGCAACTTTTGTCTTCCTTTTGCTTCTGGCCAAGCAGGGTTACCTGGATTTGGAAAACATATGTAATCTGTTCATTACTGGTGGAATGGGAATGAAAGTTTGTGTGCTGAATACCTCTCTTTCAAATCACATTTAATTCACTCTAATTAAATTTTCTCCTTGAATGAATGATGGAGCATACTCTCTGTGTATGCTCCATCTCTGCTTGTCTTTTTCATAACAGCCAGTTATAAATGTTTTCTGCTCTACAAGTTTGAAAACTGGTCTCAAGTCTTATTTTTTCCCAACAACATTCTTTGATCCTCACTGGTCAGGCAAACTCTACAAAGAATGGGGAACCTTGGCAAAACTGGAGAGATTCTCTAGAAATGCTGCCTTCTCAGCTGAACCATGGCTTCTTATTTCCAGAGGTGCATGGGCCAGGCTTCCACCCATGATCCCATTTTTTCTGACCCACAGCTGCATTCTGTACTTTAAGGCATTAATAAATCACAGGACACTGAAAGAGAGAAAGAGAATGGCAGGTCTTGATCTACAATAATGTGTCAGTGCTGTGCCAGTCAGTGTATAAGGTTCGTGCTTTGTGAATGCATTTTTAAAAAACCCTATTGTGGGTATTATCCTATTATCTGTAAATAACTATTTTTGCCATGCACTGGAATTTCTGTTTAGAGACAGACCATTAACTGTGTAATAATAAATTAGACTTAAATTAAGGACTGTAGTGTAACTACAATAATTAATAATAATTAAAAGTAGTAAATCAGTAGGAGTACAAAGCAGAGATAATACATTTGTGTGATTGGACAACTGAAGGAAATGATCCAACTGTCAAACAGACAGTGGAACTTAACCAGAAGATTGGAAATTTGAGTTTAATTTTATATTCAGTTCACACTAAAAAAAAAAAAACACACATGCATGCACCATGCACGGAGAGCTTGCTTCCTACCAGTGATTCTGAGCCATATCAAACTGGAACTGAGATTATTTTAGATACACACTACTAAACATTTCCTCTATAACTACAGTGGCCATATTTCCTGGAAAAAATCAAGGACAAACCTGAAAAAGGGGCAACTCTAAAAGAGGTTCATAAGGATAACAAATGTAGTTGTTTATAACTTTGCTTTACAAAAGAAAATTCAGGAGCAAAACCAAGAAAAAAATTATAAAAATGCATATTCTAATAAAAATATAAAACCAAACAGTATGTATAAATGTATTTTTAAAAGACAAGTTAGTTTCCATATTTTTCACATGAATGTTCTTTACACCTCCCATGGACTCTGTTTGCACTTGGCTAAGGGATGTATACCACACAGTTTGGAAAACCCTGATCTAAAGCATTCCTCCTTCCTTCATTTTTTTTTATCTTAGATCTACTGAATTACAGAATGAACCTATTATGTCCCCTGCTTATGTTCCTGTTATTCTTCAGAGTTCAGTTTGGAAAACTTGCAGACAGTTATTATCCTTTAAAGAGCTTCTGGCCTCAAGGTAAGAAGTAGAGGCAGTCTTGAAAGACTCTTATTAGATTTAAGGAGAATCTTGTAAACTTAGTAATGATCTGAAATTGCCCTGTAAAAGAATGTTCACTGCTGTTTAGAGAACATACATATGGTCCTTGTGTCACTGCATTTTGGAGCTGTGAAGAAATATAAAAAATGCTAAAGGCAGGGTGGGAGGATGCTCACCTGTCAGCAACTCTGTAAAGAAACTGAGTCTTGTTTTGTGTTCCATCAACACTTAGTACACAAATCCCATTGGTGGGGGGGAGAAACATTTGATTTTTAAAAGTGCTATGGGTGCTGTATATCTTGAATTATCTTTTCCTCTTCAAATCTTGAACACAAAGTAGCCTTATATCCGTGCTTTTCATAATTTCCGAGACCTTCAATTCTGCCATGGTGAACTGGCAGGGCTTTGAAATTGACACTTCCTTTATCATAATGGAAATGAGCCTTTTCTGCTGTGGCCCCACCCTCCAGAACATCATCACCCCCCCGAAATGAGGTTAGACTTTTGAAAAACTCTCAAACTTGCCTTTCCCCCCCATCCAGTAGTGAGATTCAATTTTTTTTACTACTGGTTCTGTGGCCATGGCTTGGTGGGCCTGGCAGGGGAAGGATACTGTAAAATATCCAGTCAGAGGTGGTATTTGCCAGTTCTCTGAACTACTCATAATTTCCGCTAATGGTTCTCCAGAACTGGTCAGAACTGGCTGAATACCACCTCTGCCCCCATCAGACGTACCCATTGGTTCATCATGTCTTTTTATTTAACCCTCTTGTAATTTTGTTTTTACTTATGTTTGTTTAATTGAATTCTATATTTAAATTTTATATTTATTTGTTTAACTGACTTTTAATTGGTTTTATTGTATGATCCCCAGAGTCACCCTGTGTGAGATGGGTGTCCATACAAATTTGATGATGATGATAGATAGAATGTTAATTTATTTTATTTATTTATTTTATTTTGTCAAGCAATTATAACAGGTATAAGTATAAACATAGTTATGAATACATGAAATGGATACATATAAGAAAAATAAAAATAAAAATAAACAATAGGACAGGGACCTACCGCACATTAGTGCGCTTATGCGTTATGTGTGTGTGTGTGTGTATACAGAGAGAGGGGGGGAGACAGATGAGAGATAGGTATAGATAGATGATGATAGACAGACAGATACATGGATAGATATAGAGATGATAGAGATAGAGATAGAGATAAAGAGATAGAGATAGAGATAGATAGAGATAGAGATAGAGATAGAGATAGAGATAGAGATAGAGATAGAGAAGTTATTTTACAAGTTTATTTTATCTCCATCCTGATGCTTCTCCAAGTATGTTCTCTCTATAAGCTTCTCTTATTCTTTCTAGCTAAACCCTCCAGAGGCATGGCCAAATGGATCCATTGGCCTAATGACATCCCATGTTCTGAAAGGAGCTTCAGCTCTGGCAAAGAAGGTCTGAAATCCACAGTAACCCTTCTGTGCAAGCGGCAAGAGCATCAAGTGCAGTTATGGCCAGGGATGCCTCCAATAAAAAGCAAGGGGGTTCCATTGCTGGAAGGGGCATTGCTGTTAGAAAGGATCCAGGATCTCTCCACCTACAACTTGAATTCCTTTGGGTTAAGATATGGAAAGAGGCAAGTAGTAAAAGCCCAGGAAAAATCAAGAAAGCCTCAAGAATGATGGAGAGGGGGGTATTCAGGGGAAGGGATGGTTTGAGATGGATCCCTTTTTCATTGTTCCAAGGTTATGACTACCGACACTCTTTAAGTATTATTGTTGTTCAGTCATTAAGTCATGTCTGACTCCTTGCTACCCGTGGACTATAACATGCCAGGCCCCACTGTCCTCCAGTGTTTCTTGGATTTGCCCAAATTCATGTTCATTGCATTGATGATACTATCTAACCATCTCATCCTCCGCCATGCCCTTCTCCTTTTGCCTTTGAAATTCTTTGGCATTACCTTTCTTTGGGATTGGAATGTAAATCAATCTTTTCCAATCCTGTAGCCATGGCTGAGTTTTTCAAACTTGCTTGCATATTGAGTGCAGCCCTTTAACTGCATTGTCTTTTAGGATTTTAAATAATTCAGATGGAACACCATCACCAAAGCTAACCCTTGAGTTTTTTAACCAAATAGATTGAAAAATGTGCCGTTCATGGATAAGCCAATTGTAAAAATTAAAATGTATGGACATTGTGTGGTTTTATTTTCACCATGTTTCATGATATTTTGGTGAAAAATTGAGGCTTGGCTTTTCTAAGGAAGGGCTTATACTGTATGTGGTATATATGGTAGATGTGGCTTTTTTAGAATTAGTCAGTGTTTCTTGCTTTCTTTAACACCAGACATTACAATAAAAATAATTAATGAACTTCATTACAGTTAGTGTATTACTTGTGTTAATTTGTGTGTGGTGTTATTTTGAGGCAAAAGAATAAAATAAAACAGCAACAAAAAGAAATATAGCAATGAAGATTCCCAACATAGTCAAAATTGTATGGTAATTTGTAACACATTAAGACTGATTTAGAATTGCCCACAACTACCCATAGCCATTGCTGCATACATATCCTGCCCAGAGGTTGATGGGTAAGCAGAGGTTGTAGAGGGCTACAGATGAGCCAACACAAACACCTCCTGAATACCAACTGCTGGTTGTGGGAAGTGTGTGCTCTGCATGCTGACTGGTTCTGACTTCCTGAGACAGAGAAAAGCAAGGCATATTCAAGTGGGAAATGTTAAAATTCACTAATGTATAAAAAGAACACCTATGCAACCACCCCTGAATAAGAGACACATATGTTCCCTCACATGCAGTCAGTGGTGGGATTCAAATTTTTTTACTACCGGTTCTGTGGGCGTGGCTTGGCGGGCATGTCAGGGGAAGGATACTGTAAAATCTCCAATCAGAGATGTGGGAATAACTCTGACTCCAGTATTGAGTAATGATTAATCTAAGACCTTATACATACATGTCTGCCTAAAGGTCACCTAGATAAAACAAGGAAATTAAAAGTAAACACCAGAAACAATCATGCAGCTCAGACAATTGTAAATAATTCCATGTATTATGTTTAATTATTATCCACAATGTGAATGCGTACTATGTGTAAAATTCTCAATAAAAAGGGAGCACTAGAAATTGCTCTAGACTCCCATCCCGAGTTCACTCGCTTGTGTCTCATCCTTTCCATGGGAGTCCACCACAAGTGGTGACCCCGACGTGATCCATTTGCCTGATCATGTATTTCCAGTGGTTATGGCAGCTGTCCTTGGGGCATTGTCCCACATCCAGGATGTGGGAACCCCAGCACAGTCTTTTTCTCAAATTAAGCAAACAGCATCTGAGTCTTATAATGATTTTGTGGAAAGGCTGCAATTGGCTATTACCAGACAAATATCTAATGAAGAAGCAGCAAAGGAACTTTTGCTGAAATTGGCAGTTGAAAATGCAAACGCTGACTGCAAGCGTATTTTACAGCCTTTGGTGGCTAGAGGTGAGATTACTCTGGCTGATCTGTTAAAGGCATGTGCAGTGGTGGGTTCTCAGGCTTACAACATGGAGACTTTGGCTATGGCATTACAAAAAGGGATGAAACCTACAGGGAATTGTTTTAATTGTGGGAAGCCTGGCCATTTTAAAGCCCAGTGCCGTGCCCCTGGGGGGGAAAATGGCATTTTACAAAAAGAAAATTAAGGACATCCGCCCGAAATCGGTCTGTCCAAAATGCAAAAAAGGGTTTCATTGGGCAAATCAATGTCGCTCTGATCAGAACCAAAATCCGAGAAACTAAATTTGGGGCGTGCAGCTAGCCCCGCTCCCAAGGCTGTCACAAAAGCATCGCCTGCAATTACTGGGAGTGCAGGTTTGAGTTTAAAAATGCTGAACTCAATTGATGTGACCTTTCCTAATCAAGTATACATTGAGGACACTCATTTGCATGGGCCACTGCCAGAAAAAACAGTGGGGTTAGTACTTCCCAGGTCTTCTGCATCAGAAAAAGGGTTTTTTGTTATTCCAGGAGTTATTGATCAAGATTATAAAGGGGTTATTAAGGTACAATTATACACTGATACTCCTGCATCATTAATGTCCGGTGACTCTATTGCACAGTTATTATTGCTTCCATACATTCCTATGAATCCTTTAATTGGGATCCCACGAACTGGCGGTTTTGGGTCCACTGAAATGACCAGTTCTCCAGTTGCTGCAGAATTGCTAGCGCTGATAAAAAATTTGACTACAGACCAACCAAAAATGACAATTGAAATTCAAGAAAAATCATTTTCTGGCCTTATAGATTCCGGAGCAGATGTCTCTGTGATACGCCAAAAGGAATGGCCAAATGAATGGGCGCTTGAGGACTCTCCGGCTGTTCATGGAGTGGGTGGTATGCAGTTTGCTAGAAGTAGTGTACATTGGTTGAAGGCATTGCATAGAGAAACTGGTGAGACTGCAAGGATTCAACCTCTTGTGTTGCCCCTGCATATAAACTTGTGGGGTAGAGATTTGCTATCACAATTTCGCACAAAAATTGTTATTGGATAATGGAAAAATTGCAATTGTTAACCTCTCAGCCAGTCTGGATTGACCAATGGCCACTTCCAAAGGACACTCCTTCACATAAAAACAAAAACGGGGGAAATGGATGGATATGGCTTGCCTTACATACAAAACATTCTTAATATTACATTATATACTTAAAATTTTCTAAACATGACAGCTGCTACGGCAGCCAGTAGGCATTTTGCTTCCTCCCCTTCTGCAGGTACGCCAAGACCGAAAGTTCGGTATAGGAGACTACCAGATCCAACGTGGAGAGGACCTGTCCCGCTGATAACTTGGGGCAGAGGATACGCTGCTGTTGAAGATGAGGGGACAGTTGTTTGGGTTCCTGCTCGCTGTGTGCGTCCTTATCATCAGCCAAAGGGGCAAGGGGATGGATTTGGGGGAATGGAAAAGAAACATGTTGATCCAGGACATGGGGAAGCTAGCAAACCTTCATAATAAAACTGATTGTTGGATATGTATGCACATGCCAACTCACAAAACATCAGGGCTTTCAATGGTTGCAGTACCTCTGGCCGAAGGTGACTGGTATAAGGGTCAATGCTATGGTTGTTCAGGGATGTGGTCTAACAGTTGGACTATAAGTAACATAAATACCTTGCACCTTGGAAGCCGAATCCAAGAGGTGGCGGGTATCTGTTGGACCCACAATGAGACAGTAGAGAATATGACTTACTTGGGAACATATCCATTTTGCAACAAAACAATTGTTATTAGCAATGGAAGTCGGTTTTATTCTAATGATATGAAAACTAAAAATCTCACTTACTTTGTACATAACATTTCTCGATATGATATCACATCTTTGATCAATGAAAATAGGTGTCCATATATTCCTGCCACATGTTGTCCCACCACGAGAGAAAACCAGTTGCCCAAATGTGCGAATGGGAAATACGCACCACCGTCCACTTATTTGGCTATGTTAATGGAATCCTTTGCACAATTAATCTATGCTGAACCAAATACGGTTGGTCATCTCCTGGGAGCAAATCTATGGTTGCTGTGTGGACGGATGGCCTATGATCGCATGCCAGCACGATGGAAAGGAGTCTGCACCTTTGGGAAAGTAATCCCATCTCATTTCATTCAAAAATCATTGGGGACTGCTCATATCCGCAATGCGCGTTCCACAACGGAAGTAAACTCTATTTTGACTCATGACTACTGGACACAGATATCAAGGGGAGTTATTCCTCCTTTAGGAGTCATGATGAACTATAGAGATTTACATTGTTTAAACAATTGGACAGTTACTATGTTTAAAGAAACCATTAAAACTCTAAAGCTGCTTGAAGAAGAGCAAGGAAAAATCCTTGACTTTGTCCTGCAAACCAGATATGCGGTGGACACTATTTTGGCAGCGCAAGGGGGAGTTTGCACTGTGATTCATACGCATTGTTGCATGTATATCTCTGATTATTCTCCAAACATTACAGCTACTATACAGCATATGGAACAAACCCTGAATGAGAATCCATTACGATCGGAAGACGAGGGACTGGAAGTGTGGTCTGCACTTTGGTCCTGGTTGCCAGATGGTTCATGGATTCGTCACCTAATTGTTGGAGTGATCTTGCTTTTTATACTTTCTCTTTGTGTATGCTGTTGTATCCAATGTCTCCCTGGACTTTTAGGAATGTGTCGGGTGAAGCCTACGGAAGGAGAGCTGTTGTTGCAGATGGCGAAAAGCTACCGAGGCATCTGCGATCATCAAAAAACTAAAACAGAGGAGATGTGGGAATAACTCTGACTCCAGTATTGAGTAATGATTAATCTAAGACCTTATACATATATGTCTGCCTCAAGGTCACCTAGATAAAACAAGGAAATTAAAAGTAAACACCAGAAACAATCAAGCAGCTCAGACAATTGTAAATAATTCTGTGTATTATGTTTAATTATTGTAATCCACAATGTGAATGCTTACTATGTGTAAAATTCTCAATAAAAAGGGAGCACTAGAAATTGCTCTAGGCTTCCATCCCGAGTTCACTCGCTTGTGTCTCATCCTTTCCATGGGAGTCCACCACAGGAGTGATATTGTTTTTTATACTTTCTCTTTGTGTATGCTGTTGTATCCAATGTCTCCCTGGACTTTTAGGAATGTGTCGGGTGAAGCCTACGGAAGGAGAGCTGTTGTTGCAGATGGCGAAAAGCTACCGAGGCATCCGCGATCATCAAAAAACTAAAACAGGGGAGATGTGGGAATAACTCTGACTCCAGTATTGAGTAATGATTAATCTAAGACCTTATACATATATGTCTGCCTCAAGGTCACCTAGATAAAACAAGGAAATTAAAAGTAAACACCAGAAACAATCATGCAGCTCAGACAATTGTAAATAATTCTGTGTATTATGTTTAATTATTGTAATCCACAATGTGAATGCTTACTATGTGTAAAATTCTCAATAAAAAGGGAGCACTAGAAATTGCTCTAGACTCCCATCCCGAGTTCACTCGCTTGTGTCTCATCCTTTCCATGGGAGTCCACCACAAGAGGTAGTATTTGCCGGTTCTCCAAATTACTCAAAATTTCCGCTACAATGCAAAAGGCATAGGATATACCATCTCTTTCCTCAAAGAAAGGGGAGGATAGTTCTTTCTCAAACTGCATGATTCCCTCCACCAGGGGTGGGATGCTACCGGTTCTGCCTGGTTCTATAGATCTGGTAGCTCTGAAGACCAGCAGACACAGAACCGGTTCTGTGTTTGCTGCTGTTTGGCCCACCTGCCCACCTGGGCTCTTACCTGACCTTTATTTCCTGCTTTTTCAACCTCAGCTGCTTTGCATGGCACAGCTGAGGTTGAAAAATCAGGAAAAAAGTGGCTTTTCAAATGTTGTGCACCTGCACGCAGCACTTTTCAGATGTCCGGGCGGCACAATCTATGGTTATTTTATACGTGTGTGCAGCAAAATGTAGTCACTGAACCGGTAGCAACACCGGTTGAATCCTACCCCTGCCCTCCACCATATTGTTTTTTCACCCTGGGCAACATTAAGATGTATGGACTTCAACTCCCAGAATTCCCCAATCAGTATCCTGGCAGGGGAATACTGAGAATTAAGGTCCAGATAAATTGCCAAGTATAAAAAAAATGTTGCTCTAGAAACTGCAGAAAAGTCCATCAAACTTTCCTTATCCATTGAGGCATTAATAGTGATGGATGCTAACAAGAGACAATGAAGGTCTGGGAATATTCTTTTATTCAGTATGCTTCTGAAAGACGAGGGTGGGGAGAGCAGGACAGCTTTGGGGTGCCTAATTGACTGTTGTTTATGATGGAACCAGCAGGAGACAAAATACACAAAAATAGACGCTCACATAGCACATTCATGTGCCTTTCATCCAGGGGTGGGATTCAAATTTTTTTACAACCGGTTCTGTAGCTTAGTTGGTGGGCATGGCTTGGTCGTCATGTGACTGGCTGGGCGTGGCCAACTCAACATCTCTCACATTGAGGCACGCATCTCCTGCAACAGTCATAAGTGTGAAAAATGGTTATAAGTCACTTTTTTCAGTGCCATTGTAACGTTGAATGGTCACTCCACACAAGCAAAGTACCAGCAAAGGAGGAAAACAAAACCTCCAGAGAAGTTCCAGAGATAGGAAGTCTAGTCCTGCCAAGAATGATGTAAGGGTTAACAGAGAGGCAGTTTCTGTAAGCAACACCAGAATGTTTCCTTCCTGCCTTACTTACAGGATTAGGCCACTAATTTCTTCTAACAACCGGTTCTCTGAACTGCTTAGAATGTTAACAACTGGTTCTAGCGAATAGGTGCGAACTGGTAGAATTCCACCCCTGCTTTCATCTATTAGCAAAATTGGCAGGGATTTGAACTTGAAGAACAGTTGCAGAAATTGGGTTTGTCTGGTTTAATAAAAAGGAGGACTGGGGGTGGCCTGATAGCACTGTACAGGGGTGGGCTTCAAAAATTTTAGCAACGGCTTCTCTGCCCAGTTGCTGGATGGGCGTGGCCATAGTGGGCATGGATTAGTCAGCCTCCTGCACAATGGTGGCATGTGTGTGTGTGTGTGTGTTTACCTTCCCTGAGCTCCGGAGGCTTTCCTCGAGCCTCCGGGAGGGTGAAAACAGTCTCCCCAGGCTCCGGAGGCTCTGGAAACTGGAAATGGGCCTGTTTTTCACCCTCCCCGAGCCTCCACACATGCCCTGCACTTACCTGCATCCAAAATGGGCCATGTGGGGACTCCTGGGAGGGGAGGGGAGGGCGCGGCCAGCCAAGAGTGGGATTTGGGATTCTCCTGAACCCCTGCAAACCCCCAGAATCCCGACCCTGGCAGTGTTCCAATTCCACAAAAAAAGGGGGTCAACCTATTCTCCAAAGCACCAAAAAAGCAATGGATGGAAACTAATAAAGGAAAGAACAATCTAGAACTAAGGAGGAAATTCCTAACAATTAGAGCAATTAATCAGTGGAATTAGTTGCCTCCAGAACCTCCAACACTCTAGGTCTTTAAAAAGAGATTGGACAACCATTTGTCTGAAATATAAAGGGTTTCCTGCCTGAGCAGAGGGTTGGACTAGAAGACCTCTAAGGTCCCTTCCAACTCTGTTATTCTGGCCTCTTTCACAACTAAGGTCTCCTTCCCTTGCTTTGTCACCCCACTGGGATCTACATGCTCCTTCCCATCCTCCACCCATCCGAATCGCACTCTTTTCTTTGAAGATCTCTAGAGGTGAGGGCACAGGAGAAGGATAGGCCACTCTATTCTGACCCAGGCTGAACAGAGTCATGAAACAGACTCCTTGTCCAAAAAACCTCCTCTTTTTATTTGGTCAATGTGAATTCCTGGCATTCACACCCAGAAAAGTCCCGGCAATAATATTTCCCAGGATTACGTTCAAGAACAGAACCTTATCAGTCCTTGGATAGTTGCCAGGCCAAGAGCTTCCACTTGCAACACTGTAAAAGGAAATACTTGGCAAGGAGTCTCTGTGAGGCACGATCTCAGATAAGTAAATCTTCACAATAATGTGTGAACTAATTGTCTCCTTCAAGCACCCCCTCCCCTTTTGCTCATATTTATTCCCTATGGAAGGAGCCATTCAGTGTCCACTTGTGCCTTTTCTTCCAAGTCAACCCATTCCTTAGTTGTTCCCTTCTCCTGACAGCTCTGTGCATACGCGCATCTGGAACAGGCTCCAGCTGTTCTTCTTCCCCATTTATCTCCGACTCCGAAGTCATCTGATAAATGTCAGATGGCCCTGGCCCCATTTCTGCCTCTGACGCAGAGCACTCCAGGACTGGCCCAAGTCCCTCCCCAACCTCCTCACTGTCCGAGTCTGCCGCCAGCTCTGCTGGCAGCTGGTGAACCACAACACACTCTTTGCTGAGCCACATGGCACAATCTCACAAGCAGCTGTCTTTTTCTGAGTGACAAACAATGCAGGTGAATCTAAGGCTAGAGTTAGTGTGGAAAAGAAAACCTCTTGGTTTGCTTTTCCTCACTAACACTAGTGATGCTAATGCTGGAGGGCCTAAGGAAATGAGGAAGTGAGGAAATGAAATGGGAGGTTTTCCTTTCTTCACTATCACTAGCAAAACTAACGCTAGTGAAACTCTCAGTTCTTATTTCCTGGCTAACACTAGCCTTAGCTCTGCCAATATTGGCATCACTAGTGTTAGCGAGGAAAAGCAAATCAAGAGCAGCTTTTAACCGTTTATTAAAATAGTTTATTTTATAGATTCTGGAGTCTTTCTGAAGTTAGAAAGTAGAGACACGAATCTCAACAAAACAACTTCTACTTCCTCCGGTATAGGAAATTTAGAAGTCCCATGGGATAGATAGATATAGATTGTCATATATAAAGTGTCACCAGAATGACAAATGGCGATTGGGGGTGGGGGGGACTAATTAGAGATGAAAGGTTGATCAGATTAATGAATCAGTTTTGACCAAAGATCTTGCTCCTAAAATTAAGTCTTTATAAAAAGTCTTTCTCCTACTATTGCAACCATAGAACTGTAATTTAGAATGTTTCAAAATCATGGTTTGATGAACATGCCATAATAGTCATACTAAGATGTAATGGTAGGCATCACATTTCATAAAGCAAAACTAATAATTATATGTGAACAGGGCACTGACACAAAGGATAGCTAAGTTGTTAAGGCACATGGCAGTATTTTCTGGGTAACAGTTTGTATTAATCTCACCTCATCAGATGGCTCCAGCTGATTTGTACAACTCACAAATGGTAAAAATCCTAAATGGCTATCTTAATCCTCTGGGCTGCAAAAATCCAGCTGACTATTAGACTGATGTGCAGTTATAAGAAACCCTAACTCTCCGCTACGAACTAGTGGTCATCTGGATTTGTGCAGCCTAGAATTGAAAGTCCTACCATTGCTGCTTCCATTAACATGGTTAGAATGAAGATGATTGAAGTTATGACATGCTCTGCTTAAGCTACATTTCATTTTAAGAATATGTATTGCACAGATGAGGCTGTTTACCAGCAAACAAACAATGGAAGAAGAAAAAAACAGTAAGACCTAATGCAAGGCTCTTCAAACTTGGCAAGTTTAAGACTTATGGACTTCAATTCCCAGAATTCTTGAGCTAACATGACTGGAGGAGAAATTCTGGGAGTTGAAGTTCACAAGTCTTAAAGCTGCCAAGTTTGAAGACCCTTGACCTAATGGAACAAAGTACTTCACTGCAGGTATGCCAGCAGAAGTTGTACAATCAGACACTATGGGGATGGAAATGGATGACTTTGCATCAAACCGATTCTAAAATTCGATGGTTCTACGAGTTGCATATGCTATTTAAACCTTACACTTTTCATTTATATTATATCTCTGAGACACTGGCATGGTTTGCTTCCTTTGCTTCTATCCCCCTAAGCTACTTGAATTATTTCCTTCCTCATTAAAATAACATGGCTTAAATAGCTCTAAAGCACAATGCTGCCTTTGAAAGCTTGATTTGGATCCTTTAGATTTCTCCCTAGGTCTCAGCTGTTAATTTCTACAGAGCTAGTTTGGCTATTGGGGGAGATAATTGAAAATACATTTTTTTTAATGAGACATTTGAATCCAGAGGACTAATCTGCCCTGGGAGAAAGTGCAATAGATAAATACAGTACACACAGACAATTCTCCCAGCGGGTTTTAACAATCTTGTTGGATATGAGTTTCCTAGTAGTACATAAAAGAATATATAAATAAACAATTGTTCGTTAAAATTATCTATTTGGCATCAGTTCTTCCCTGCCATGTTTTTCAATTAATGTGGGGAATGTATGACAGAGATAGGCAAAACAAAGTCACCAGGATAGTGGTTTATAAACCCTATTGGCCATACTGGCTAATTAAGAGTTCAACAGTATCTGGAGAGCAACGTTTCCCAGTCAACAATTATGTGATGTATTACCCAACATCAGTAAACTTTGAAGTCAGTTATATTATTGTATACATTTTAAGGACTACAGTTTAATTCATCAGCCCCATTCAGGGAGCAAATGTGTGCATGGATGCACACAAGGTATACATTCCTCTTTTGAGAATTGTAAAAGATAAAGAGTTATTGGCAAGGAAAAGTTGTGCCTATTCAAATAGAGTTTAAGTATAGGCCCACTGAGCACAGTGATTGAGGGTACAAAATTAATTGGCAGGCCTTCATCTATATTGCTGTCACTGGCCGCAAACATTTCTTCACTGAATTTAAACGGACTCTACAGCCTGAAGTGATTTGAAAAAGGCTGTTCTTCCCTTGGTGAGATTGTAGTTTGTATCAAGACAAAGTTCTGTTAGATGACCTGGAAGCTGATTTCTATCTGCCATCTACTCTCCCAAGGCTTTCTCATGTCCCCTTCACCACTAACATAATGCAAGAAAGGGTTAGTAATTTGTGACCTCCCTGGTTGTAACAACTTGCCCAGAGGCCAGTGAGCCAGGCAGTGTGACGCAGCCCTGAGCTTTAAAGGGTGGGAGAGTCTCAGCCATCGTGTGGGAAAAATATTAGGCAAACCTCTGAGTCCCGAAAAAGAATCTGTTCTTTAATGAACCTTTGGCAAAAAGCTACTAGCAGGAGAATAGTAAACAGAATGGAACTAAGAAGACTTAGTCAAAAAGGGTTGTAGAAAAAATCTATAGCATTACAATTCATACAGTAGCATACTATCTACTCTATAGTATTATAGCGAGAAGGCATAACATGACTGAGTTTGTTTATATCATACATTGGCCATAGTTTGGTTGGGGAACCCAGGCTTTCCAGTTTAAAACATAGTTTATGGCTTAGTATGATGTGAAAAAACAATTTATTATGGTTTAACTGTGGCTTGGCACGATATGTGGTTTAAGTAAACAAGTCAAAAGGCAAACGAGTAACATTATGTATAATGTAATGGCAAAATTCATATGGCCAAAGATGGGTTTTATGAATGGTTTGTGGGATTCCATAAAGATTGTGAGATGTTATGATTGCAAATCTGCTTGTTCACCATTACACTGGACTACATTTACCATAGTAATGGATAATCTATAGCTGAGATATAGTTCTCATTTATTGACTGCCTTGTACAGTGACCATTTGCAATTATGACTATGATGAAAAAGCTACTTTGTGACCAATCTTTGCATATTTACAATCTTCATAGGTCTGAAAAGCAAAGGAAAGCTGAAGAAAATCATAAGCACAGTTGCAGTTTTACTTAGCAACCACTTTGTTTACTTGACTGAGTTGCTATGTTGCTATGGTAGCTAAACAAGAAGTACCTGTAATTTTATTACAGCTCTACCAGATTTCTATAGGTCCTGGTCAGCAAAGCCCAAATGGAGAGGCCCTTGCCAATTCTCAGAGTGGGCAGGAGCTCTGCAGTTGGCAGCAAAGAAATTGGTGCTCCGATTCCTTAAAAATTAAGCCCTACATTTGAGAGTTAGATCCTTTTTGCAAAATCCAGGTGATGGCAATTGCAACATTTCCTTCCAGTATGTAAAAGTATGCATTATCTGATTAATTATGGTTTTAAATTATCTTTGGCTTGCAACTTGGGCTATAAGCAAATATTCTACTGATAAAAGTTTTATACTTATATTCACATCAAAGATTAATTAAATCTGGTGGAATGTGGGTATGTGAAACTTTGTCCAGTGATTTCTATATTATTCTATGTCATTAAAAAGTTTTATCCACATAGAAAAGAGCTTTGCACCATCCCCTTTGTGACTTTTAGCCTGGTTTGAGAAACCAACTTTGTGGAAAAAATGCCTGCTCACAAGCATAATGTTTCAAGGCATCCTGTGGGAAAATAAACAGAATTCATGCGAAAGTATCCTAACTTCCTTCAAATTGCTAAAAAAGATGGGAGGTTGTGTTGATGAACAGAAGGCCGAATGTGATATTTCCTGCCTTTAATACAGTCCAAATATTTGCTTAGATTGAACAATGAGCAACAAGGTGGTTAACCCATACAGTACTAGGGCTAATCTCTGTTAGTTTATGTGTGAGAGCCTTAATCCTGCAAGGCCACATTCACATTATGTGGCCCTCCTATCCAGTTTCTTCTAGCAAAACCACAGTTCAACTCAAATTACAAAATGGAAGCTTTGAGGGCACAAGGGAAAATTGTCTTCCCAGGGGGAGACATTCTTACCTCAAACAACCTCCATAGAGTTCCCTGCTAAATTTCAGAGACAACCTTATCAATGAAGTGGATTGTGTTCCTTTTCACATTTTTTAGCCCATTTTGCAGGTTCTGTCAAAAAAAACCTTAAGCAATAATCATTGAACTCTTATATCACCTGATTGATTGATTGATTGATTGATTCATTCATTCATTCATTCATTCATTTATTCATTCTATTTATGTGTCATATTTATATGGTCATCCATCTTACAAAAATTGGCTCTGGCAGCAAACAGCAGTACTTGGGCTAAAGTGAGAATTTGAACTCTCCTAACCTCCCATATGCAGGGAGTTCTAAAGATTGCACTTTGCAACGTACACCCAGCATTTCGGCCATTGGGAAAAACACCTAAGCAAAAAATGGGTGAGGAATTATATCATCAATCATGTCATCATCACCATTTAATGGGATTTACCAAACTCACATATTGATAGCCAGGTAGTTTGCTCCCAAATTCACACTGCACATACTAAAAATGGATGGCTGGGAATGAGATGATTTTTTTTTTAATGCAATGGCTGTGACATTGGATAATAGTTTTTGAGCTGCAAGGCATACTGACTGAACATTGAAAGCAAGTAGAAAACTTCATAAGCCAAAGTTCAGCCAGAGTAAAAGCAATTGCATGATCAACTTCAAGCAATTTTAAAATCTAGAAACATTGCCATGTAAAGTACTCTATTTTGTTTCCTCAATAAAGGTCGATGAAGACCATGGACAAACTGAGCATGATATTTGTTGTATGTTTTGGTTCTGTGATCTTGTCATCTCTTTTAGAAAGAAATAGGCATGGAGCAAGGGCAGAAGCAATAAGACCAAATAATCTCCCACAGAAAACTAGGGACCCCAAAATGTATTTTAATTGCTGTTTTAATATGCTTAAGGTTTAAATGCTCCACACCGTTATGCTGGATAAGAATGATGATAGGAGGAAATGTATTAGCAGGCGCCTACTTGAAAGAAACTACTGAAAAAAGTTTAGATCCTATTCTTTGCTAGTGATCTAAAAAGATATAAATGGTACCAAGTGCTGCAGAGAGATAGAGCAGAATAGAATAAAATTATTTATTGGCCAAGTGTGATTGGACACATAAGGAATTTGTCTTGGTGCAAATGCTCTCAGTATACATAAAAGAAAAGATACATTTGCCAAGAGTCAAGAATCATCAGACACATCACTTAATAATAGTCATAGGGTACAATAAGCAATCAAATCATACTAGGAAACAGTCAATATAAATCATAAGGATACAAGTGACAAAGTTACAATCATACAGTCGCAAGTGGGAGGAGATGGGTAATAAGGAGTGAAGAGAAGATTAACAGTAATAATAGTACAGACTTTGTAAATAGTTGGACAGTGTTGAGAGAATTATTTGTTTAGCAGAGTGATGCCATTCTGGAAAAAACTGTCCTTGTGTCTAGTTGTTCTGGTGTGCAATATGCAGAGATCTAACAAGACAAGGATAGGTGTGATTATAATTTTACTTAATCAACAAGCTTAGTCTGAATGAAAACTATAAGCATAATCCACATACTTGGTAACTTGTAGTTATGATTCTTGGATGTTTGAATATTAAACAATAGCTACATATCTTCTTAATAGAAGACAGGTATATCATGCCATGCCAAATTCTACACCATGTGCATTGTAAATGGTTGTCTAAACAGATGAAACTAAGCCTTTTCTTCTCTGCATCCCTTTCCTATGTGGGATGGTCTTTATATAAGCTTTATAACTGTAAAGTTGGCATAAAATAGCACCATGTAGACCAGGGGTCCCCAAACTTGGCAACTTTAAGACTTGTGGACTTCAACTCCCAGAATTCTCCAGCTAACATAGTTGGCTGAGGAATTCTGGGAGTTGAAGTCCACAAGACTTAAAGTTGCCAAGTTTGGGGACCTCTGGTGTAGACTGTTGAGTATTACCTGAATACTGGAAGAGTCCTCTCCTCTAAATAAGGGCAACAAGCTAGATTAAGGAATATAGGGCTAGTGGCAAAGTAAACTGACCGCCATTTTACAATATATCAGTGCCTGTTCTATGACAATATCTATGGTCTGAAGCATTTCAAAGGTGCCTCATTTTACCTAATAGATAAACCAGCCCCTTCCTTCCTTCCTTCCTTCCTTCCTTGCTTCCTTCCTTCCTTCCTCCCTTTTTCTTTCTTTCTTTCTTTCTTTCTTTCTTTCTTTCTTTCTTTCTTTCTTTCTTTCTTTCTTTCTTTCTTTCTTTCATTCTTTCGCTGGATCACAAATACTCAGGAAAGGTTACCAAATCCAAAACTAACCCCATTTTTCCTATACAATCCTTACAAGACAGCCAATATTACAGGACCTTAAGATCTTTTGAGATAAAAATCTGACCTAGTCCAGATGAAGATGAATGATAAAGTGAAATCCATTCTGGTTGTAGCTTTTGCTTAATATAGCCAAAAGAATTCCTCTGGGCAAAGATTCTTGCTGATATAGCACAAAACATGACAATCTTGTTCTTGCTGACCTAAGAAACAGGAGACTGTGAGTTCTAGTCCAGCCTTAGGCATGAAAGGCAGTTAGGTGACTTTGGACTAGTCGTTCTCTCAGCCCAGCCCACCTAGCAGAAAGGCAGTTAGGTGACTTTGGACTAGTCGTTCTCTCAGCCCAGCCCATCTAGCAGGAGAAGGAAAGAGTATTAGGTATGTTTGTTACCTTGAGTTATTTATAAAGTACTATAATAAGGGAGGATAAAAATCAAATCAAATAAATAAATAAGCCTCCATAGAAAAGAGTATAATAGGATCTGTATTTAGAATTGTAGTTGTAGCAAGGTTTTATTTTTTTTCCAAGAACATTATATTAACAGGGCAATATTGACCTACTATGGACATTTTTTAAAACTTAAGATGCGTAAGAAACTTCTCATTTTGCCTCACTGGATCTTGTATATTGAGCTAATAGTACACATAAATAAGAGATTGAGTGGACACAAATATTAATGTGCACTGACCAAACTGACCTTTACCAGGAAACAAGGTCAAAGCTAGCACCTCAAAGGTGTCCTCCCTCTGCCAACTGCCAAGATTTATTACTGCTTTCTTACCAATCAAAACTCAGCAGAAAATTAGAAATTGGACATATTTAGCTATAAAAGCCTACTGGAATGGGCTTCCTTTTTCACACAAGATAAGAAAAAAGCAGCTCAGAAAAACTGCATCCATATCAAAACCAACCAAATAATGCTGCGGAGTTGGGAGTTTGTTCTGCTTATCTCTTGCTTTTTGTGTTTTTCCAGTGATGCCTTCCAAAGGTAAGACTATCTCTTTTTTTAGTATATCACCTAGTAATTGACCAGTGCAACAACCAGATAATAACACATCAATAATATGATGCAAAAAGCAAATGAAATATTCTCTCAAAACAGAAAAGCTTAAAACTACTGCAATGGCAATTCACTGCAAGTATCTGCTGCCATCTGGAGCAATACATTGGTATATATATCAAACTAAGCCAGCTTCAGGCTGTGCGTCAAACTAGTTGCACAAAAGCTGGTTGACATATCAGGATAGCCACAACTATACATCCCATCAATCTGATTGTGGGAAGGAGGGTGGAGAGGTCACAACAGAATTTATTAAACAGATTAGAAATGTTTAATTGGTGAGAAGGTATAAAAGCAGGCAAAAGAGAGAAAATGGGATTCCATCTGGGATACAGCAACATTCCACAGCCAAAACCTTGATAGGCATATAACTCTCTGTTTACTCTACTCACCTTTTGAATAGACTTTGTTGAGCAGTTCTACCTGTCTGCTTTTCAAATACTAGCAACAACTGCTTTGGGAATGCAGTTGGATTTCACCAAGCCCTGAATTAATGTAGGTTACTTTGGACAGGTTAATAAGAAACCTAAACTGAATTAACTCCTTCAAAAGCTCATTAGTATCTCAGGTCTAGGTCTTCATAAAGAAGTATATTTTTCCAGATATTAGTACCTTTCTCCCCGATGTCTGTCTGAAAAAAGAAAATGTCAAGGTGAGTAGACACCAGGGAACGAAAAAAGAAAAAAAAGAAGTTTGGGTGGAATTTGTGGGTCCTGGAAAGATGTATTGTTGAAAATGAGAGGTCCTTGATGCTCTCTGAGCCCAAGCTTGTTTTCTTGCAGATGTTTCATTACTCAAACCAGGTAACACCATCAGTGTTGCATGAGCACAGCATGAGCACTGATGATGTTACCTAGTTTAGGTAATAAATGTCTGGAAGAAAACAACCAAGCTTAGTGAGTACCAAGGACCTCTCATTTCAACCCTGAGCTGCAAATATTCTCCTTTATAGGTATTGTTGAAAATGCTAAATGTTTCGTTCCTTCCATCCCTATGTTTTGGTTCACATCTACCTTCTTCTCTTTTGTCCAAGTATACTTTCTATGCCTGCATTATCATAGAAAGAATATTCTATTTTTTTCATTCTTCAACATCATGATCAGGCAGATGTCCTGACAGTTCAATATTTTGGATTCAGTCTCCCAAAAGGGCTTCAGAAGTAGCACTCACCTATTATTTCCTAGCATTGTATGTTTGCCATTCTAAAATAGAGCCTTGTCACTTCCAAATTGTTTATTAAAACACGTCATCATATGCTGAACACTTTCTCTATTGGTCATACTAGTAACTTGGCAATTGTGTCTGTTGACCTCCACATCTATTGCAAATGTGGCTATCTTATTCACCTTCCAGTTTTACCATGGTCTTTTTTCTACCTGTCAGAATTTCACTCAAAAGAATGCCCTCAATCCGAGAAACACTGCAAGGGATGGGCATGAAAGTGGCAGACGTCCTTCCTTCTTTGAAGCACCATATCTACTACCATGGTGAAGAGCTTCATAACAAAACAGCAGCTACCGTTCTAACCAACTTCTTGGATGTAAGTGCATCACATGTTCCTAAAGAAAGCAATCAGCAAATAAAGACTAGTCAGACATTTTATACAGATATTGATGGGATGAATTATGATTTTTCTTTCTCTAACAAAAATGTTGTTCTGCTCTTTGTCATGATGTGCCTTTCAGTCACAGTATTATGGTGAAATAAGCATTGGAACACCAGCCCAGGTCTTCAAGGTTGTCTTTGACACAGGGTCAGCTAATCTTTGGGTGCCATCCCATCAATGCCTCCCATTGTTCAGTGCCTGTGGTAAGTTTTGGAAACATGTAAGAATAGCAAAATATGAAAATTTCTACCCTGAGGTGTTTTCCCATTATGCATGTGGAACAATGTTATGCAACTGTTATTTTTATTCCTGTCATACTACACTGATACCCTAAAATAGATTTTTCTTATCATTTACAAATAAGATACTTGGACAATTCCCAGCTTGCAGCCATGAGTGGTAGTGTGTGCTAAATTAATGATGGATTATGAATAATAAGTGTCCTGATATTTTAGTGTATTAAAAAATAGAAAAACAATTTCAAATATAGCACTGCATAATATTACACATGATTTTGGATGTTAATATTAATATAGAAAAATGAGTACAAAATCATTAATACAATTCAGTTCACAATATCTAGTGCTTGATCTCTCCTCCTATTTTGTCCACAACAATAACCCTGTTAGGAGGTTTGGTTGAGAGGGAGATTGGCTCAATCTGGCTTTCATGCTTAGGGCAGGACTACTACCTCCCAGCCCTTTAACCACTACGCTAAATTATATTGCAAACAATACAGTATATGCTACACAACTCAGAGCACTGAATTTGAAGAAATAATACTACACTTACATTGAATAAAATATTCCCTAAGCAATCAAGTCAGCTAGTCGTTGATCTACCCAGCTGGTTAAAAAGTGAGACATTTTATCTTCCCCTCCTTTCCCATTGGGTTGTTCATCTTTGTTTTCCATGTACTTTCATGAGAAATAAAACTTGATTTTGGAGATCTGTCTAGAGAATTCTGTTTCCTCAGAACAATGATTTGCAAAGCAACTACTGTGGAGCTTCTGAAAACACCTTGTGTGAAGAGTAAGACTCTATTTTGCCATCCTCTGAGCTTTTCCATGCAGCTCTAATGACGCATTTTCTCCTGCCCTTGAGATGGGAAGAAAGTAAATTTTTAGAAAACCAATGGTTCCAGGGCCTTCTTTTAGTATATCTCAGAAGAGGCTAGTAAGGACTGTAAAGCTGCAGTTAGCTTCTGCTATGGCTGCTGCTGCTGCTATTGAAATCCATAGCAGGCCTTTCAAGAAAACCATTGAACTTCTTTCAGGTGTGTTGGAAAAAACAATCCTTTTGAGTTTCACATTGTGAATGATGTTAAAAACTTATGGTTCCCCTGCCCCATTATAAACTAGGACAGCAACTCAAATGAGGAAATCCCTGAACCCTCTGTCCCTTTTTTCCTATTCACTGATATCCCTTCCCTACTTTTAATTACCCTTTTCTGCCAGATTTGCCCTCCTTACAACAGTGGAGTTAACAATTTGTAATGAAGCGGTGGGGCATAGACTTGGACTACTGTGATATTGAATGGTTTGCCTTGGATTCAAACAGAGATAATTCTGTCATTTGGGGGATTGTATCCCAGTATTGCTTTTCCTACCCTTTTATTGACTATGAAGGCTACTCCATATCTTCTGAGGAATTTTTGCCTGCAGTAGTATAGCTGATGGTCATCTGGATTAAATTCACCCATTCCTATCTATTTGAGTTTGCTGATTCCTAAGATGTCGATGTTCAGTCTTGTCATCTCTTGTTTGATCATGTCCAGCTTGCCTTGATTCGTGGATCTTACATTCCAGGTTCCTATAGAGAATAGATCTTTACAGCATTGGACTTTCCTTTCACCACCAGATGCATCCACAGCCTGAGTGTCCTTTTGGCTTTGGCCCAGTTGCTTCACTCTTTCTGGCACTACTAGTACTAGACCTCTGCTCTTCCCCAGTAGCATATTGGACACCTTCTGATCTGAGGGGCTCATCTTCCAGCATCATCTCTTTTTGCCTTTTGGTACTGTCCATGGGGTTTTCATGGCAAAATGGTTTGCCATTTCCTTCTCCAGTGGATCACGTTTTGTCAGCGCTCTCTGCTATGACCTGTCTATCTTGGGTGGCCCTGCACAGCATCGCTCATAGCTTCATTGAGCTATGCAAGCCCCTTCATTACGACAAGGCAGTGATCAATGAAGGGGATGTGGTAGTTCAGTGGCTAAGATACTGAGCTTGTCAATCAGAAATGTTGGCAGTTCAGCAGTTTGAATCCCTAGCACCGCATAACGAGCTCCCATTAGTTGTCCCAGCTTCTGCCAACCTAGCAGTTCTAAGGCATGTAAAAATGCAAGTAGGAAAAATAGGGACCACTTTGGTGGGAAGGTAACAGCGTTCCATGCACCTTCGGCATTTAGTCATGCCAGCCATGACCATGGAGATGTCTTCGGACAGCGCTGGCTCTTCGGCTTTGTAACGGAGATGAGCATCTCCCCTTAGAGCCGGAAACAGCCAGCACGTATGTGCAAGGGGAACCTTTACCTTTACCTTTTAATGAAGCCAAACAATGTTGTGGGCCAGTGATTTCATCTGGGCCACGCAAGCAAACAAACAGATTCCCTAATGCTCAGGCTTCCCACTTTGCAGTCTCCATGCCTGCACTGTTTCTGCCTGCATTACATTCTAACTGATTACACTATTTGATCTATGGCTGCAGGTCTGGTGAGCAGGAAAATCTTCCCATTACTGGTGGCTTGACACAGAAACTCAGGGCTTAACTGATTAGCTTAATTCTGGTCTAAAAAATATAAGCAAAAGTCTGGATAGTTCGCCAGAAGTTAGATATTTACTGTTATAGTTTGTAAGGTTATGTATTTACCCCTGATTAGTATTTAAATGCTGTACTGTATGCCTTTCTGAAATCTGTATGGTTCTTCTTGAATTTGCCAGCTATGTGAGGCTGACATTTAAGGCACTGGTTCCTGATGATGCCTAAACAGTCTCAAACCAATTAACGTTCTAGATATTAATATTCTTTCTTTCCTTCTTTCTTTCAGTCTCACACGATCGTTATGATTCCTCTGAATCGAGTACATACAAGCCAAATGGAACTGAAATTACTTTACTATATGCCCAAGGATATATTAAGGGTTTCCTTAGCCAGGACATTGTCAGAGTAAGTGCTAATAGGATGACAAGTATTTGTGTTTCTGCAGGAAGGAAATGGAGGAAGAGCTTTCTTGCTGTCTGGCAAATGCCAGGTTATTCACAGGCCTTGAAAACTGAACCAGAGGGCTATAAACAAGGAGAATTATTGGTATTGTGGCACTTTGACCACATTCATCCCATTTGTACTGTGCAAGATTTGAGAGATGCCAGAGTTACCCTGTTTATCACTGAAATCATTGGAAGTTTTATAATAGTATTTTTTTTAAAGGAACACACAGGTTGAATACAGGCAAGTGCATTGTTCCCACAGTAAATATCTAAAGAGATATATGTTATAGGTCTTAGAATATCCAGTTAGTTATAACATCAGGCTGTAATAGAGCTGGGGCTCAAACTATAGTAATGCAAAAAGGAGAAAATCATATAAGCAGCAATCCATTTGCATTTACTCATCTAAGGCCAAATGAGCATGTACAAAAATGCAGTTTTAATAAAACATGGCGCTAAAGCACAACATGACAGGCCCCTTAGTAATTTAAACAGTTACTAGGATTGAAGCAAAAATGACTTAACTATACATAAAAGTATACGTGGGTGTATATCAGTGAGGTGGGGGGAGCAAAAATAAAGAATTAAGTGTTATTTTTATTCCCTGTGAAGAATGCATTCAACTCATTGCTCCACAGCAGTCTGTTCCTTTGTGTGTGCTTCTCTCTAGGTTGCTGATATTCCCATCATCCAACTCTTTGCAGAAGCTATAATACTAACTAACAATCCTTTCATCTACGCTCGGTTTGATGGAGTGCTTGGTATGGGCTACCCCAGCCAGGCCATTGATGGGGTTATCCCAGTTTTTGATAAGATAATATCCGAAAAGATCTTGTCAGAAAAGGTCTTCTCTGTCTACTATAGCAGGTAGGTTTTGTTTAGGAATATAAAACCCACATTTCAAATTATTGGACCAACACATAATTTGATTGTGCTTTGGGTTCACTGTCAGAATGATTTATCTTTTCAGAAAATTCAACATTTGAATGTGTCTCCTTAAGTTGTCCCAAAGTTCACTAATTTATTTATTTGATTTGTCAATCGCTTACAAGATAATAGGTATAAGTATAAACATAATTATGAATACATGAAATGGATACATATAAGAAAAATAAAAATAAACAATAGAACAGGGATGGTAGGCATGTTGGTGCGCTTATGCACTCCCCCTACAGACCTCTTAGGAAAGGGATGAGGTCAATAGTAGACAGTCTAAGGTTAAAGTTTTTGGGGTTTGGGGAAGAAACCACAGAGTCAGGTAGAGTATTCCAGACATTGACCACTCTTGCTGAAGTCGTATTTCCTGCAATCAAGTTTGGTGCAGTTTACCTTGAGTTTGTATCTATTGTGTGCTCTTGTATTGTTATGGTTGAAGCTGAAGTATTCATTGACAGGTAGGACATTGTAATGTATGATTTTATATACTATACTTACATTGGACCGAAGGCGACGTAGTTCTAGGTTTTCTAGGTCTAGAATTTCGAGTCTGGTGGCATAAGGTATTCTGCAGCGAGTAGAGGAGTGGAGAACTCTTCTTGTGAAATATTTCTCAACTGTGTTAATATCAGATACATAATATGGGTTCCAGACTGATGAGCTGTATTCAAGTATTGGTCTAGCAAATGTTTTGTATGCTCTAGTTAGTAGTGTGATATTACCAGAGAAAAAGCTACGTAGGATTAGATTAACAACTCTTAATGCCTTTTTGGCTATGTAGTTACGGTGGGCTCTAGCAGTTAAATCATTAGAGATGAGTACTCCAAGGTCCTTGACAGAGTTTGGATCATCAACAAAGTCTTGACTATTCAGCTTGTATTTTATTTTCTAATATTTTTTTTTTTGCCAATATGTAAGACAGAGCATTTATTTGTTGAGATTTGAAGTTGGCATTTGTTTGACCATTCTGATACATAGTCGAGGCCTTTTTGAAGGGTAGCAGTATTGTCGATGGTGTTGAATAGCTTTACATCATCAGCGAAGAGAACGCAGTTGCTAATATACAATCCTAGAATGTTGGCTAAACACCAGTGTCTGAAGCTTCTTTTAGAATTTGGATGGGTGCTCACAGAGGTCTTGGCTATCGCCAGAGAATACAACTGGTTTGCAATATGGAATACATTTTTAGGATTAGAGTTTAGCATAGGAGCAAGTGAAGTAGAAATAACACTGATTGTATTGGATATTTTGAAGTGTTTCCCCTAACTTGCCATAAAAATGCCAGTAAACATTTCACTATGCAGAAGATGGACTCAAGCAAGGAAAAGTCTAATACAGTCTATCAAGGGGAAATTTAAAGCCGAAATCATGACTGGTGGGTTTTTTTTTGCAGCAACCACAATCTCTGTACTTGGTTCCCACCCCCATCCCCACAAGTCTTTCTCTTGTATCTTTTGAAATTGTGAATCACAGAAAATTTCAATGAATTCTATCTACTGGCAATATGACTTTTGCTCTAAGCTTGAGTATTTTTGTTGGAAATTGCCTTATAAGCCCTGCCTTAAAAGCAAAATGCCCCCCCACCCTTCATAGGCTTTTAACCACGGGTGGGCTGCTGGGGGATCAGGAGAGCCCCTAAGATTCTGTGCAGTTCAGAGAACCCCCAAATCCTACCCCTAGCTGGCCACACCCACCCGTCCCATCCCGTCCCATCCCAGGAGTCCCCACACAGCCTGTTTTGGATGCAGGCAAGTGCAGGGCATGCACGGAGGCTCAGGGAGGGCGAAAAACGAGCCTCCCGGAAGTTTGGGAAGGCCGGAAATGGGCCCGTTTCCAGCTTCCAGAGAGCCTCCGGAATCCGGGGAGGCTGTTTTTGCCCTCCCAGAGGCTCGAGGGAAGCCTCCGGAGCCTGGGGAGGGCATAAACAACCCCCATCACTGTGGTGCAGAAGGCCGACTAGGCCATGCCCATCATGGCCACGCCCACCCAGCAACCAGACAGAGAACCCTTTGGTAAAATGTTTCAAGCCCACCCCTGCTTTTAAAAACAAAGCTTGTTAAACCTTGTTGCACACAAAAGTGAGCAAGAATAAAACTACTGTTTTGTGATTTTTCTCCCCCTCCTTTGGCCTAGACACTCAGACTTGAACACTGGAGGAGAGATTATCCTGGGTGGCAGTGATCCCTCTTACTACACTGGAGACTTCCACTATGTCGGTATTAGCAGAGAAGGCTACTGGCATGTTGATCTTAAGGGGTAGGTTCTGTGTAATGTCAGACTTATAAAATCAATAGCCCAAAGGGGGAAGTCATTTGAGTCAACTAAAGATATGAAACTTTAATTGCATTTTGGAAATCAGCTTTCCCAAGATGGCCGTCGTTTATGAGATGCTAACAATTTCCTCTTACAAACTACAGGTAGTCCTTCATTTATAATGGTTCACTTAATGACCGTGCAAAGTTACAACGGCACTGAAAAAGTTACTTATGACCATTTTTCACACTTATGACCATTGCAGCATTCCCAGGGTCACATGATTTACACTCAGATGCTTGGCAACTGACTCATATTTATGACCATTGCAGTGTCCCAAGGCCATGTGATCTTTTTGCAACCTTCTGACAGGCAGTCAATGGGGAAGCCAGATTCACTTAAACAACTGTGTTACTAGTTTAACAACTGCAATGATTCACTTAACAAATGTGGCAAAAAAGTCATAAAATGGGGCAAAACACACTTAACAAATGTCTCACTTATCAACATAATTTTTGGGCTCAATGGTGGTTGGAAGTTGAGGACTACCTGTACTGCGATATGCAGATAAGAGGAGTTCAAGATCTTGAATGGCAATGTTTTTTCTTATTATTATTTTGACATACATGAGGCTTATTTTTCAAAAGTACAGGAACGTCTGAATGCTCTTTTGCTTTCTCTGCAGCGTTTCTATAGAAAATGATGTAATGTTTTGTCATGAAGGATGCACAGCAGCTATAGATACTGGCACTTCGCTTATCAGTGGGCCAGCCAATTTGGTATCTGTTCTGATGAAAACCATAGGAGCTACTTTGGTAGAAGAACAAAGCGTAAGAAATCTGAACATAACTTTCTAAAAGTTTGTCCTCCTTTCTAATCATGGGAAAAAATGAATCTAAAAAACAGCAATGAGATATAAAACACATTTGATTTCCGGTCTTTCATGTAATGTCCATGTTCCCTAGTGTTTAAAACGTCAAGTGTCCAACTTTAGCACGTTTTCCTTTTTGAAAAAAAACCTACTTCAGTGGCTTACTCAAAAGTGTAAAGTCTAAGTAGTTTAAACTGCAAGGTTGCTTAAGACAAATCTAGATTAAATCTGAGGAGGAGAGATTCCCATTGGAACTGGAAAAATTACTGTTAGGCAATTCCCCATCCTGCTATCTTCTCTATAGTGATGTATTATCAGCTGGGAAAAGCAGATGTAAGACCTTTTCCTATTACCTGAAGCACTGGAACTTATAACATAGGAATTAATGGCCTTTATATCCTCTGTTTTCTTTATTCTTTCACAGTATGTCATTGAATGTAGAAAAATTCATTTGCTGCCTGACATTTCCTTCCATCTTGGTGATATGTCCTACTCGCTCAGCAGTTCCACCTATGTCCTCAAGGTAAGATCTGGAGCCATGATTTGCAATAAAAGGAACAAATATGGTTGAGCAACCGGGTTTAGATAAAACTTGGAAAGTCAGAGCTCTGAGAAAATAAATTTGGGAGGGACTTTTGGGAGCTGGTGATTAAACCAAAGGTCTGACAGCGAGTAAACCTAAACCGGGAATTCAGTTCGTGACCTTACATTGTTAGGCATTACTCAGGTCATCTTGCTGATTTACTGCCTTTTGTCTGTATTGCTTTCTTTGCAGCATTCAAAATATGGGGAAGAGCTCTGCGTTGTGGCATTCTCAGCTCTTGACATTCCTCCTCCTCTCGGCCCTCTCTGGCTTCTGGGTGCAACTTTTATTAAGCAGTACTACATTGAATTTGACCGGCAGAACAATCGGATCGGGTTTGCTACATCGCTCTGACAACAGAAAAGCCCCATTTTGAAAGATGTTCCCTTTTGAGAGATTGAACTGTGAAAGAGAATAGCTTGATAACAGATTCTATTATACAGTAAGCAGTTGTGCCCTTTTAGCTGTAGCATTTTGTATCCCATAACTTCCTCAAAATCAAATTAAATGACACAGAAAATTACAAAGGACCTTCAGTTTATTTTGCATTTCAACTTATCTCTGCTTAGCTTCATCTGTTGGATGAATCATTTTGCAATGTCACCATGCCTTGGATTAGTATCCAACCCACTTTCAAATATTAGCCATGTATGAAGAAGATGGTTTGCCAACCTTTTTGACCTCAGGGACCACCAAACTCACAATTTTAAATCCCGCGGACCACTAATATGAATTTTGACTGACAGTGGCTTGCTGACATTGGTGGGAAAGTTGGTTCCATATTCCAGAGCTGCAGTAGACACAGGACTGGCCCTTTGGTCATCCCGGAGCAGCTGCTCCTTCACCCGAATGCACCAGCTTGCCATGTACTGGAGGAGCTGCTGTGGGATGACCAAAGGGCCAGTCTTGTGACTACTGCAGCTTTGGAATATAGAAACGACTTTCCCACCAATGTCAGCAAGCCACCCTGGGGCAGATTTTCCTCCCCCGCTGTTGGTCTTACCTCGCGTGGCTCTACTGAAGATAAGGTTTGTGCTTGGCCGAAGGGTGGGGGCCAGCGGGTGGGCGGGCCATTTGAGCGGCACAGTCTTGTGTTCCTGCACAGGCTGGATTAATCGCTTTGGGGGGAATGCTTTGGGGGGCATTTCTCTTCAGACCACCAAAATTTTCTCGTGGACTACCAGTGTCCCCAGCCCACTGGTTGGTGACCACTGGTTTAGGATACAGACAACTTGCCTATGATATCAATAAGTCTTCAATGTCACAGAAGTATCATGCAGGGACTCCAGAGTGCAAGTTCATCCTCCTACTGAAGAGAATTAAAATCTGTTAGTTCAGCCTATATTCTTATCCCAACATTAAATGGGCTTTCCCCCCACTTTGTGACCAGAAAGATATTATAGGAAAAGAAAAGGGTACTGCAATGAAATGTGACATAATTGTTATATGTATATAAACTCGATAATCAATGACAGATTTTATCTTCCTGAAAATAGAACTGCTTAAGGCAGCATGAAGCAAAAAAAAAAAAAGTGACTCTCACAATAATTCTATGTGAGTGGCGCAGTGGTTAGAATGCAGTACTGTAGGCTACTTCTGCTGACTGCTGGCTGCCAGCAGTTCAGCAGTTCAATCCTCACCGGCTCAAGGTTGACTCATCCTTCCGAGGTCAGTGAAATGAGGATCCAGATTGTTGGGGGCAATATGCTGACTCTGTAAACTGCTTAGAGAGGATTGTAAAGCACATTGAAGCAGTATGTAATCTAAGTGCAATTACAAGTGCAATTATTATTCAAAAAGGTACCTTTTTTTTTAAACTTTTTTTGTTACAGATTGAAAAAGCCATTACTTTGAAAATTGAAATGTTTTCTACTAGTTCTAAGCTGGATCATTTCTATATAACTAAAAAAGGGCATACAGATTTGCATAATTCATGCATGTGCGCTTTCTGTCTCTCAGGAATGAGCAGCAATCTGGATTCAAAGGGGAAAATGTGATTCAGTGAACATATGAATACATGCTTAACTCTTGAAAGGAATCCCTTAAAGCAGGGGTCCCCAACCACCGGTCCGCGGACCGGGACCGGTCCGTGGAACAAGTCCTACCAGGCCGCTGGTTTGCTGGGCGCCGCCATCTTTTTTTGATGAAAAAGTGCTTCCGGTGAGCTTTTCTGAAAGGGTAGAAAGCCGTGAGCTTTCCGGTAGAAAGCCTCACCGGCTCACGGCAGCTGGCGCCCCATCTTTTTGATGAAAAGTGCTTCCGGTGAGGTCATCGGAAGCACTTTTCATCAAAAGATAGCGGCGCCCAGCTAATGCCGGTACCGGGCCGCGCCATAAAAAAGGTTGGGGATACCGGGCCGCGGCATAAGAAAGGTTGGGGATCACTGCCTTAAAGCATCTATGCCTTCTCCTGGGATCAAATATGGTCACACAATCCTGGAACAAGAGGAGTTTAGTTTAAGGTGTTCTCAACAGGTGCTACATGTGTACCCATACGCTCTCAGAATGACATTTTACTTTTCATAACCAATCTCTGCATGCATGAGCAAAGATGCATATATATACATATTTTAATTTTGTGGTTATCTTTCATTTGAACTTGGATATCCTCAAATGAAACACTGTCCTCTATAAACTATAATATGGAGTCACATGATGCTCCAACATGTATCACTCCTTTTTATCTCAAGCTTTATTTTAATGTTTTTAAAATTTAATAAAGATTATCTATCTATAAAAAAGAAACAGAAGACTTATGTCAAGATCTTTTACCTTTGTTTCTTGGCTGTTTTACACTGAATATACCTCATTCTACTTTCCTTGCCTTGTGGAGGAAAAGTTTCCAGTATTTTTATATTTAAATTTAACTTTCCTCTCAGTGATAGGGTCTTCAGCCTTGGAATCTTGCACTGTTCTTTTACAACTAGAAAAGTCACCAAACCCCTGGGAGAAGATATATGATCACCACAGATTTAATCACATTCATAAGGCCTCCTAGAATCACCGTTTTGCTATTATAGTGGAAAGTCAGTATCTTTCTGAGAGTGGAAAGTTGCCTCTCATTCTCTGGAATAAAAAGTTCAATTATTTAGTAAAGAATAAAGTGATGATTTTCTATGACACTGTGTATAGTTTGCCAATTGCACAGTGGCAGATAGAGCATTCCAGAGGGTTAACGTCATTGCCCAGAAGATCATTAGTTGCCCTCTCCCCTCTCTTTGAAGAGCTTTATAGCTCTCACTGCCTTAAGAAAGTTCAAATATACTCAAAGATCCATCTCTATCCTGGGCACCCTTTTTTTTTTTTTTAACTATTACCATCTGGCAGACGGTACAGGATAATAAAAACAAGGACAAATAGGCTGAAAAACAGCTTCTATCCCAGGGCAGTAACTCTATTGAATTGTACTGTATAATGCAATATTAATGCAATATCAGGGGTTTTCATTCAATGTATAGAATGTACATTGTGTGTTTGTGTTTATTTTCATAGTCATAATGTACACTGAAGGTGGTATTTAACTTCTTGTTCATCTTCCCATCCAAGAATATCTTAGATATTATTCTATATAATTAATCACTAAGTCTAATTACCACTTCCATGCACATATCTGCCTTTAAATCAGGGCTGTCAAACTCGCGGCCCGTGGGCCAGATGCATCATACTCTGGCCATGCCCACATCCAGTTTAACTAAGAGGAAAAAGTCACGATGCGTCATGTGACAATGCAAGTTTGCCACCCCTTGCTTTAAATAATGATGATCTCAGGTTGGAGGGGTTTAGCTGGCTTTGACTAAGATGGATTTGAGTCCAAACCAGCAAACTAGATTTGACCACCCCAAATATGGTGAGATATAATTCTCCAAAATTAAACCACTGCTGAGTATTTCTATCAAGTAAAGCATCCATTATCACCTCTATCCAGAAGTGACAGGACAATTTCCTGTCTGCCAATGTGTATGACATAAAGATGATTTTGGAAGGAAGCCACTAGTGACCTGCAACCAGGAGATATTAGCAATTCACACTATTCCCAATCAGGCAATTAAGCAAACTGAGCCCCACAAAGAAAATAGGATAATTATAGCAGTTCTAATTAAAGTAGTTAGACTCATTCTACTTTAAAAAGGGAGGGGGGAATCACTCCCTGCAGCTTGATGATACTTATTCAATTAATTGAGTTTGAGTTAGTTAGCTGGATATTTAAGGGAAGGATATTTTTTCCCTCTCCTGTAAAAAATCACATACTTGAGTGGAATTAACTTCAAAGTATTTTATTTTGGGGGAATATGCTAACATTTTCCTTATTAAGATTTAGTGGTTATAATAAAGATTTAGTGGTTATAATAAAGATTTAGTGGTTATAATATACTGAATCTTGTTCCCACAAAAAACTTTTGAGGAGAACCAGCTTCTTGCCATTTTTGTACTTCAAATGCAGGTGATGTTCACACATTATATTTCTCTACAAACAAACAAGGTCACCGTTATATGGAAAATTAACATGCTGGTCAGGGAGAAGGATTTTAATGAAGGTGGCTATTGATAGATCATCAAAATAAAAAGGACAACCAAAATAAAGAATGAAAAAGGAGTAGAGATCTGCATATGATAATATACACAGACATATAGCAATAGTACTTAGACTTATATACTGCTTCACAGGTCTTTTTACAGACCTCTCTAAGCGGTTTACAGAGTCAGCATATTGCCCCCAACAATCTGTGTCCTCATTTTACCCACCTCAGAAAGATGGAAGGCTGAGTTAACCTTGATGTTGGTGAGATTTGAACTGCCAAATTGCAGGCAGTTGGCAGTCAGAAGTAGCCTGCAGTACTGCACTCTAACCACTGTGCCACCGTGCTCATATTCTGTCATAATTGCTCATATTCTGTCACAATTCTTATTTGAATAAATGTATAACAGAATTCATTATAGTCAGGAAGACTAACATGATGGCCAACTTTGAAACTCAGCACTTATGGCAACTTCAGAACTTTTACACTTATTTTTAAACCAGATATGAACTGAAATAACCATCTGTAGAATAAGTAAGGCATCCGATTCAACGCTGTATCTAGACCACGGATGTCAAACTTGCAGCGTCACGTTGCCGTCATGTGACATTTCATGGTGCTTTCCACCTTTGCGGGGATGGGCGTGGCCTGCACGTGACACATCTGGCCCACGAGCTGCCAGTTTGATATTCCTGGTCTAGACCAAGGTGTTCTTTAATAGGTCACTTGTTGGAATTTTTAATGTGTCTTTTTTCTATGGTCACAGATTCAGTCATGGGAAGTTTTCCTGCTTACTCCTCCAAGTGACGCAGACCAAAAGGCACATGTTAGGCACATCTTCTGTTGCTTCTGAAAACAACTAGGTTTCAATCCACTGAAAATGGGAGCTTTCAAAATACTGAGTTGTTTCAGTTGCAGTTTAAATAATTGAAAACACTGACCATCAATGACAGGACCACGTGCTGCTACATTACTATCTGCATAGCTTTTAATCATAGGTCACTACCATCAGGATACTTTTTACCACCCCAAAATAATTTCCTGATCTATGTAATTCTATGTATTGTTTACATTCAGCAGCTAAAATTATTTCTATCTTTTGCACACACAAAAAAGAATGATGTCTCAGTTTTCCACTGATGAGGCTTTGTAAAACTATGAATCATCTCTTTTCCCACTGACAAAAAATCTTGCCTTATTGTATCTCCCCAAATTCAGCTTAAGTGGCATTTTATCTACAGGTCTTGTGAGGGAAAATGGCTCACCAGCCACTCATATTTGTTGTTATGTTCCACAAATATACACCATCCAAGTAATTCTGCTTCAAAATAGAGCTAGATTGATCTGGAATGTTTTGACTGTAAAGCTTGCAATTGTCTTCCCTCATATTGTAACCCAAAGCGACAGAGCTAGAGCAAAAATTGACAAGATTTATCTCTGGTTCCCTCTTTTCTGCAACTACTTATGGATGGAATGATGGGATACTAGTATTTTTTTCTTTTTTTTGTGTGTAGGAGGAATGGGCTTGAATCCAGGACTTGTGTCCCCTTTCCCTTCAAAAAGAACAAATGCAATAGAACAGCGGTCACCCACCGGTGAACCACGAGAAAATTTTGGTGGGCCGCAGAGAAATCTCACCCCCAGAGCACCCCCACAAAGCAATTAATCCAGGCTGTGCAGAAACACAAGGCTGCGCCGCCCACATGGCCCGCGGGAACCCTCCTCGCCCACTCACTCCTTACCCGGTAAACTTGCCTGCTAAATTGCTACTTTTCCTTTTTCCAACCATCAGGTGTTTTGCTGTGCTGGGAGATTTAGATTAGTTAGGAAGCAGGAAATGGTTGGATTTCTTGCTTTCTAGCTAGTCTTTAGATCCTCGGCTCAGCACAGCTGAACCTCCCTTAGGACTGAAGTTTTGCTTGCAAGCAAATTGAGTGCAGACTCACGGCAAGCAAATTTGAGAGACTGAGCTAGCCGATGGCAGATAGATAGATCACTGAATGATTCTGCGAGCAACTCAATCTGCCTGCTTTGCCTGATTTTGGGTAAAAGTTGCTCTTTTTTATAAAAAAATTCAATATTTACATACATGGTGTGAGTTAATTTTGTGAGTTTGCTTGCTAGCAAATTTTATGAGTTTGCTTGCAAGCAAATTTTATGTGACAGACTGAGCTAGCCAATGGCAGATAGATGAATGAATGAATCTGTGATTCTGTGAGCAACTCAATCTGCCTGCCTGCTTTGCCTGATTTTGGGTAAAAGTTGCTCTTTTTAAATAAAAAATTCAATATTTATATAAATATTTATAATATTTACATACAAGCCATGCCCAGCCAGACACATGACCAAGCCACACCCACAAATTAGGCTACGCCCACCAAACTGGTTAGTGGTCCCTGGGATCTAAAATTATGAGTTTGGTGGTCCCTGAGGTCCAAAAGGTTGGCAACCCCTGCAACAGAGGTAGTACTTGACTGATGACCATTTGTTTAATGACTGAGTTACAATAGCATTGAAAAAAGTGACTTATAAAGACTGATCCTCACCCTTACGACTGTTGCAGCATCCACATGGTCATGTGATTAAAATCCCGGCACTTAGCAACTGGCATATATTTACAAAAGTTGCAATGACCTGGGCTCATTTGATCCCCACTTACGACTTTTCCAGGGTGCTCCAAGGTCTTCAAGCTGAGCTTAGGGGGAAAAGCTCGGTCGAAGCAATCAGACTGCCTACTGTCCTATGAATGACTTTGGAAGACAATGTCCAGGGAGAAAAGGGTGAGAGGCATGCTTTGTATTAGCTAAAAGTGAGCAACTGTTACCAAGGCTATTTCCGTTCAAATTGTTCCATCAATGAATGGTCAGTGAAGTGTATCAGATTGTACCCATGGCAGAACCCAGTGGCGGATTAAGGCTCACTGGTGCCCTAAGCACTGACAAATCTTGGTGCCCCCCCCTCCTTTGTACATGCTGTACAAACAAAGCCAAGCTTAAGCTACATAAAAGTTTTTGTGGTGCCCCCTTTGGGCCTGGTGCCCTTAAGCACGTGCTTAGTCTACTACTTAACCTGTGCAGAGCCTGTGTCACATTTTTAACCACTGACAGAGTTAAGGAAAAAAATAAAGTTTAGGTATGGGAGGGAAGGAGGAGGAAGAGCAAAGAGCATGCTGTGCAGGAGCTAGGATCAGGTGTGAAAAGGATCTTAGTTGGACACATTAACTGTTTCATAATATTTGTTTGAAGCAGGCCTGGGAATTCCTCTCACCAAGCTTGGTGAAGATCCTTTGCCTTTAATTGCATGACAGCTAAAAGTTAGTCTGATAATCTCCACCTGCATCTACACGCAGTTGAAATCCCTGGTGAATTCTTGCTTGTCTGTCACAAACCAACTTAGTTGTCTGCCGCTTAAGAATGTGAAAGGTTGCTCATCTGATATTCCAACCCACTGAGCTCAATTTCCTGGATTCGCATAATTCCCTGAACCCCTAGCCTAAGAGGGGTTCGCATCCCGAGTTAGGCTATGAGGCGTTGGGTGCTTGTTTGTGGCTCAGAGCAGCCTGCCACGCACACAAAGCAACGTGTGCAGCGGCGCTTCCCTCCTCCGAGCAAACAAGCTGAAAAAAAGACCCGCAGCACTAAAAGCACAGATCCCGGTGGTGGGACGCTCGTTCCCTCACCAGTAATTAATCCTCGCAGCTCTTTTCCCAACCCCTTTCCCGGTGTCTTGGACTGCCATATGTCAGAAATGGTGTAGGGTCTCCCGCTTGGGTGGGGGGTTGGACTAGATGACCTACAAGGTCCCTTCCAACTCTGATTAACTGTTATCTGTCTTAGATCCAGAAACTCCCAGGAGCCGAGCTTGGCGGGCGCCGCTTTGGAAGCGCCAATTGTGGCGCCAGCTAACAAGAGCACCGGGAGCTGGCGACTTCTGGTTTGCAGGGCTTCGGCGGCAGGCAGGAATCCGTGATCGTGCACGGTTTCTGCCTGGGCTCGCCGCTGGAGCGTCCCGAGCCATTTGGCTTCAGGGCTAAGCCACCCCATAGAGGTGGTGAAGAGGGGGGAGATCCCAGCAGGGTAGAGGAAAGCCGCATCTTTCCTCCCCAGCTGGCTAAACTCCCTTTTCCGAAGGCGGTAAGAGCGGCGGTCAGAAATGGCTGCCTCAAAGAAGCACTCATCCAGAAAAGAAAGTGCAGGAGGAAGTTAAGAAGTGAAAGTTTTGGCTGACCAGGATAAGAAGCAACAACTAAGATACTCTGGAATTTAAATTTTTTTAAAAAAGATACATCGCTCCCAAAGAAGATTCGGAAGCAGCGAATGAAAGTGAAAAGGGAAAGGTTTTTTTTCCACTCTCCTTCCTTACGTTGACAGCGAACAGAGATGAACGAGAAATCAGAAAAACCCGCTTTGGCATTAATAGGTAATTAAACTGGATAATTAAATGTCAAGGGGATAATAAGGATTTCTGAACACTAAAAAAAGCTGTTTTTCTTTGCTGTAAGTGGGAAGGGAGAGGAAAAGAATAAGAGCAGGATCTGGAAGGAGGAGACTGCCTGGAATTTAAAAGAATCTGATTAAATCTTAACAAGACTTCTAAAAGATACATTTTAACTGGAACTTTGTAACTAAATAGTAACCCCAGGAAGAGAAAGTGAAAAAAGAAGAAAGTGTTAAAAGAAACAGCTTGTGTGTATTTGGATTGCTTGGTGACTTTGGGACTTTTGGAAATTATATTTGAATGACTAAAAACACTTGGGTGGTTGTTTAAAAAAAATTTTTTTTTTACAATGGCATTACTTGTGGATGAACTGAAAATGGAATTTAAAAAATACAAAGAAGAGGAACAAGAAGGGAAGGGCTCTTTTGGCTCCGTTTTTCAATTCTTAGAAATGGTGATCTGTACCTATGAGAAACTACAAGAAAACACTGCGCAACAAGAAGATTGGGACAAAGAAGAAGCCATCTTTAACGAACAAGTAACTTTACTTGGGGAAAGGGGGGAAAGAGAATGGAGACTTTAAGACCTAAAAAACAACCAAAAAAGGGAAAAATAAGGTGAAAAGTGGATATAATGTTAGAAAGCAACAGAAAAGGGGAACACAGAAGAGGGAAATGGAGGTGGAGAGACAAAGGGGTAAAAAGGGCAGAGAGAAGAAGCAAGGGAGGAAGGAAGGGAAGAGAAGTTACAAAGGTGTGGAGCAAGATGTAAAGAAACAGGACTTATTCCGAGATAATGGGTAAAAATTTAACTGAAAAAGTGATTCTGCAAAGGTACATAAGATTGTATTGTCATATTTGTATTAGAAATAATCTTAGAAAATTGGAAACAACATATGATTAAAAAGTGGGATAAAATACTTAGTGTAATTCAGTGAAACTTTTGTGAACAAAATAAATGAAATGAAATAAATGAGAGAATTGAATTAGGAAGGAATGGGAACATTTTAATGACATAATGTTTTAAAATATAAGTGAAGTGGGGGGGAAATAACTATGGAAAGTTTATAAGTGTTCCCATAGAAGCATGATACTTATTTGAAAAGTAATGTGTAAAATGTTTAAGATTTAAATGATTATTAATATTAATGATAGATTTGAATTGGTATGGATTGTTGTTTTAATTATATTATATATTTATAATTTTTTCTCTTTTTAAAATATAGTGTGTAACTTTAGAATGTACTAAGCAGAATCCAAATGGAAGTTATGTATTTAGGGGAAAGATATAAAGGCGTCATAATCCAATCAGTGATCACAGGAGAAATTATGTTTAATGAGAAAAGACAATAGACAGCTGAAACAGGACAAAGAATATAAGTATAATGATCTGAATTGAGATGAAATAAATAAAATAAAATAAAGAAAGTTAAAAGAGGGGAGAAGCTATATACAAAATGTAGAATGGTAATAAGATATGGAATGGTATATAAAATGAGGATGAATTTGAATTTGTGTCTGTACCAAGAGATGTAACCCGGGATCAAGCTGCTTTCAAAAAAGATGTTTTATGTTTTTATGTTTTTATGTTTTGTTTGTTTATGTTTGTTTTTAAAAATTAATAAAAAATTTATATAAAAAAAAAGAGCACCGGGAGCAGCACCTTCCTAGCGGGAAGATGCTCAGCCGGCGATGGCATCCTTCTCCTCCTCCTCCTCCTCTTCTTCCTCCGCGCCTGGCTAGCGTTCTGCCTCTTGCCCTCCCAGAGGAGGGCTGCTTCGGGGCGGGGGGGGCTGCTGTGGTCTGGCGGCGAACGATTCCTCCCTCTGACATCATAATCCGGGTAGCCTGGATGTTCCAATAAGAAATGCTTGCTGGGGGTGCGGTGGGAGGAGGTGGCGGCGGCGGCGGCGTGACTCATGGATTCCTCTCGGGGCTGGCTCCTCCCCTCCTAGCCCCTTCCCATCTCCTCCACATGGGCTACCTCGCAAGCCTCCCGGTGCTGAGAGGGGTGGAGTTGCTGGTGGGAAAGGCTGCTCTTCCGTTTCCCTAACTCTGCCTTGCACCTTGAAGCCCAGCCGCGTGGTGGTTGAGCGGCCGATGGGGCATGGAGGGAGCGGAGGAGGAGGAGGAGGAGAGCGGGCACGTCTTCTCCAGCTACCCAGCCGTCCGGCGTGTCAGCATTGCAGTGGATGAGACTAACGTCCTGCCGGGGGCTCTGCAGCTGATCCGAACGCTCAGACCACAATGGGAGACGGAGCGCGTTAAAACCAAGGTACGAAGGCAGAGAGAGAGAGTTCGCTCCCAGCCGGCAGCCAAAACGCACCGCTGCGGCGAGACTCCTCGGCATCTTCCTGTGAGGATACCGAGGGCATAGAAGGAACAACAGCGAGGGGCGTGGGGGCGGGAATGGTATGCCGGAAGTGCAATTCACCCTCTTAGATGGGTGTTTGTTTTTAAGGAACATTCAACAGGTCGAGGTTGGGTTTGGTAGTGCGAGCCTTTCCCCATTAAGATGGACCGGGCAGCACCTTAGCTCTTTCCTTTAAGCTTTAGCTGCACCTCTTACCCAGGAACATAGTGATTTAACTCGCCCATTGGATTCTCTGATCACTTGTCTTATCAAGGTGATCCAAAATTAGATCTTTTTCATCCTTTCTGTACAGGGATGTGGGTTTGAATCTTCCACCGTAGTTGGCATGCGGAGTGAGGTCCTTCAGGCACACAGATTATGATCAGGAGGCTGTTCTGAATGTTTAGTGGATGAAACACCCACTTTGTTCTTTATGATCTCTAAACACCAGCTGAATGCTATTTTCCCCCACAAAATCACCTGATGGTTAAAAGGAATTGATTTTTAAGTGGAGAGATTTCCCCTGCCAGTTCATTGTAGTCTAGTTGTGTTTAAGCATCAGGTGTGATTGCAGGCATACTGTCTTTAGTTTGGAGAGAGGGATTTGATAGTTGCTGCCTCCTATAATTTTTATTTTTGTGACTCGGTGGTCATATCTGTAAAATAGAAATAGAATGAACATTCTCTTACTCAGAAATAGCATGAACATTAATTGTTCCAATGTTGGCCACCATCCATTTTTCATTCTGCAATCTTGAATCCCTTCTAAAGCATGTAAATCAATCTATGTTGGTTTACTTGTATTGTCTTTACAGCAATCTCGGAATAACAAGCCACTCATGACTTTAGCAAGTCATGGAATAAGGAGTGCATTTCTGAGCTACACCTTTTTTTTTCTTCTTCACAGCTTTTTGCACTTCAGTGTAAGTAAAGCACTTAGCCAGGATTGCAGAAATTGCCCTGTAGCCATGCCCCCCTGATCTCAAGAGTCTTAAAGGAAAAATCTATAAATCACACAGTTGTATGGAAGTATGCTGGTTCTTTATAGGTGCCTTTTCCATGATGCAGCCAATTCATATCTAGAAAAGTTAATTTTATCATATCTGTTTATATAATAGTTGTGCTCTTCAGAATAAATAAGATTTTATGTGAAATACAATATACAGAGTCCCTGACTCAAAGCAGTTAATGACACAGTCTCACAAGATTGCAACTTTGTGCTAATAGTTTTAAGTAGTTTTACATGTTGGACACAGGGATAACTATGCTGAATAATCTGTAATTAAGAAAAACACATTTGATTTACTTGAAGCATCTTCTACAGAGTGAAAGTAGTATGTAGTCTGATCTTGGACCATCTCTGGATGAACTGACAATTTCTACTTTGCATGCATGAATGTGTAGTTACCCTTGTCTTGCCAAATAACAGTTATTGGTCCCTCTATTACCAAAGTAGGTACTTTGATGTTGGTTAATAAGTGAACCTCCACTTTAACCAAACAGGAAGAATTTCTGTTCCTCTTTTTTTGAAACTGTGCCAGCAAAACAAAAACATATGTTCGTATTCCCTTGCAAAGAGTAACACTGCCTTGGAAATACCTTTTCTACTAAGCTGCTTCTAAACCTGGATTCTAGAACTATCTTCACTTTTAAGTAGCTATGGACAAACTCAGTTTGGAAATCAACTGAGATATTATTTTCTATATTGAAGACCCGGTTTGTTTGTTTTTTGTTTGTTTCCTACACCCATTTCCAACAATGGATTCAAAGCAAGGCTCTTCTCCAGCCCCTTCTGTGAGCCCCCAGATACCTCCTCTACCACCATGAGCTTTTGAAAAGGCCAAACCAACCAGCTCTACATGGGGGCCTTCTTGGGCAACAGATATGGATGTGCAGCAGGTGATGGGTGATTTATTATTACACTGTTTTATACTGCCAAGAAAGGTGAAGGATGCTTTTGAGACATGCATACTATAAACAACACCTTCTGGCTTGGGTAATATGCCCCTTGATAGGGGGTTAGAGAATGATGGACTTCTACCACAGATAGTAATATACCTGGGCCTGCTGAAGCTCAAGATCCTGCCCCTCCTTTTTTTCTTCTTCTTCTTCAACAAGTGGCATTTGGTAGTAAACAAGTGTAGCTGAAGGTCTCTGGGAAGCTTCCATTTCACTAAGTCCCTGGAGTCTGAGCAGCTATGTTGCTGTATTCAGAATGCCATTGAGGAAGGCAGATGTGGACTGAGACCTTTGGGGAAAGCTCACTTCGTTGTGATAAAGTGAAAATAAACTCTGTCCTGGTGTCTTGCAGAGAATTCTACTGGTTCTATTTTTTTTCCTACCAGTTCTAATTCAGTATGAAAAAGGATGTTTGCTTTCATTATTTCTTTTAGAACAAGAAAGAATGTTGATCATGTTCTTATGAATAAAATAAAATATGCTACTCTTACATTTGCTTAGGTAGGAGGTGGGCAGTGTGAATTGTCCAATCTATTATTTTTTGCTTATCTTTTCGGTTCTTCAGCCACTCTGGCTTTCCATGCTGCAGATCCCCAAGGAACCCCTGGAGACCATTTTCATATTGGGAAGTGTGGTGGCAGTCAGGGATGCTGTGAGTGATTGAACGATGTGTAGCCTAAACCATCTTCCACTACCTACAATAAAATAAACTTACAAACACTTCTTCTTGAGGGCGATGGTTCGTTCTTTGAGCTTATGCGTTGGTTTCTGAATGTTTCATTACCAGGCTAGGTAACATTTTCAATGGAGTTTAGGGGGGTGTCAGTGTCAGTGTTCTTCTGCTTATAAGGATTTTGTGTGGACAGTAGGTCTTGTGATGGTGAGGTCACATCAGGTGAAGATCCCATCAGGTCAGGGTCTTGTGATGTGACCTTACTACCCCAAGACCTCCTGACCTCCTGAAACCCTTATAAACAGAACACTGTCACTGTCATCCCCTAAATCTGCTAAAGATGCTACCTAGCCCGATAACAAAATGTTCAGAAACCAACCCACAAGCTCAGAGAATGAACCTTCACCCTCATCCTATATCTGAGCTACATAATACAGATGTTCAGCACTATTGCCGCCATCTTCTTCTTCCTCCTCCTCCTCCTCCTCCTCCTCCTCCTCCTCCTCCTCCTCCTCCTCCTCCTCCTCCTCCTCCTCCTCCTCCTCCTCTTCTTCTTCTTCTTCTTCTTCTTCTTCTTCTTCTTCTTCTTCTTCTCCTCCTCCTCCTCCTCCTCCTTCTCCTTCTCCTTCTCCTTTTCTTTCTCCTCCTCCTCCTCTTTATTATTATTATTCATCACATGTTGTTGTTGTTGTTGTGCTATGGCAGAGTCTGCTTAAAATAAACTTAGAAACACTTAACAAGAGAAATTTGAAAGGCTTTCTCCAGTACCCAACAGTAAGGTAGAACAGAAACACTTTTATCGGGGAAAGAAAACTCCTGAGAAGTTGCAAACCAGATTACAGCAGCATCAAGCATCAGATGTATTACTACAAGCATCATTCCCTGCTGTGATTCCCAATCCTAATACCTTGTAATACTAAGATAAAAAGATTCACCTATTCATAGAAACATAGAAAACTGAGGGCAGAAAAAGACCCAGTGGTCCATTGAATTTGCTGTTTGAGTATTTTGTTTGATTGTGTTTTCTTTTTTATTTATTCTTTTTTATTTTATTAATTTTTGCCAGATGATAGACATGTATTTATCCTAAGTTACTAATGATTGACCCACCGCCTTTGCTTGAAGTCGGTTCCCAGCTTCTACTACTCTTTCTGTGAAGTAATACTTTCTAACATTACTTTTGAATCTCTCTCTTGTCAGATTGAGGTTATGCCCCTGGGTTCTTGACATTTGCTTAATATTGAAACTACTACCTTCTAGAAACTTATGCAGACCCTCAATATATTTAAATGTTTCAGTCATGTCCTCCCATTCCCTCCTGTTCTCCAGGCTGCACATGTTCAGTTCCACCAATCTCTCCTGATATGTTTTGTCCCACAGACCTTGCCACAGAGTCTGGAGATGAGCAACATTTTTGTTGCTGGTCTTCGGACTTACTCAATTTTATCAATATTTTTTTTAATGAGGTCTCCAGAAGTGTATTCCAAATGGGGTCTGACTAAAGCCCTATATAATGGGATTAGGGACCTGCTCTTTCCTACTGGTGATCCCTCTAGTGATAATCCCAAAATGTTGTTTGTCTTCACAGTTGCCTGGCCATACACTGTTTATTCATTTTGCAGTCATCTGCTATGAGCACACCTAAATCCTTTTCTTCTGTTGTTCTGTCTAACGCTGTACCCCACCCCAATACTATAGTCTGCCAGTGGATTCATTTATTCATTAATAGAAAAAGCACTCATCCCCATAAAAGCTACTGCAGATTAAAAAGGAGGAGGGAACCATGACCATTGTTACTGACTGGGAGAAATGATATCCTGACCCCCTGTTTGATGTGATTCTGAAGGGATGCAGGCTTGTTGGCTGTGACTCTCTACCCAATTTGGCTGGGTGCCCTCATCAAGCAGATTCTCAGCAAGCCTGGGGAGTCTGTGGCAGAAGGATCATTACAAATTTATAAATTGTCAAGTATAATCAAATGGAAAAAATCAGTGGGAAAATAAATGGGAAAGGTCATCTATAAAGAGCCGGGGGGGTGGGGAGGGGGGAGAAATGCTAAGACTATGAGTTCTCTAGGATAGTTTGTTCCTCTGCATGCACAGCTTTGGTTTCTGCACCAATCACATCTTTTCTGGAGTAGGGGTTCTCCTTATAATCATTCATGCCTTGATTACCACATGAAACAGTCCTTGAAGACCACCCAGAAACTGAGGCTGGTGCAAAATATCATGCTGTGAGCAATTACGGGCACTTCTTAAAGTGTACAAGTTACACCTATGCTCCACAAGCTTCCACAAGATTTGTATCCACCTATCTCATCAGATCCACATGAGAAGCATACTACAAGTCCTATCCCTTGAAGAGTCATCTAGCAGGACCAGGAAGAGACCCTTTTCTGTTATGGCATCCAGGAAACAGCATTCCTCCAGATATCAGATTGCTACTGATCATGTTGGCCTTTTGCAAGTCCCTGAAAGCCAGAGCTGTTGTTCATATTAAGCCACCTCCAATGTTCTTGTCTGTAGATCAAATCTTATATTAGGATTTGTCTTTCCACCACTTAATTTGCCCTGTTTTTTGCTGGGTTGGGATAAAGAGTTTAGTTTGGGGGATGTGAAATGAGGTGGTTAAACCAAAGAGATGAGAAAAATATGGAGGTAGGCAAAAGCCCATCGACAACAAACTCTTCTTTCTGTCTCTGTGACATGCTATGATTTGCTATGTGTATGGTTATTGCAATCACTGACAGCATTCACAAACTGCTAGCATTGGGCAAGTACTATAATCAAGATATTGAAGGCTTATGTAAATTGAAGACTATAAATAACCTTTGGCCTCTTTTAGCGGCTCATCTTCCCCATTTTACAGCTGAGCAAACTGGAAGCGTTTCTCTCCAATGCTCAAATAAAATGAAGTTCCTGGGCATTCAGATTTGAGAATTCATTCAGGACTCCTACTTCATGCTCGTCTAAGCAAAAAGCCTATTAGGATTAGCACCTCTAGTTGATGATCCCAGTATTTATTAGTTGTATTATATTTTACTTTAGTTCTGCCATGTTCATGGTATATAAGTTCAATAAACAAGAATATAATAGACAAAATAGTCTGGGTAGTGTATGTGGGAGTACCTACAGAACAGAAAAGAAAGAACTGGAGAAAATCACAAAATATAAAGACCTGCAAGTAGATGTAGAATAACTGGCAAAAGAAAGCAAAAATAGTATCAATAATGGTGCCTTGAGTGTAATCATAAACATCTGAAGCACCACTTGAACACCACTGGCATTGACAAAATCATTGTCAATTGCACAATGCAGCATTACTTGGAACAGCTTACATTTTGTGATGGTACCTTTAATGCCATTAAACAACAAGGAGCATAGGTGGGTGTGGAATGTTACCTGTACACCAGGCAGTAGAATAAGAAAAAAGCACATTGAAAGAATATATGAAGTACAGTGAAGAAGCACTGAAGCTAGTACACTACGAAAACTTACTGAATACTGGAGAGACCGACACCAACTGAAGAGTAGAAAAGAGACATGGTAAGAAAAAGTATTACATGAGTAGTACATTAAAGAAAAAACTAGCAAACAATGCAGATAATAAAAAGACCTGAAAAAAACTCCAGAGAATATTGTCAAGAGGAAGCAAAACATAGGAATGTCTATTACACATGACAACAATTCTATCACTTTGCACCATTGGCCCTCTACCTAAAGTTTTCCCATCATTGATGAATACACTTGATAGGATGCTCTGCTGAACTCAGTAGGGCAGGGGTGTCAAACTTGTGGGCCAATGCATCACACGCTGGCCACACCTACACCTGGTTTATGGGGGGAAAGTTGTGATACGTTACGTGACGAGTTTGACCCCCCTGCAGTAGGGTAAGCTTACTTAGGCTTATATCAAGTCTCTTAGCAGAGAAATAAGGAATTTCTCCTTTCTAAAAGTTGCTCTACTACATCCCATCATCCCTCAACATTGTTGATGCTAGCTGAGACTGCTGGAAAAAGGTTATTCAACGTATGAAAAACTACTGACTCTTCATCATTCATGTTTTAGCAGATGGGATTTTAAAGCTTGATTCAGGCCAAAGAGATGCTGCCATTCTTTATGAACATTATCTTTGTTCATGATGTTTAAAGAGTATTGAGGGATAAGTCCCTTCCCAAAAGAACTTACAATAGAAAAACATGGGAGAAGAAACAGGAACACGAGGGAGACAGAGGCAGAGATAAATAAGATTAGTGCAGCTTGCTTTAATTGCATATGTTTATGTATAATTACAGACCAAGTTATAATAGGACATGGGAAGCAATGTTATGTGAGCAAAAGGAGTATATAGAACTAGTAAGAGAGGAACACATTTTTTCACTGGTACTCGTAAAATGCTATTTGGCATTTATAAAAAAAAAAAGTCAGATGTTGAGACTGGATTTGAATTTTAGTCACCTATCAAGTCTTTGCTCAAGATTCCATCCAGGGCACTTATTACTATTAGTATCGTACTATCTTTGCTTTCTTTTGCCATAATTATTCTTCTTTGTGGGTCTTTATATTTTGTGACTTTCTCCAGGTCTTTCTCCTCTGTTCTGTCTCCAAGTTGTATCACATCCACGATTCAGACTTTTTGCCTTTGTTATTGACAATTCTTAAGTAGTCTGTTAAGTAACTGCTTGTCTGCTTGAATGTTACTGGTAGGTGCTTGTCTGGTGGAATGGTGAGCAATGAATGGACCAACTCTTTTGAATTCCAGACAAGGATAGGAATAGCATCATTAACAAGTGCTAGAGTCAGTTGTTCTTCATAAGGAGACCACTAAAGAGCGGTCTCCAACAGGTTCAGATCTCTTGGACACAAGGGGTAATCACTGTAGTCCTAACCACAGTTCAGCACCTTTCTAAACGATACTAGGTTCACATGCTTACTTTTCTAATCACTTTTGGAAATTGCTTGTTAGCTGTTTTTTCAACTATTACATGAACCTCCAGAATGGCAAGTTTGATACAGTGAATGAGTTTCCTTCAGCCCTCAGCAAGAAAAGTTTTAAATATAATTAAGATTTATTTTTTAAATTCTGGGGAATGGGGGGCAAATAGCAAAAGGCTGATTAAAACATTGAGTTTGAAAAGTTATAAGCAGGCTAAGGGTCCAGATGGATTTAAATTAAGATTTTGAAATTAATTATAAGAATCCTTCCCTTGGGAAAATGTTGTTTTGAATTCATAAAAAAATAGGATGAAACTTCAAAGATTGGCCACTAGAAGGAACTAGAAGGAATTAAATATTACAATTAAAGGAAAAGAACATTTAAATTAAGTTTACTAATATGGAATGGAGCAAAATACTTTAACATTGAATTTTATATTTGAACAATGGACCCAGAAATTTTAAGAGTATCTACCATTATAGATAGACTTGGTTTAAAATATGCCAAAAAACAAGTTTTACTGGAAAAGATTGAAAGTACCTGAAAATAAATTTAAAAATGACCAAGATTGATCTGAAAGTGGATTTTAGGATGACAAGTTAAATGATATAGAAAAAGATGCCACATTGGATATACATATGAATCTAGCTGATGTCTTAATAATTAAAAGAGGTATACAAATAACAAACCAAAAGAATAATCTGGACAGCTTTCCTATACTGAATTTACAAAAAAGACTTGTTAAAAAACTTTGTGAGAAGGGACGAAGAAAAATAAATAAAAAGAAATCAAGTTCTAAAGTACTCTTTGAAAGGACTAAAGATTTAGATTGTTAAAAGTGAAAGGAAGGAATATAAAGTTGGTTTATTTGGTCAAAGTTAGAAGTGATATGTTGTCTCTGATAATCCTTAATGGACTTTATCTGATCAAGTCTGAACAATGAGATTTTTAGGTTTTGTTTATGATAAGATATGAGAAATGAGAAGAAGAGATCATTTGGCACTGATGCCATTTTTTGAAGTTCAGCAAAACTGATTCTTCCCAACTTTACCAGACTCTTTTCCTCTCTCAGATACTGTTCATTTCTTACTCATTATGAAGTATGTGTGTGTGTCTATAGCTTTTCTAGAAATAGATATCGTGGGTTTTGTGGGAGGGGTTTGTAAAATGACTTGTAGCCTAGATTTATTTCCTGCTTTATCCTTGTCACATGGTTATGCACCTGAACTATTGTTTGATGTGAAGCTCCTTGGGCTGGATGTTGAAATTCTACTAAAAAGCCATTTGGGTTATACATCACCTGAGGTCTACTTATTTGTAACATAAGAGAAATACCTGAAGCTGTAACACCGCCCTTTGAAACACAAGAACATGGAAACATTAGTGGCTTGCTGAATTAGACTACTAAACATTTAGTTCAGCATTTGTTATTATGCAGTGGCCAAACTCACAAATGCAGGTAGAAAAGTATTTCTTTTTAATTGGCCCTTAATCTCTTCAAATTTGTCTTAATCACCATTTCTGAGTTTTCAATATTATGAGAAAGAAAGAATAGCTTGTAAAATGTATTCACATTTCATATTATGAGAAAGAAAGAATAACTTGTAAAAATGTATTCACATTTTTTTATATTGGGCAAAAGTGTGTACACTTCCACCAGATTGGATAGGGTGGGCATTCTCCAGGCCCCTTCTCTTAAATGTTGCCATCTATTGGGACTTAGGAAGTGTTCCCTTTCCCATAGCAGCCTCTCCCCTGTGGGAGCCCCTCCCCTGTGGAATGCCCTTTCCCCATGAGAACAGGCAGGGCCCACCTCTTAGCCATCTGGAAATCTGTAAAGTGCCAACTCTTCTACTCAAGTATTTAGGGTTTATTTTTGGCTTTTGTTGTTATGAGCCACCCAGAGTTCTATATCTTAATTTAGACAGCTATATACTGTAAGTCTTTTCGATCAATCAATCTCTTTTATCTGCTAATTCATCCCTATTTAAAAGCCCCCAATGCTGCTATTGTCTCTAGGACTGTAGCCCAGAAGTTCTCAGCTAGGGGCCATATGGTCCCCTGAGGGGGCCTTGGATTTTTTTAAGGGGGCTTACATAGCGGGCCATGGCATGTACTGAGGGAGCCATAGAAAAGTGTATTATAAATAGATTATAAAAGTGTATTATAAATAGATTCCCACTGATGTAAGAACATGTACCAGTTAGTGATCTATGTCCATATCCAGTAATGAGACCTGGACAAGAGGGAACCATAATAAAAAAAGCAAGGTCAGAAAAAGTGCATGGTGAAAAAAGGCTGAGAACCACTGCTCTATCCCCTTCATTATTTGGGTTGCCTCTCTTTGCCCTTTCTCTTATTCTGCCTGAAGCCAGGTAGATTGTTGTAAGATTTACTAACTAACTCTTATATTTCCAATTCCTAATGATGCCAAGGGTGGAATTTACCATTTTTAAAGCAACCATAGGCTGAGGTGACATTTCTGACAGACAGAGCTTGTCCCTCATGATTCCAAAATCTTTTTAATCTCAGCTCCCAGCAATAAACAAATTGAATTTTGCATATATATTTTTGTGCCAAGTTGTATCACTTAGCAATCATGATGATATGGACTTACATTTGTCGTTGTAGTTCCCATTCACCCACTTTAGACAGAACCTTTTGGATATCTTCCCAATTTCTTTTTATGAGCTGTTTGGTATCAAGAGCAAACTGGGCCAACTGACTATTTATCCCTAGCACTAACTTCCTTTACTGGACCCAGCCTAGTTTGATCATTCCTTCAATCGGAGAACGCTCTTTTTATTCTTATTCTCTGGGCCCCTTGTTTCTCAACCTTGACTACTTTAAGATACAGTATATGGTTTCAATTCCCAGAATTCCCCAGCTAGCCTATCTTAAAGTTTTCAAGCTTGAGAGACAGAAACACGGGTGTGGGCCAGTCCTATGGACTCAGAAACACATGGAAGTCTAGCAGCTTGTTTTATAAACAAGAGAAATCCATCTGTTCAGGCAACCAGCCAAATTAGGGACAGTTGGTTTTTTTAAGCCGTCTGTTTGCTTGTGAGAAGCAATCTAAGCATTAGCACATCCTCAATGGAGATATCTCCATTGATCTGGGACCCAGGGCTACTCGGTTTGCTTTATGGTTATAGTCAGAGTTTGAACATAAAATGCATTGAATCTGCATTCATTGCTGTACGATACAAAAGAATTCTCCTTATCCTAGTCCAGAGATGCATTTGTAAATTAGAGGAGGTATATAAATTCCCCTTAAGAGTGCTTGAATTGGGTGTTTTTTAATTGTGTTTCTCAGTGCAGAATGATTGCCAAGGTGTTTTATATTAAAAAAAATAAAGCAAGTGCAATGACTGCTTATACTCCTTTCAACTTTGCTGTTGTATATTCTGCTGTCTACATACATTAGAAATTTGGAGAAATAGAATCCAAATCAAATATGTTTGTGGAACATGAGTTTGGGAGGCATTTCTTAATGAAAGATAATCCATACTGGTGGATTATTTTTGTTTGTCACTGCTAAGAAATGCATTTATACTGTTGATACTATTAGAAAGATACGTATATATTCTTCCCTTTTGCAATCTTCCCCTAAAATAACAATTTCTCCCTGTCAACCTTTATGCATTCTATACATTATATCTGGTGTGAGCAGAAACTATAGATCCTGAGATCCAGATAGATAGTGTGATTTGCAATAATTCAGCAAGGATTTCTCATTCACAATTATGTTTAATAGCAAAATAACTCTTGAGAGCCAAATTGTATTGCTGATTTTTTAAAAAAAAAATGGAGCAAAGGAAGTGGATTTTGGAAGGACTGCAAATTTTTGAGCTTAATTTTTTTTAGTTCTAATCATATGTAATGGTTGGTCCTTGTGCAAGTTAATAAAAACATGCATGCTGCAATTCCAAATGTTCTGTTTTCTGCCCCAATTTCATAATGCCAGTATTCAAAAGCATGCTGAAAAGAACTCTTCATGTGTAGAAGTAATGTTTTTCATAATAATAATGCAGTTTGAATAGAATTCAAGTTTTGCTCAAGGAGAGCTGCTGGGATATTCCATTCAGCACCATAGTGCAGACGAGTAGGGAAAATGATTATTTGTTTCATGGCTGTTTCAAAAATCTACATTCCCCTTTCTAGGCCATGAAGTTAACTCTACTAAAATGCATGCAGCCTTTGTACATTCTAAAGCATGCTGGATGACACATCATTCTGAGTTTGGGTTTTTTTTTTATTTTAGAGCGTCATGCAGTTTAAATATTGTAATTAGACTTGCATCATCTGTGACATTATCAAAGGACAAGAATTAACGATAGTAATATTAATCCATTCATTCAGCATGTACCATAGCACTGTTAAATTAACTGGTTTTGTTATACCATATTTTCCTTTTTCCTCTCCTTATCTGCTGCTTTGCTGATTTTCATGCAAATATAAAATATAGATGCATATTTTCAATAGAATGTGCTGCACATCTCTTTTTTTAATCCAAGTTTTAGCTTACAAGAGCTAAGTCCCAGGTTAAATTCTCAGGTCCAATTTATTTATTCCATATGAAACTCATATTTCCTCCAATAAACTGTAGGTTGCATTCATATTTTCCTCCCGCCTTTCATTTAACCCTTGAAACAATCTTGTGAACTTCATTAAGCTAAGACAGCAAGTGACAGCTGGCTCAAGGTTGCCCAGTGAATTGTCTGTAATTGATTAGGAATAGTCATTTTAACCTTGATTTAAGTATCATTTTAAACCAGGAATGGGAAATCTGTAGTTCTCCAAGTGCTGTTGAACAACAGCTGCTTAGGAGCCCAACCTCTAGTTCCATGTACTACAGTCTCCCTACCTTATTATATTAAGCTGCTTTCCTATAGTATAACCTCAAAAGATAAACAGATGAATACCCTTTCTATATGGCCCCGAAGTTTGCATTGCAATGATCTCCACCTTTGATCATCTTCCTGAGGCTGTTCCTCTCCGTAGCATAAGAGATCCAATATATTTGGAGGCTGTAGAAGCTAGGTCAGACACATGCAGTAGAAGTCCTTCAGTTATTGTTCTCAACTCTTGTTAACCTACACTAACTTAGCCATTGAAGGGGCTTGGTGAATGCACTGTGCAATAGCGTTGTCTACAACTATGAAGAATGAAATGAAAGAAGTGACAACCTACCTGCCAGGAAGTGGCACCATCAAGGGTGGGGAGCGGGAGAGGAATGGAGAGAGACTTCAACATCTATTTTCAAAGGTGGAACGTCAAGACATGATAGCAATAACAACTTTTTTTAATTATTACAACCGGCATCTCACAATATTTTTTGTGAAACCTTTCCCCCAAATGTATTCTTTTACAACAAAACAAGTTGAAACTCAGACACTTGTATCTTACTCTTTCGCTTTGTTCATATACAACATAAAATCAAGGGTTGGTTTGTTTGTTTTTTAATAACCCATAATGACCCATTCACATATAATGCAAAAACAAAATTTATGGCTTCTCACATTTTCTACTACATTTAAAAAAAGACTTTCAAGCCTCAGATGGCTGAATGTTATATATTGGACTGTCCTTTATGATTATGATTATGATCAATTATGATTGTTCAGCCTGCCTTTCTCTTTGTCCCTGTCTAAGCTCTTCACTGAAGGCATCACCAACAAGCTAATGGCTTGTTTCACAGATGAGAATATGAGAGATGCAGTCCTAGTGCGGGTCTATGGCAGGAAAACAGAACTTATTGTGGACCGAGCCAATGAGCTGAGAAATTTCCAAGTCCTTCAGGACAACGGCTGTGCCCCCAACCTCTTCTGCACTTTTGAGAATGGATATTGCTATGAATTCATGTCAGGGAAAGCTCTGGGACCAGAACATATCCGGGAGCCAAGTATGTTCAGGTATGTGTACCTCCTTGCTCAAATCTGGAAATAAAGCTGATAGTTATTATGAATAGGAAAAGGTATTTGCTCCCTGCTTTTAGTTTGGCCCCATAGTGCTATTGTGGTGATATAGCTGACGTATTACTCAATTCCCAATTTAAAAAGTTTTAGAGATAACACAGAAAAAGAGATGCTCAGAAGACTCATAGCTTTTGCGTAACAGTGTTTCAATGTCAGACTTTTTTGCCTCCATGGCAGGATACAAACCCACCAAATTCCCTTTCTCTACTCTGTCCCAACCCCAGATGTTTTCTGCTGTAAAAAAATGAATGAATAAAAAGGGCTATAGCTGATGCATGTTTTGAAATCCAGTGAAGATGCTTAAACTTCATTTTCATTTAATAGGAGACGCAGTTGGGAAACTAGATCATTTACAGATCTTCAAATTAGTTGCACAGGAGACCACAAGGAGTATTTTGCAGATTATTTTTCTCAAAGCAATTTTTCTTTAGATAGGTTGAACTATGATTCCCATTATCCCAAGGGAGACTAAAACAGGCTGGAGATTATGAATATCACAGTCACATTTTTCTGGAGGTACTAGATTAAGGAAAACTGTTTTAAAAGTAAGTAAGTTTTAAAAGAAAGCTACTTTCCCAAAGTAATACCAAGTGAGAATCCCAATACCGCATAATTTTGATCAATTACCATGGTACTGTAGTTAGCACAATCACTAGCAGTGATGAACGTTTACCTAGTTTGGGTATTGAAACGTGTGCAAGAAAACAAATAAGATCGGAGAACACCAGGGACCTCTCCTTTCAACCCTGAACCACAAATATTATCCTGTATTGGTACGTAATTAGAAAATAATTAGCATGTTTAAAACAATACTTTGTATAATGTTCTCTTGGATCAGAGATCCCATATACTAAATTTGGGCGATGTTTTTGTAATGGATGTAGGGCACCCATTTATCCAGAGTATTAAGTTAGATACGTTGTCATGCTAGATTTATCGGAACTGGGATACAGAAAGTAGAGTACAATATTTGCTGATTTTTGTGGGCTCTTTTCAGTTGTCAGAAAATGAACTAGAGGTATATCAGTTTTTCTTTTTTCTTTTTACATGCAAAATTAGGGAACATTTTGAAGACAAACTGCTTAAATAAACAAAAATGAATTAATTCAGATCTGGCTGGATTTTCCAAATTAGCACTGATGATGTTACTTGGTCTGGTAATGAAAGATTTGCAAGAAAAAAAATCAAGCTCAGAACTCCCAAATTATCTTTTTTATGCAGTTCTAATTCATCTGTTGTGGCTTTAATTTGTACAACTCAAAGTAACATGTATGATGTTACTTCCTCCTGTTTTCCCTACAATAGTCCATTGTCTTGGACTAAGAAGAACTGTCCTAAAGTCAGCCAGACAGCTTCCAGAGATCAGGGACAACTTAAGTTCCCAATCTCCCACCTTAGCCACTACACAAAACTGGCTCCCTCTTTTGCTACATTAAAACAGTTGAACTGTTCATTCTTTGTGATTTATTTTAGGCTAGTAGCTCAGGAGATGGCCAAAATGCACAGGATTCATACCAACGGGAGTCTTCCCAAGCCTTGTCTTTGGCACAGATTGTACAAGTACTTTAATATTGTGAAAACGGAGTTTGCTCAAAAGACATCAAATTCCAGGTAAATTTAAAAAATAAAAATGAATATCTGGTAAATACAACAGTTAACAGTTTTGGTTATGGCATTGCAATTATTTTAAGCATATGGTGCAAAATGCTGGGATAAGCAATGAATCAAGGAAAGATAATAAATTTGTTCTCATTTAAAACACATGCACACCCATGATAAAAGTTATGGCTGGGTCTTGGACAAAGTTTTTGAACTTTCAAAATTGAAAAGATGTACATAAATTTGTTGAATGAATTTGTCTAGCCTGTTGTTGAAAACTTAGGACACTTGTACATGGTTTATCATATTTGATTGACTTCCATAACCTGATGCCCTCCAGATGTGTTATAGTCCAACATATATAGAAAGCCAGTAGACAGAACAAATGGGTTTTAATACTGAATAATGTAGAAATATCAGACCACAAAGAGTACAAGTCAGTGTCATTTATGTTGCAGCAAAAATTGACTATTACACATTTTACGTGCTTTAGAGTAAAAAGTTATATAGTTTAGAATTTCATCTAGAATCATACTGTGCAATAAATCGCAACAGCATTTATTCTGAAATAGATTTTTTTCCTTTCTGAATAAAATGCCTATTTGTCTTCTGTGCATTTAAAGCACAATTATACATTAGGTTACTATAGGGGACACCCCAGTGGTGGTATTCTACCGGTTCGGCCTGGTTCTGCCAAGCCGTTAGTGCCAATGAGCAGTGGAGACCGAACCAGTTATCTCCGACACTCTGCTGTTGGGCCCACCTGCCCGCCCAGTCTCCCATACTCACCTTTATCCTCTGCTTTTGAAGAGCAGCTACTTTGCACGGCACAGCAATTGCTGCGCGGCAGCTGCTGAAGCGACTGGGATCGTGCAGGATTGCAGGAGGTGACTCAGAATGCATCTGCACCTGCGCAAAATGCACTTTTGGCACACGCATGCATGCAAAGTGTGTGCACGTGCACAAAGCGTGCCCACCAAGCCACGCCCACCGAGCTGGGGGTAAAAATATTTGAAATGCACCACTGGGACACCCCACAGTACGATCCATCTTTTTGCAGCAAAACTTACAGCAAACCGTATTCAGGCACATTTATTTCAAATATCCCAAGATTTTCACATCTGTGTATAACTGATACTGATTTATAGGAGTATGCTTCTAGTTCTCCTGTCCAATTTCACTTCTACTTAGTCCATTTGCACAGATGGGCAAAAGGCAAGAAATCTGAGCACGGTATAGTAAGGATTGTGTTTGCTTTGCCATTCAATAATACCTTCAAAAGAAAGTAAGCCTATATCATCCATGAAAATTTGTTGTAAAACAATTGCTATGTTGGTACAAATAGTATTTAACTAAGGGTGAATACTAGGATCAGAGGTGGTTTAAGAAAAGCTAGAATTATTATTGATGAATATTTTTAATTGGTGAAAATTTACAATTTTAAATATTTCTTTGGCAAATTCATATACATTTGATAGAGAATTAATTACTATTTCCTAATAGGGGCCAGCAGCTAGAAAAAGTGAGCCTTGTATCACAAATCTTACTAATTTTTAAAAAAAGACTCTAGCCATAAGAAACGTTTACTGTCTACCAGTGGGCATGGCGTCACTTTGTTTTCCTTCTCAAGCTTCCTTCAGGAAATGCAGATTCCTAGCCTAGAGGTGTTAGAAGAAGAGATTCATTGGATGAAAGAACATCTCTCCCAGCTTCAGTCTCCAATCGTCTTCTGCCACAATGACCTTTTGAGCAAGAACATCATCTACAACAAAGCCGAAGGTTTGTTACCTTGTTCTCAGACATGCATAATGCTTGCAAACCAAGCATTAGTTAATTTAGAACATCATTCAAGATAAAAATGATGTTGGCACTTTTTTTTTAGAAGAAGCCTCTTTGCTAGAAATTCACTTGCAACAGTTTCTGGCTTTATTTTTTCAGGTCATGTCCGGTTCATAGATTATGAATATACTGGCTACAATTATCAAGCATATGACATTGGGAATCATTTTAATGAATTTGCAGGTGAGTGGATATCCTCCCCCCACCCCGGCATTTCCTGCATTTGTAGAAGCAGGAAATATCTTGTTATACTTAAGATTGAAATACATTATATATCACTTTTCTCCTATAGTAACAGCAGCAACTCATTACTCATAAAAGGCACTGCTCTTTAACCTTCTGCCAAGTATCTGCAGATCTCTCACTGTGCTGACTTATTGTGCTCCAAGATGTGAGAGTTGTTTCTGGGCTACTAATTCCCATTTTGCTTTCCAGCAGATTCAAAGAATGCCCCTGTCAGAATCTGAATCTGAGGAGAAAGATGAACAGCTGACAGGGAATGGGAGTATGGCTCCGTTGGCTGTGGAGGAAACTGGGGAAGGGCAAAGTCCAGCTGGGCAGAGCAGGGGGGAGGTAGAACAAGGGAGAGGGAGTTCTGAGGAAGACCCAGGCCCACCCCCTCTTCATCCTAGACCACACAGGGAGGAACAGAGAAGAGAGCAATGTGGGTTGCATAGTTTATGTGGGAGGAAAGGGCCCTGATTTCCTTCATTAGACACACCTGCGAAGAAAGTTTAAAAGAGATGCAAGCTGAGTTTGGCGTCTGCTGGGAACAAATGTGAGTTTATCTTGTGTTGACTTTGGTTATCTGCGTTCCTGTCATCCTCCCAACTGGGTTGAATTACTGCCGTTCCTTCATATCTAGAATTCCTTCTCTTGCCCTGCTGAACTAATTACCTCATCTTGCATTGATTGGACTTGTAGTTACAGTTTTTTCTTGACAACCTTTTGGACTTGAATCTCTGCAGCCAACGGCTGTTCCTAGGAGAGTTTTTCTCCATTACAGAAGGTAACCCAGGACATTGGGAGCAAAGTTGGAGCAAATAAAGGGACTCCTACTTATTATTTGACTGTATTGCCTTTGTGCCCCAGGTCATCACAGAATGGAAGGCAAAGTTCAAATAAGTTTGCTTTAAATTACAAACTGCTGAGAAACACTATCAACATAGTGATAAATGGCTTAGAGTCCATCGGAGTTGGGCAGCCAATACGTTGAAATAAATAAATAATAGTATCTTAAACAGCCATTTTAGGTCACTGTAAGATGATTTTCCTACCCTGATCCTCCCTCTCTCTCTTCAGCAATTCTGATTTTAAGGATGGGTTTTAGAAACCAACTGGAAGATTTTCAGAAGGAAAATGCAAAAGTTGTTAAGAAAAGATTTAAGCGGTAGCACTTCTTCAGAACAAGCTGTTGGTTGGATGGCTATTTGCTTCTGCTGCACTGTACACTAGAACAGAATTAACATGATTGCAGAAGAGAAGCAGGCTTGCTCTGTGTGATAGTCTACACTGAGAAGCAGGACTTCTCTTGATTTTGCTGAATGACTTTTAACAAATCTTTTAAGATATGTAGAACTTGGGGGCCCTATTTTGCACTGATTCCAGCGATATTTAATTAAATGTTTCCAGAACACAGTGTTGGATATTGCTCAGCTTCCCTATTCCCCTCAGGACCTTATCTTCTCCTTTAAGAAACACAAATATCTGCATAATGCCAGTGGAGAAGATAATTCAGAGCTGTGTCTTATAATTAAGCTTTGGCTGGACACTTCAGAATTGTCCTTTCAAGGAAAATGTCTTGAACCTGTATCTGAAATCAGCAAGGAATTGGATGTGGGCCAAAAAAAGCCTCAAACCAGCCAAATCTCCTTCAGGTGTTGCTTTTGACAACCATACACTGAGGTACTGGCACTTTGCTGCTAATCCCTGTTCCCTGTGGAGATGATTTTGAAAAGGGTTTGGAAAATTCTGGTAGTATAATAGTGTAACAGATGGATTATTGTCTTGTAGATACTTTAGAAGCTATTTATTACCAGGCTTAGAACAGCTATTCCCAATGCTTGCTAAGTTCAGTTCAAGGTTGCTCTTTTAGATCTATAAATGGCTTGGGCCAGAATATCTCAAAGACTGCTTCCTCCCTTGTGAGATTACTTATAATCTATAACATTCATCAGGAGTCCTGAAAGAGAGGCTAGGCTGGCGGATGTAGTATACAGGATGTTTTCCACAGCACTGTAATGTTGGGAGTTTTATTCCAAGAGCAATTAGGATGGGTCCATCCTTATTTACTTTTGTAGTCCAATAAAGAAGTATTGTTTGGTTAGACCTTTGATGTCCTCTGCTTGATGTGAAGCCCAACAAAAGGAAGAAAAGCAATGGGAAGAAAGGATTGAGCTGTGGTTACATTGATTCAAAGCTTTTCTTAGTTTGGGTCTTTTATTCATTCCATCAATAAACACCCGCATTCATTCTTTGTAGCGAGCTACAATATGAAACAACAGCTTATCCAGTAGACGAGTTCTCTCAGCATTTCATTATTTCCATTCTCAGCCTCTTCTCCTCTTAAATCTCTCTCCTTGGTTCTACCAGTCAAATTCCTTCAGTTTGTTCAAATAACGACAGAAACTGTAAGAGAAGTACTTCCTTCTACAAACTTATTTTTCCTTCTTCTGTTGTAACCTTGCAATTTCTTATTAATATGCGACAATAGTACAGTAATGCATTGGGGTATACAAATCTTAAAATCAATCCAAACTTTCCAACAGTCTGGCTAAATTTAAGCCCATGTATTTTCTGGTCTCGGTTTAACCCATTTCCATCTAGTCTGACATCGACTGCACCGAGTCCTCTTGCCTTCTCTGCTCCCAGGGCTCAATGAAGTCGATTACAACTTATATCCATGCAAGGAAGTCCAATTGCAATGGCTGAGGTACTACCTGCAGTCTTACAAGAAACTAAGCCCAGAGGACCAGGGAGAAGGAAACAAAAGCAGAGGAGGGAGTGGAGCAATATCTGAAGAAGAACTGGAGAGTCTCTATGTGCAAGTGAACCAGTTTGCTTTGGTGAGTATTTGCAAAATGATCGAAGGGTGGATAAAATAAGGGAGACTATTGCATGCTCTGAAAACTGAGGCTGTCCAAGTCACATTAATCTAATGGCCATTTTTATATTTATATTAATTTATTAATTAAAAAGAAAGCCACAGCATCATACTAATCGTTTGTTTTCTAATCTCTCTTCATCCCTTCATCTATTAGCTATTCTTATCTATAGATCAATGTGATGTCTTCTAGATATTTTGGATAACAGCTGTCATATTCCACAGCCAATATGATTATTGGCAATTGAAATTCATTTGTTTGGAAGGCACTCTATTAGAAGAGGGTATTCTGTAACTATTTATTCTACCCTGCAGCCTAAACCTAAGACAACACATTTGTTTGCCTAAAAGTGGAGACTAGTACTGTAAAAGTCAGCTTCTACTTGCATCAATCTGTGTATGGTTCTTATTCCTGCAGTTCTAAGGACAATCTAATTTGAATGTTTGCAACCATGACCATGTAGCTTCAACAACAGTCATTATTCCCTGTTTCATTTAGATCAGCGTAAGATTTTGAAGAACATCAAACCACATAGGTACAAATTTAGCTGGGCCCAGTTCGGATATTTTTGTGCTATATTTTGTTCATCCTTCTCGTGACTTTGTTCATTCTGCAGTGGTTTTTAGCTTGTTCCACTATCACAGTTCTATGTATTCCCAAGTTTTCTCAAATACTAGCTATTGTTTTGCCTTTCTGTGCTGGTTCTTTCTTTCTTTCTTTCTTTCTTTCTTTCTTTCTTTCTTTCTTTCTTTCTTTCTTTCTTTCTTTCTTTCTTTCTTTCTTTCTTTCTTTCTTTCCTTCCTTCCTTCCTTCCTTCCTTCCTTCCTTCCTTCCTTCCTTCCTTCCTTCCTTCCTTCCCACCTGTAAATAACTGTCTCTGCAGGTATCAAATGCAATGAGAACTCTTTGGGTGTGTGCAAGTACATACATTCTCTCATATAGAACAAAGTTGTTACATGTTAATATGTCCACTCATACTTCTCAAAGGCATTTTTCTAATTTTGTTGTCATTTCTCAGGCTTCCCATTTTCTGTGGGCTTGCTGGGGCCTGATCCAAGCCCAATTCTCTACGATAGACTTTAATTTTGCCAGGTGAGTCATTGCTATTTGCACTGACAGGATACAAACAAGATGCTAGTTGTTTGTTTCTTTGTCTGCCTGGCATCGGGGAGGGGGTGGAGATGCCAGTGACAATAATTTGCTATGTTGGTTCAGAGTCCTGATATCAGTGTAAAATGTTATGGTTGCAGTCATATAAGACTTACCTAAGAGCATTTCTGTGAGATTTACTTATATAAAAGTAATGTGAAAACCTTACGATGATTTTAAGCCTTGATCACCTGTTTACCTTATCCCTCTAGCAATAGAAGTGGGAGCTTCCAGGTTTCCAGCTTTGTTAGAGTTTAATAAGCTCTCATTCTAGAAATTAAACACATTTAGTTAATGACCTATTAGTTCGGTGCCATCTGTCAGTTCTATGCCTTCCAAAAAATTGTCTTTTTTCATGAGTTTCATGATAGTTGCCTGTTTTCATGAGTTTTAAGGTAATGATTGAAATATTTTGATGCTTAATGGCTTTTTTGATTTTGAAAGGCAGGCTAGAGAAACTTACACTATACTGCAGTAAGACACCTAAAGTCTCAATGCATTATAAGAAAAAAATAACTAACAAATAACTTTTTGAAAATATCCGTGAAGAATCAGTTTTAATAGAAGTTCCTGATTCTTCCCTTGAAGTCATTCACTCTTCTGCCCCACATCCTTACCATGGTTGATTAAATATAGATGAAATGAAGAGAAAGGTAAAATGAAACCAAATGTATGGATGAATAACCTGCTTTGCCTTCTTTCCCATAGCCTTGTGACCCATTGAATAACTGCTCATTTTAAATTTCCTGCACTTTTTGCAAGTTTACATTTACATTCCCAATCACCTATATTTGTCATCATTTCCAAATAATCTTGCATGGGATTGGTATTTTATGTACTTTTTCAGCCAAGACAATTACTCCTAGGTAAATGTGAACTTAGGATGCAGCCTTTGTCTTTTTTCTTATTACTGTAGTTAGTTGATAATGCGTTTAAACCCACCCTGAAATCAAAGGTGGGGTCAAAATGTTTGAGTTAAGCATTCGAAACATTTCTCATCCAAGAAGCTTCTTGGATGAGAAGTGAAACATTTTCTAGGAAAAAAAACAAGCAAGTTCAGTTGGCTTTTGAAAAGCACATTTGGGACAACATTCGATGACATTCACTTGTGATGAAAAGAAAAGGTCAAAAGCTGAGATAAATTTATATTAATACTTTAAGGGTATACCGATTCATTGGCTTGCTGCTCCAGTCTCCTATTGGAGCAGCACAGCTGATGATTTTTATTATCTGTATTAATTAGAAAATACTTCCTAGAATTATTAGGCACTTGGTTATCTGGGAATTGGTGCAATTGTGATTATTCTCCCATGAGCTGTTCAGAGCATCCAGAAGTGGGAGGTGCTTCAGTCTCTTCTGGAAAGGCTGGGCTTAAAACTCTGGGACGCTCCTCCTCCTCCACAGGACACCTCCCCAGCATCCCCCAGTTTTAGCTCAGCCTTCGTGGTAAGAGGTTGTGCACTTCCTGACTGGAACGGTTTTCTGATTCAGCTAGTCAAAATTCAGGTTTGCTCTTGAGTTAAATCGGCTTGAAAAATTTTCCCCAATTAATTTGGCAATTTCAAGGCTTGTGGCTCTATTAGGTCATTCCCCCGATCAGTTTGAGAGCAATTCTTTGTGGCTGGCGGAGCCTGCCATTCCACAGGCAGCCTGGGACGGCCGCTTCAGGCAAGTAGATTATCTAATCACCGATCGTCTTATCTCTGTGATCTTGGCGGAGCGCTCGCAGCCGCGGCTTACTTCTCCATGCCGTTTTGACTGACAGGATCATTTATCTGACAATTTAGAGAGTCAGCAGCAGCGGCTCGTTAAACTGCTCAGGCAATTAACATCGGAGATTCTGCCTTCCCGCCATTTTCAACGGCTGGCTTCAAGTTCGTACCTAAATATCACAGGCGCCATTCCCCACTGGTTTCCCTTCTTGGGGACCGGGGCAGGTACCTTCCCACTCCGCTTCCCTGGCATTATTTCTCTTTTATCTTGCTGGCGTTGGATAAGCAGGCTAGTCCTTAAACAGGATTTTTTCTCTCTCTCTTTTTGCAATTGCTTTTGGATCATTACATTGGAGTGAAACTGCAAGTGCCATTTCAAACAGTGGGATGTTTTTGACAGGAAAGGATCCATCAGGCCCTGTATAGCTGGTTTCCCTTGTTGGAGACCAGGGATCCAGAATATTTCTGGCTTGGAGTGCTTGGGGGTTTCCCTTGTTGGGGACCCTTAGATACAGTTTCCCATATACACAGTTTTACATGTAGATATAGGCACGTATGTGTATGGATACATATATATGTGTGTGTGTGTGTATTGTATATATGTGTATGTGTATATATGTGTGTGTATATAGATATATATAGATAGACTTACACTCCTGGAGAAGCGTTCTACTTTCACCCACAGGGGTAGGCATCACCCCTAAGTACTAATAATATTAATAATAGTAATAATAATTTTTTAAAAAAATTAATGTTAGAGGCATGAGAATCAGTCCTCCACAATGTAAGGTGACGTCTTCCGCTCCAAGACAAATAAGTCCCGAGATAAGTCAGTGGGCCCCCAAAAAGCCTCTAAGGTGGTGGATAAGGATGCCCATAGACGGCACCAAGCCTTGGAAAGGCAGTTGCAGAAACGGGCCAGGGAGGTGGACAAGGTGGCTATGACACAACAATCGGATCAGGGCCCTTGGACTTATTCACCCAGCCCAGACAGGCTATTTCTGGACAGCCTCCCATAGGCATATCTCCTCCAATGAGCACTGCCCGGTGAATCCCAGAGGCAACCTTCACCCCTACAGCCGCCGGTTTAAGACAGGAGGAGGGATTACCTGAGACTATTCCCATCGAAATGAGGCAATGGATGGAGATAGCCATACAAAAGGGCATTGTGGCTGGAGTTCAGCAATCCATCTGGATCAGACACTTTTCGGCTACTTTGGAAGCAGGATCCCTGTCTGCTCGATCCTTTGTGCATATAGGACATCATCAAACTCAGGTATTCCCCAATATCCCTGACATACCAGTCCAGGGTCTTCAGGAGGAGATGGAATTAGATGACCAGGATGTTCCCATGGAGGTGGGGTCGATCCATCAGATGGACTTGGGGTTGTCAGAGGCTGACCCACTAGAACGAGGAATGTTGGATAATGAAGGCCTCATTCCGGACCAACCTACCTTTTCTGGCCTTTTTCGTCCGCACCTCTTTAAATCTTTACTGTTCAAAGCAAAGAACACCGCTAAACTAGGCACATCAAGCCCTCATCCATTGTCAACAGGGTCTCAGGACGAATCCGAGGATCTAATATTCTCACAACCGGCTAATGAGGCAGAAACTATTCCTGTCCCTCGTATGTTTGCTGAATTAGTACAGAATCAATGGGCATCAGCAGCATCCTACCCAGCCCCAACAGGGTACGATAAACGATATTATAATTTGGCACCAGAGTTTTCAAATTTTCTCAAAACGCCGGAGGTGGATGAGCCCATTGTGGCACTGGCCTCTTCTTCAACCTTTCCCAACAAGGCCGAGGAAGCCCTGAGACCAGAAGAAAAGAGAGCAGAGTTGGCACTTCGTAGGGCGCATGTTTCTGATGCCTGGGCCATTAGGGCAGCTACAGCTGCATCCTTTTTTACACGGTCCTCCCTACGATGGCTCTTCCACTTGAGGGATATATTGCCGGCGTCAAATGTCAGAGCCCACCAGGACATTGCTAAGATTATTGCAGCGGCAGAATTCTCCGCCAATGCCACATTTAATGCAGTCAAATTCTCGTCTAGAGCCATAGCATCTCACGTATCAGCACGGAGACTGCTATGGCTCAGACATTGGCAGGCGGATACCAAGCATAAATGCAAGCTGGCATCAGCCTCAATATCGGGGAATAAATTATTTGGCAGTGTCTTGGAGCCCCTGCTTATTGAGAATAGAAACAAGAAAAAAGTGTTTCCCCCTCTTTTTTGGAGGTCTGAAAACAGAACGCCCCAGTCGTTTCGAAGGGGTTCCTTTCGGCCCTACTATCAAGGCCCATTCGTTCCCAGTTCGCAAAGAACATCAGGCTACAGACCCAGTTTTAGACAGGATAGGTCAGAATCTTCTGACAGAGGTCAGCGGGGAGGCCAAAACAGAAGACACCCAGAGGTACCGGAGGCCAATTTTTTCGTCGCCCCAAGGGAGTCCTTGACAGCAGTTCCCATTGGAGGGCGGCTAAAATTGTTTGCTGATCAATGGGACAGATCCATCTCTGATGCATGGGTCAGGGACTCTGTTAGGTTTGGTTTGGCACTAGTTTCAATCCTCCCCTCCGAACTTTTTCATTAGGAGCCCTAGGTCCACGGACCCCATTAAGAGAGTGTTGATGCAGGAGGCTATCAATCATCTTCTGCATATTCGGGCCATTGGAGAGGTCCCATCTGAACAACGGGGTCAAGGCTGTTACTCTCTATTGTTTGTGGTCCCAAAGAGTTCGGGGGGCTGGAGGGCAATTCTGGACCTCAAACGTCTGAACAGATCATTGGTTTATCGAAAATTCAAAATGACTACTCTCCAGTCCATTCTGCTCAGCATCAGAGAGAACGATGTCCTGAGCTTTATAGATCTGACAGAGGCTTATCTACATATACCAATTAGACCTGCTCACTACAAATATCTTAGATTTTGCTATTGTGATCGGCACTACGAATATATCGCCCTACCATTCGGTCTGGCTTCGGCCCCTAGGACTTTTACCAAGGTCCTAGCAGCTTTGGCTGCCTCCCTCAGGATCAAATCTATTCGTTTACAATGTTATCTGGATGATATTTTAATTTTGTCATCTTCCAGACATCAAGCAAATTTGGATACCAAGATTACTCTGGAGACCCTTCAAGGTCACGGCTTTTCCATAAATTGGGATAAAAGCCATTTGATCCCTTCAACTAGGTTAGTTTATTTAGGGGCAGTGGAGGGCAAGGTTTTTCTCTCTCAGGACAGGTTGAATAGTATCCAGTCTTTGGCCAGAGAGATCAGAGCCTTAAAGAGGGTTTCCCTGGCAGTTCTGTCTCAACTGTTAGGGAAACTGATTTCTTGTATTTCCATTGTGCCTTGGGCTCGATTCCATTCTAGAGATCTGCAATGGTTCCTGCTACCTTTCCAGCAATCCAGAAGAGCCACTTCCAATGTCCGGATAAAGGTACTGCACAATGTTCTCCGATCGCTCCGCTGGTGGTCGGAAAACACGATAAACAAGGGGGGCCCTTTCAAGGAACCTTGCAGGGCAACGATCACAACCGTTGCCAGCCTGGTAGGATGGGGAGCTCACTTCCAATCCCACACTGCACAGGGAAGTTGGACTATTTCCGAACAATCACAAAGCATCAACCTGTTGGAGCTGCGAGCAGTTCATCTGGCGTTACGCAGTTTTCTACCCCTTTTCCAATCACGCCACGTTCTGGTCTTGACAGACAATATCACAACCAAGGCCCACGTAAACAGACAGGGGGGTATCCACTCCAAACTTCTGATGCTGGAGATGGCCAGGTTGTTCAAGTGGGCCGAGGCCAATCTGCTTTCGCTCAAGGCAGAGCACATAGCAGGGGCCTTAAACACACAAGCGGACTGGCTCAGCAGGGCCACGATAGATCAGACAGAGTGTCAGACAGAGTAGTCTGTCTTCCAGGAAGCAGTGCGGAGGTTTGGGCAACCGGTGATCGATCTATTTGCCTCTCCCCTCAACGCCCAATTGCCCCGGTATATTTCAAGGTACCCGACTCGGGGTGGAGGCTGTCAACGCCCTGTGATGTCAGTGGCCTCCCGGACTTCTATATGTGTTTCCTCCACTCCCTGTAATACCCAGGTTGATCCAGAAGTTATTGGAGGAACAAGCAGAATTGATATTGGTCACCTCTTACTGGCCCAGGCGAACGTGGTTCGCGGACTTACAGGACCTGTCGAGAGAACAACCTTGGAAAATTCCACCGTCAAGGGTTTCCCTCTCGCAAGGGCCGGTACTTCACCCGGACCCACAATGGCTCAGCCTAGCCATATGGAGGCTGAGCGGACCCGTTTAAAGACCCAACAGATTTCAGAGGATGCCATTGCCACCATACAAGCATCCAGATGGTCCTCAACAAATCGTATATACGAGGCCACGTGGTCCGCTTTCTGTCGCTGGTGCCGGGGGTCTAAGATCGACCCAACCACCCCATCAATAGGACAGTTATTGGACTTTTTACAGGAGGGGTTGACCAAGGGCCTATCTCCAAATACTTTACACAGACAGGTGGCGGCCTTAGCCTCGGTGATATCCTGGGGTGACCTTCGTTCCATAGCGCACCATCCACATGTCTGCAGCTTTCTTAAGAGTGCTGCAAACTTACGACCTCCTGTAATTCACCGCTATCCCACTTGGGAGCTCAATAAGGTGTTAACCGCACTTACAACTGGCCCATTCAAGCCTTTAAGAACCTCTAGTCTCAAATTCCTTACATATAAGGTGGTCTTCTTCTTTGCAATCACATCAGCAAGGAGGATTTCCGAATTGGCAGCATTGTCGATGAGAAAGGACCTGTGCGTGTTTCATGCGGACAGAGTGGTTCTCAGATTGGATCCATCGTTCACCCCTAAAGTAAATTCAGTCTTCCACAGAGCGCAGGAGTTAGTGCCTCCAAATTTTTGTCTGAAACCATCTCATAGACTGGAGCATCAATGGCATCGACTTGACGTTCGAAGGTCGTTAAGCATCTATCTAGACCGCACGGCAGCATTTCAAAAATCTGAGGCTCTATTCCTATCCTTCAACCCATCCACTTTAGGACACAAGGTGTCATCGACGACCATTGGTAGATGGTTGAGAGCCACCATAACTAAAACTTACGAATGCCAGTCCATCTCAGCTCCTAAGGGCATTACAGCCCACTCAACAAGGAGTGCGGCAACATCAGCAGCATGGGCCACACAGGCTTCCATAGACAAAATTTGCAGAGCGGCAACTTGGGCTTCACCATCGCCCTTTGTCAGAAATTATAAAATTGATGTCTATGCCTCAGCGGACGCTTCATTTGGCAGAAGAGTCCTGCAGAGGTTCCACAGAGTTTAGGAGTGGATTTCAATCCAGACGGAGTCCCTCCCTAAGGACAGGCCAAGCTTTGGTATGTCCCACTTCTGGATGCTCTGAACAGCTCATGGGAGAAAGGGCGTTGGTACTTACCTGATACGCCCGTTCTCTGTAAGCTGTGAAGAGCATCCAGCCCCACCCATTTCTTTCCATCTGGTGGGGTTCCGTTCCGGTCAGGGATCTAGATTAGGTGATGAGTTCTGGACTTTGGCACTCAGTCTTTGCAAAACTGGGAGACGCTGGGGAGGTGTCCCGTGGAGGAGGAGGAGCGTCCCGGAGTTTTAAGCCCAGCCTTTCCAGAAGAGACTGAAGCACCTCCCACTTCTGGATGCTCTTCACAGCTCACAGAGAATGGGCGTATCAGGTAAGTACCAATGCCCTTTTTAGAAATGCAGGAGAAACTCTTAATGTAATGAGAAATTTAGAGATCATCACATGTAGATTTTATGATAGATTTGAGAATCAAGAAGGGAAATTAAATGACACATAGATTTAGAGTAATTTTGACCAGAATTCCTGATTAGATTAAGTCTGATGCATTAGCAAGATGTTGGACATGGAAGGGAGTGGTTTGCATATAACCTGCCTTATACCATTTTTTAATTGTTCCTATAATTTTATACTTTTGGCTGAGAGTAAGTAGATAGTTCAAGTCCCAAAGGGGCTTTTTTAAAAGGCAACTGGACTTGTTTTTCCTTGAAGACATTTCACTTCTCATCCAAGAAGCTTCTTAATTCCATAGATATTCAGATGGTTCATGATCACCTAAAAACTCCATATCTAAGTCAGAATCTGATCCCTGATTTCAAGTTCTAGCCTAATACTTTCATTGCTATACCCTGTTATTGTTGATTATATTTTTACAACAGCATGTAAAATCATCCTGTTATGAGCATCATGTGTGAATTATCAAAATAAGCATGTTTATAAAAAAAATGTAAGAATGCATACGTATAAATGCATGAGGTATCAGTGTAAGAATTCAATGTTCAAGTGCTGTAGATGTATGTGAGAAGACAGACTCTGTATAGAAAGGACATCTGCAACTTTTTTGGCATAATTTTCCATTCGTAGACACCAAAGATATACTACAAAATTAATATGTACACAATGTTCCTATTATTATACCTAACAAATATTTATCTTTGTATTGCTGTGCAGGTACGCAGACATAAGATTTAAGCAGTACTTTAAAACAAAACCTGTGGTGACTTCCCTTCAAATGTCCAAGTGAGGTTGAAGTCCAAAGAGTCTTCGGGTTCTCAAGATTCTACTCGTTATTTTCCCTGGTGCAAAGCACCTGCCACCCTCTCCTCCTGCAGTGCTGAGTGGTCAGACATCATGCAACAGGGCTAGGAAAGAAAAGTACACCTTCCACAAAGCCAAAAAATTCAACAAAGCCCCTGAACTTGGCTGCCGCATGTTGGTTTCAGAAGGTGATGTTATGACATGGCTGCTGGCAAGAGTTTCTGGGGCATATGCAGGAAAAATTCCAGGGCTTTTGGGCTTAATATGTGGGTGGCCAATAGGGGAGAAGATTTGCTTAGAGATTTGTATAGCCTTGAAGGTTATTGCTGGATGACACTTTTGTTCTTTGGCCAGAAGAAAGAAAACTAACAAGAGTTTTGTTTTTGTTTTTCAAGAACATGGGATTGTGATCTTTTGGTTTGTGAGAATGGAAGAGAAACAATAGCTTCTCTTTACAACACTGTAAGAATCCATTTTGAGATCTGCTTCACTCTCTACATGTATGGGTAGAGAGAAAATCCATGATTTAAAAGATTAAGACCCTGAAGGTGGAATAAATATTCCCACACGCATCAGTTTTAAAATATGAAACATTTAGACTCAGGGAAAGTCCCAGTCCTTAAAAGAGCTATTACAGTTTTGATCAAGCTTTGAGCTGATGGCCTCCCTGAACTATTAACTGGCAACAGAGAGCTCTGTGCTGAAAATTGTATTAGACGTTGTGGGCAATTTCAACACCTATATTCTGAAAGTCAAACAGTATAGGCAACCTCAGATTATGTGTGCATGTAATTCACACGGTGCCACTTTGAAGAGAGCAGATATTACTACCTAAAACCTAATTTGATGAAAGCACAAAAGACAGAGTATTTTTTTGTAAAGAATAGATATACCAAGTTTATGCAATACTCTGTTATTGTAATGGCCACATGTGAACTCATCTCTCCCCACCACAAAATTGCATCCTGTCCCAAATGGTACAAATATGATTGCATTTCCATTAATGTGTTGATTTGCCCATAGAGTCTTTTGTAATATTACATTGTGCCATTCAGTATTTTGAGAAGGTGAATTCCATGAAACTAAACATTTTAATAACACAAATCTATATAAGTAGGAAAGTGTAATTCATGTCGATGTAGCACAGGAAAAAGAAAGCACGTCAATAAAACCTGTTAATGGGGTTTTTACCCAAGTTTACTCCCTGCTTACCAATTTAGTACAGCTTTTTTCCACCTGGACACATCCAGCAGATTCAGATAGTAGCTCCAAAATTACCAGCCTTCCTCTGGCTAAGAATTCTGGAATTTGAAGACTTGTTTTATCTAAAGACGGCCAAATTGAAGCTATTTCAGTCATACAGCCTTATGACTGCATAAACTATGATATAGACAGTCTGGTCTCCTTCAGCTAATCCTTTTATTTTCCAACTTTACCTTGTATATAAATAAATAAATATACCCTTTATACCCAGATTGTGGAACAGGAAACTAGAACCAACCTGAAGATCTTTTATGAGTTGCAAAGAGCACTCACTGTTACGGTGCTTTATCTTCAAGATCATTTGAGTTCCTCTGATTAAAGGGCCACATTTATACATACCCCCTATGGGTTCTCCAGTCAGAAGTAGATTGGCATTTCTGCATTGCCCTATGACTGGATAAAACTGAAGTGTGAAGGCATAATGGGAATAAAACTTGGTATCAGTCCTTGGGTCTCTATCTGAGGCACTGTAATCAATATAAAACATGTCATTTTACACTCCAAATTTTCAGATGGGTTTTTAGTTTACTCAGCAAGCAATTACTAGAATTAAAAACAGATGACCTCTCAGTTCCTATAATGTCTCTTCAGCTTAGTTATGAACTTAAATGATCGAATGTTCACTGAATTTGTACTTTGGAGCAAAGATAGAAACAATAAGCCTCCTGCAGGCTTGTAATTGCAATGCTATTATAATTAATTTCCTAGAATCTGATTTCCTGTAGTTTCCTCATAGTAGGATAGCTGGTGCAGAATTGCTATCAAGAGAGGGCATTTAGTATCCTTAAGAAAGGGGACAGTCAAGCCAGTATTTGCCAGATGCTTTACATTTACTCCCACAAGCTGCAGCCCATGTTCCTGGTGGTAAGATATGGAATTGTAGTCCAAAATATCCAGTCAAAATAAGGCTGCCTTAGACATTTATGTGCTTGGATAGTATTTACTTCCTTTCTCCTTTATAGAATTGTTTTGCTTTTTTAAAATTTCTGTTATCCTTTGAACACTTGGATAAAAACAGTTGTATGTTTACATTCTCTGCTTTCCTGATCTAACCATTAACCCTGATTCATTATGTATCTCTATACATTTTCAGCCTTGCTGTATTGCCTTTCTTTTTCCCCCAAAACATTCCATTCAATCACTATCTTGGTCTTACCCCTTTTCTCAACCCATTCACCCTTCATGTGCATTGTGAGAGCAAGATATTTGATCCTCATTCATTCTTTATGACTAAGCCATTGTCACGTCTTTATTTTTTTGTGCAGTCCACATTCAATGAGCATCCTCTCATTCCATATTCTATCTCTGTTTGACTCCACATATATTTTAAGCACCCCATTCCTGGTGCATTCAAGTCACTTTTATATTTCTCTTGACATACCCAACTCTGACATCTGTGTGACAAATTGAGCAGGATACAACCAATCTCTCTTTGCTTCTTTTGACAAGCATCCATTCTTCACCACAGACCATACTCACTATCTTTTCATCACATTTGTACATCTTAACAATTATTTTTCCAGTTTTGCATCTGTAGTGAATCTAGCAAGACCTGTTCACCTACCTGTGGAGTTTTAGCTGTGTAACTGTAACACATAACTTGCAGTCATTCAGTCCATTTTCATTATCAAGAACAACTACCTTGGTCTTTATTGCATTAATGTTCAGATAACTGCCAGCCAAATGGATACTAAAAAGCAGGACAGCCTTTTAATTATAGGGTATCCCTAAACGTTATGAACATGTCCTCTAAATTGAGTTAAGGATATGAAACTGAAGTAGTTCTTTGATGTTTCCTATTTATAAATGTAGCTATTTATTGTTATTTGGTAAATAATACTTACAGAACTGATCTTGTGAAAATTGGCCAAACCCTGTTTTATGATAGGACCACACTAAACCTCACTATGAATCTAACCAGCATGATTTGAAATCCTTCAAGTGAATTTGACTTCAACTCCCAATAGCCAGTATAGACAATGCATTATGGGAGATTTATACAGAGACAGGTATAATTTGTGAATGTAAATACAGGTGAAGAAAAAAATGTATAAGATCTTGTTCATGGTCACTTCTTATGACAATCATTATTTATGAACAAAATGCATGAACTTCTGACTTCTCAATACTTCTGATCTCATATGCTATAATGGGACTGACATCTGTTTATATATAATCCTTCCAAATAATGGGGATGTTGATGGATAAAATGGATTAATTGGATGGATATAATGAGCAGGATCAGCAGAGTACAGCTGTGGAGAAAGGATTGAGAATGGCATAAATCGTCTTACTTGTGCAGAAAATAAAACACATGACTTCATTTTTATGCTTCTACCCCTCCTACTTCCCGTTCCTTCTTCCCTTTCTTAATTCACGATAGGACCTCCTTGGTCAGTTTTTTGCAGGACTTTTTCTTTAAAGATGCCCTGCTTGCTTTGCCTGTTCTTACCAATGCCTTCTGACCCTCTCATTAAAAAGTCTGCTTTTCCCAATTGTCCTTTCCTCCATCTCTCTTACAAGCAAGATGCTGACTTCTGAATAAACCTCCAAAACCACAACATGCCAGTCAGGAGACACAAGAAGACATTAGAACTTTCAGACCCAGAAAGTTCCTACTGAGGATTTCCCCAGGGCAAAAAGACATGATTCTTCAGCCATAGCTAAATTTCCTTCACCTCTGATGCAGCAAAAAGATAAGCCTTCTTTCTAGGGAAAAGTATTCTGATAGGCCTCCAGAGGGCATCAAAGAGTAATGAATTCATCCTTTCTTTTGAACCAGTAGCTGCAAAGGGCTGCTTGTGAACCATTTCCTTTCTTCCTCCCAGTAGCAGCTTTTCTAACCTAGACATCTTTTATGACATTGTAATTCCATGTTTTTTTTTAAAGGGGCAGAATGTCATTGTCAGCAGCCTTACTCACTGATGATTATGAATGACCCCCGATAGGTTGGACAATGGGGTACAGTGGAGCTAGAAAAGGGAGTTAAATGCTAGGGAAAGGGCTTCTTCATGTGGTGTGTATGGAGGGGGAAAGATTAGCCTCAGACTGGAAAGTTCAAGAAGCATGTAGTGTGTTGAAGTTAGATGTTGCATCTGAGTGAAGAACCTGTAATCATCTACACCGTGCCTATCCTTGATTCATTGGGAGGGCAGGAAAAATTCATAAGTCGTGCTATTTTTTGCCTTTCAAAATTATTAGTCTGGGTGATAAGCTTTACTTATCCTCCATAGTTAGAAGCCGTCTGGGTGCAGGGACCTCTGTGGAGGAAATTCTTCGAAGGGATAGTACAAAAAATATTAAAAGCCAACTTTGCCCCCAAACAATCTAAGAATGGCTCACAATTGTCCTGATTACAGTCTTTGTAGGAATGGCCAGCCCAATCTCTGTTCCCTCCATCCAAGAAGGGAGCACAGAAATTGCATCTTGACCAGCAGCATCTCTTCACTCTCTGCTTCTAGCTTTTACTATGCAGTCTTTGTTCTTTAGGAAGAAAAAAGTAGATGAAAAGTCTACATGCATTATGCTGCTTTTACAAGCAAGGGAGGTGGTGGAAGTGGAGCCCCATGGAACTGGTTCAACGGTGGGCAGTTTGCCCATTTAACCCTGACTGCAAAATGGAAATATTTTTATTTGAATTTCTAGGTAATGAATCTGCCCTTTTTCAGAAATAATATTGTAAAAATTGGAGCCAGAATGTGGATTGTTGCAGCAGCATAAACAGTACCAAAGCCCCATGGAGCAGTGTCATAAGTTATATAATTCCCCATCTTCTGAGCAAGTAGGAGGCTTAAGCTGTCTTTGACACCTCCACCCATCAGACCAAGATGGAACCTGCTGTCAGGATCTATCTTGCACTCTTTGTATAGCCTGTTAAGAAAAAGCAATACTTTCAAATCAAGGACTAGCATTCTTCCAAGCTAGTGCATTCTGGATATTCGTGTGGAAGCTAAAATGGTTTTTAAACACTGAGTTGCTCAGAGCATTTGTGGCAAGCTAATCTTCACAAGATCATATAATGTGCATGCTGTCCACTAGGGAGAATAAAAGGGATAACATAATAGGAAGTTTTAGGAAATAAGTGAACTTATACAGCAAGGATATTTCAACCTTCCTCTTTACTTCACAGGAATTCACAATCGTACTGCATTGTCAGGTTCTCAGTGTTGACACATTAATATGCAGTCTCTTTATGTGATGTCATAGTGAGGTGAAAGCTTCCGAGGGAATTTCGATCTACCTAAAAACAGTAAAACACATTCCCCCCCTCAAGATTAAAGTATATGGATATGTCAGTATGAAATAGACATCTCTGTAGATACCGTAATTGTGCTCTTAATCACAGCATACCAGCAAACTATTAAAAAGGCATGAAGACAGACAGTCATTGGCCTTATCTCAGAGGCATCACAAACATCCCAACACGCCATATTGATGTGTGTTGATGTATATCTCTACTCGTCCTCATATAGTCAGAATCAAGCAATTTATGAAGTTTTACAGCTTGATTTTTGTACCATGAAAAGTTGATTTCATGGCCTTAATAGTTATCTGAACACAAACAAGATTGCAGTGTGGGTGACATTGTGTATGTGGTGTTGTGTACTTGAAAGAGAAATCTAATTGCATAGTTGTGTGATGTAGTTACTGTTTGAAATATGACTGCTTTGAAGCTTTAGGGCTTTTCAGAACCATTGCTTTCTGTGGTGCTTGTTTGTCTCGAGAGCAAAACAGTTGAGCAAACTGAGGTAACAGGGTAAAAGCCAACAAAGGTATATTTAATATGGGTGGAGCTTTCCCAGTTCATGCACAGCCACCAAGCAATGAACTGGTTAGGCTGAACTTTCAAGGATTACTCTACATCTCTTAGTTGGTTACCTCACAGTGACTTGCTATGTTTTTTTAAAATGTGCAGATGCCAGCATACCTCTCTTGGTATGTGGCACCACTAATTTTCTTATTAGCAATTTTCATGTACTCCGTTCCATGTACATAAACAATACAAGATTTTTCTGTATTATGATAGTTGCTGACAATACTGAATGAACTGTGTGTTCCTACAGGTACACGTCAAATCGGTGGAATTTGTTTCTTGAATGACAAAAAGGAACCTTTTAAACACCAAATGTCTCTTTTTATCTATAAAGCTAATGTTAAAAATAAAACTGGAGGGAAGATGTTTTGTTTCTGAGTAATCAACTATTCATATTATGCAGCTTATTGTCCTTTGTTAGTTCATTTGTTTAAATCAGTTGCTGAATTAGGCTGGGAGCTGTAGGCTTCAGCAGCAACGAAAGGATTCCAGATTCTCTATCCTTGCTGTCTTCTACCCCAATACTTATTCTGCACAAGTATTATTATTTCTTGTCATGTTTAACTGGCTTGATTTGGAAGGGGTAGAAAGAAGTAACAGCTACTAACCTAATACCAGGGATACAATCATACTATGTGTCTGGGCCAATGTTCAAGACAGATCCCTGTTTCTCAAGAGAATTTCCAGTATCATTCACCTGCTCAAGGTCATTTCTGTCAGTCAATTGCTCTTTCAAAGCAGTCAGAAAATAAGTCAATGGATCCATACTGTATAGTGCTCCATAGCACAGAGACATTCTCATTCCAAAGGCACTAATGATCAAGACGACACAGCCAACTATCTCTGTCATGTTAGTTTTTGAACGACTGCCAAAATGCATACCATGAGGTATGACTGCTGCAGCAACTCTTATCTTACATTGATGGATTGCAGTATCTGACTGGCAAAGCAAAGAGGGCCCGAGTTGTCTGCTATAGCAAAGAAAACACTGTAGATCCTGTGAGGTGTACCTCTCTCATTTGAAGTAGCTTGGAACAAGGAATCTTGAACATCAGGAGGACAAGATGAAGCACTCCAATCTTTTTTTTTTTTTTAATATCCATTGAAATTAACCACAAATAGCTTTCTAAAAGACCATTTGTTTAAAAACTCTTTTAATATAAAATGTATGCATTGTCTCCTCTAAAGATTTAATCTCAGAATAAGATACCTTGATGAAAAGATTTCAGAAATATGCAGATGGAGGGAATGGTAAATGTTAATGGCATTATCACTTGTAAAAGACTATACTATGTAATTTCAAGGAAATAAGCCCCTTTAAGAACAGGGGAATTTACCACCTCATAAACACATGGAAGACTGATGTTAAGCTTCAATCCTATACAAACCAACCTGGAAGTAAATCTTATTGAACTTCCTGGCAGTTTCTTCCAAGTAAACCTGCATAATGACTGCATCAATGTTTGCAAATAATTCGGGGGAAGTCTAGCATCATGCACCTTCTCTATTTTAAAGACTAATCATCAAGTCTCCACAGCCTTTAAATGTTGTTAAAAGGAACAGGCACAATGGGTTAGGTGGCAAAGTGAATTTTACAAAACTAGAATTAGCACCGATCTCTGTTGCAAAACATCTTTATTGTACCAAGAAAAAGAAAACCCTTTATAAACAAGAGTGTTGAAATATACAGATTAAGTTACTAGTCTTATTAACAAAATAAAGCTCTATCTATATGTACAGACTTTTTAAAACAAAACAAAAATAAAGCAGCAGCCAGTTGCTAGAGCGCAGTGGAAAGGGATAAGATTATGAAAAACTGAAGGAATGGGAAACAATATAGATCAAAGCCATTCATCTATCTTGATGCTCTCCAGATGTTAAGACTATAACTCCATGATGCTTGCCCAAAATGCCCATTAAGATGTTGGAAGTGATGGGAGTTGTAATCTAACAGATCTAGAGGTCACTGGGATAAAAAAAAAAAAAAAGCAGGTGTAACACATTCTCATGTTGCATATTACACATGAACTAAGTAATCCACTTCCTCTCAGAAGATATAATTGCATTTTCCTCTTTTCAAAGTTAGAATAAAGGAAAATAAATTGGACAGGTGCAGGTAGTTTTGACTTATTTAAGCTAGTTAGGGACATAAGTCATACATAATGTGACAAAATGATAAAAGCTGTCATAAAAGAATGCCAGACAAGTTTTGTTTCTCATAAACAAAAATAGAACTCCAGATTCTATCCAGATACACCTCAGGTGCGGTGTCTTTCAGCGACACTAAACTGTGATGACACTACATAGACTAAGATCAAATTTCAAAGTGACAACTGTTCTATTGCAAGAAAAAAATCATGGTTAGCATGAAACTTCTGTCAACTTCAGATTTGTATTATGTTTTGGCAGACATGTGAAGGACCACACTCCTAAAGATGGTGAGGTCAAATTCAGGGGTTTGTAAGGAATGAAATGGGTGCATAAATCCTCTGTAAAATGTTAAGGTATGTACCTCATTCTTAATCCCAGTTATCAATAATGCAAAAAAGTGGTATTTTGCCATATCTACTTGTACTAGAGTACAAAAAAGATGCTAGTGGGTTTTTTTTCTAATATTAGACTAAGGGTGAATCCAAATAGTGTGTATGGTATTCTCAATCCTTACTTTTCTGCCATAAATGATAAATGGGCTTGTCATTTACAATCTCTGCCTTCGCACATAGTATTATGCTTCATCTTGCAATGGGCATGACACAATGATGTGGGCAATGTTAAATTTCTTCCATGATCTCATATCTGGTCTCAAATTATGGAGATCAGTGTGTTATACAACTTGGTCACCCTAACATAAAAAGGAGACCTTGTCAAAAAATGAAGAATAACATGTTTACTTTAAGAACTCCCAATTTAGTTTCTCAGTGATGTTACAATTTCTGAAAATTAGTAAATAAGATTCCATGCTGAGATTTAAATCCAATGGAAGTGTACAAAAATATTTAAAGGACTATCTAAAAGGGACAAGGGCAAAAAATGTATGCAAATGTACATAATTCAAACATCGGAGACATAACTGTGTATGTGTATATCATGACCCTGTACATCCTCTGTGCCTCTCTCATCACTGTTCTTTCCATGTGCTGAAGTAGTCACTGGTGTATCATTAACCAAGAACACTTAGCTAATTTAAACCAGGGCAAGACTGCTGCTTTCACTAATGCCACTAAAGGATAAAGAGTAAGAAGAAGATGAAAGAAGCCACTCAAATACATTATACACTCAATTTGGATGATTTGAGCATGATAAGCAAACAAGTACTTATACTGAAAACTATGAGTGTTGAATTCAATGTAAGGAAAACATGAATTTACAAATATACTGAAGCCTACCAGAGGCTCAATAAACCAGAATGATGAAAGTGGACAAACCCCTTGGAAGTTGCTGAATTATAACATCTTCTTCCTCATGAACTGTAACTCAGAACAACTAGAATAACACAGGTTCCCTATCGTGTATTACAGCATCATTAGACTAATTCAATAAAAGTATCCATTTAAAAGAATTCCTACTCCTTCACAGAAGATGCTTCAGAACAGTTTTTCCAAGACGGTGCCTTTCACATGGTGCCTATATGTTGGATTATAATTCCCATTATGCACTTTTGGTGTTCTACTGGGTGGGCATGAAAGAGCTATTACCCTTGTAGGAAAACAATTTTGGAAAGATTGCCTCAGAAACTTCACATTTTATCCCTTAAACATCAAGTCAGCTTTCTATTGTTGCAGGGCGTCCTCTTCTCCTTGTGTACTGAGCGTTGGCAAGCAAACAAGGGTAGGAGGGAAACAGGCCATGGCTTAATTTATAAGTTGGGCCAAGGCTGCCAAGGGTAGAGGGCCCTTCGAGACCTCAGTTGCTATTCATTCAACTCCAGAGCTAAAAATGGCTCCATGGGAATTTATTGGCAGGCCCAGTGGGAATTGAACAAAACAAACACAGGACAAAGTGAAGCTGGAGTGGAGGAAAAGGCAGAACTAGTTGAAATCCGGAATGAAGGGGGAAATAAGTGTTCCACCCAGATGTTTCATTTCAGGAAAGTGAAAAGGCTCCCCAAATGTTGGTTGAGTGGTACTGATTGAGTGGCTAGTAAAAGCCGATGCAGCTGGCCAGGTTGTAAACAGGTGAGGTCTCTGTTTGGCTATTGGTAAAGTAAGCTTTTATACCAGCTTTATGGAGAAAGGAGAAAAAAGAGGAAATGAACGAAAGACATATTACCCAGCCACAGAGCATTTGCCCCTAACTCCAACACAACTGAACACCACACAAAAGATAGACACAGTTGCGATTGAAATGAGGAAGCTTTTTCTAGTAAAATTTTCATTTCTGAGAATATAACACGTAATATGGCGCTGCTAAGAAGATGGGTTCAACGATTATAGATTCTGAAATATGCTGCTCGATATTTCAATTCTCATTCTTCATCCCTTAATGACTCCATAATAACTTTGTTCCCTTAACTTCAGTGAAGATTTGTGATATCCTTAGCAGGAATTCTGACTTTAGTAGGAAAAAATACCAGATTTGTTACAAGATTCATAGTCAACTCATATTCAATTTCCTTGGGGTAAATTCAGCAGGTCAAAGACAAAATTCCTCCCTTTCCACAGAAGATAAATGGATGGGAAATAAACTCTACCAATATCACAGATGGTGGCATAAAGAATTGTTCCTCTGCTCCATGTCTGTTTCCGCTTTTTTTAAGCTCCCCCCTCCTTGTTTCTTCCAATGCCATTAATTGTTCCAAGTTAGAAAGAGGACAATGGCTTGTCCATATTTTCTATACTTGCTTCTTGTGACATTAGTCCGTGAGAACCACTAGCTCGCCATCACTCTTCTCTTCGCCCTCAGAATCCTCATCTTCACTGTAGTGGTACATCTCCCCATCAGGCATTGAATGACTGTCCTCTGCCCCATCCCCTTCTTCTGGCTTCAGACTACATGTGTTTACTATGACTGGCATGTTTGGTTCCATGTTATGGGACAAGTAGTGATCCATCAGTGGTGGAGCTAGATGAATCCCAACTGATCGCTGGTACACGAGATCCGAAGAGGAAGGTAGCATCTGGCTGCTTTGGGGCCTAGGAAAGACATTATAATATATCACAAAAATTATGCCATCTTACATTCTGTTCCTCCCCCACCTCCAACTCTGCATTCATAACATTATTACTGCACTTCCCAACATGGAAACAGATAAGCAAGAATAAAGAAGTTGTGATCTTTTACTGTGAAGCTGTGATCTATTGGTCATGAACTGAGGCTACTTGCAACTGCAGTTCAGTAGTGTCTTATGGGTTATCAGTTCCTTACTCCTAAGAAACAACAATGCACTGGTCAAGTGTTTGTACAATACCGGTCTCCCTGGAATGAGATCAGATCAACTGTCTTCCAGGAACCTTCTACAAGCAAACATTGCTGGACCTTTCCTACCTTCTTCATATAAGCTTTCAGAGCTGCCTGATTTCACCTAAGTGCTAATCATGTTTTTATATGATCCAGCAAAATATTTAATTGTGTCTTTGATCCTTTCAGTCGGCAAGGCTACAAGACACACAAAGACCATAAACTGGGTTAGCTCTTCGTAAGGTCAGGGCAAATAAGCCCAGGAAGACTGTGCAGGTTACAATTAATGATGAATCAGGAACCTGAACCTTTTAAAACTATTGCTGCCTTGCAAAAGATAGTCGGTGCGGTTCCCTTGAAAGAGGTGAATTTCAGACATAGGAACCTGCTGGCTCAGAAAGCTGTGCTCAGGAGGAACAGGGAAAAGGGGCAGGAAGCCTCACGCAATCAGGTAGCCCTGCCTGGCGTCCTGGCGCCGATTCCTCATCAGTGCCTTGTACTCGCCAACACGAAGCCGCTTCCCTTCCACAATGCAGGTGCGTTTGGGGCGGGGCTTGTACTTGTAATTGGGATACTTCTCTAAATGCTGGCGACTCAGCCGTGCTTGCTCTTCATAATAAGGCTGCTTCTCCTGGTTGGACATGGATTTCCATCGGGATCCTATAAAAACAGAGAGCAATGAAAGGATGATTTCATTTACCTTTTTCATTCTTCCTCTACTGTATGGTTCTTCTCAGTCTTATGATACGCCAGAATACTGCTTCCTAACAAATGGACTTAGAAGAAGGAAGAACAGGGACATACAAAAGTTGACCACTTTTCACTTTTAAGGTGAAAAACACCTCCATGTCTATAATAATTCCCCCCCAATAGCCAATGCGAAACAAATAGGGCATCTTTAATAACAGAGTTTGAGACATAAAACAGGGATGGGCAACCTTTAGATAACCAGAAACCAAACAACAACAGCAATAACTTCTTGTTCTTTAAATGGCAGTGAGCGGATGAAGCAAATTGGCTACAAACATTACCAAGGCTTTCTAAGTTTTCAAAGGTTGGGGAATTATTTCCCCCCTTTGTTTCTGAAATGCATTCAGCCTACTCTGAGACATGTACACTTTTTTCTTTTGGTTTTGCTAATTTTTGTAATCAGAGGGTCCTGGAGGTTGGTGTTATAAGCAACAGCTCAGTCCCTTTGAAAGATAAATTATATGAAGAGTTAATGTAAACTGCTTCTTTAATCAGATACAGTTCTAAAGGTTATCACACAGCTCTGCATTTATCTTTTATTACCATTCAGGCAAAAAGAACTTTTTCTACAGACTGCTTTATGTCTAAGAAACATAGGGGAATTCTACACGAGCAAGCCAAGTACTGAAGATTATCTGGACGATCATATCACAAAGGAACTAGGAGCTCAAGAAAACATCTGTATCGCCTATCTAGAAATGTAAACTGAGATATTAAGCAAGCCATACAATGTAGTTTTAATGGATGTTCTGGGTCTTGAGGATTACAAGGTACAAGATACATGTAGCCTGCAAATTACAACTACAATTGAGCCCAACGTTTCTGTTGCTAAGCAAGATAGTTTTTAAGTGAATTTTGCCTCATTTTATTACCTTTCTTGCCAAAGCTGTTAACGGAATCATTGCAGTTGTTCAGTTAGTAATACAGTTGTTCAATGAATCTGGCCTCCCCATTGACTTTGCTTGTCAGAAGGTTATAAAAGGTGATCACATGATCCCTGGACACTGCAACCATCATGATTACATGCCAGTTGCCAAGCATCTTAATTTTGATCACATGACCACAGGGAGTTGCAGCAGTCATAAATGTGAAAAACAGTTGTAAATTACTTTTTTCGGTGCTGTTGCAACATCAGATGGTCACTACCTGTATGCGATCCTCAGTTTGGCAAAAACTAGACTGGGATTACTCAGTTTCAAAATGAAAACAAATCTCAAAACAAAATGCCGATTTCCTTTCTTTCTCAGAAGGCAGAATAATTTTCTCACAAAGTGTAATTCATGGAAATGGAGGCTAGGGTCACAGATTTATCCAGATGAGTCCTGTTTATTTAGGAATAAAAATTTTGATTTTTAGATTTGTGAACCACTTCACTATGAAGATCTAGGTGGTGTGCAAAATTAACACCAAAACCAAACCAAAAATAATGCAGTAAAAAATAAACTGTAAAGAAGAATGAAAAATAATGGCATGAATTTTCCTCTAGCTCAATGTTGGCTACTTTGTGTGGATTTCAACTCCCAGAATTCCTCAGCCAGCATGAAGCATGGTGTTGAACTCCACACATCTTAAAGTTGCCAAGTTTTGAAAAACACTGCTCTAGATGCTTGATTACCAATGGCCTTCTAGAAAAGCCAAATTCTAACTATCTCCAAAAGGCCCTAAGAGAGGAAGGAATTCTTGCTTAGCCCCTGAAGCACAGGTATATTAACCTGTGTACATAATTATTTAATCAGCATTTAACTGTACACCAACATAAAGGCCTTGTTATTACCGTATTTGCCGGCGTATAAGACGACTTTTTTGCCCTGAAAAAGATGCCTCCAATTGGGGGTCGTCTTATATGCCGGGTCGTCTTATACGCCGGCAAATAGTAATTGGGAAGCACTGCGGCTGCCCGCGGCTGAGGCACTTTGCGCACCGTGGAAACGAATCCCGTGAAGCCGAAAGGAGCAGCCAGCCTTCTCCCAGCTCCCAAGGAAAGCGAGGCTTGCACCGCCCGGGCTCCGCTGAGGTATCCGGCTGGGGCTGTCAGGAGTTGTTACCGCTGGCGCGGCTCCGCTGCTCCAGTCCCGCGTTGCCTCGGGAAGGGAAAGGCAAAAGCGCGGCTCTTCCTTTTGCCTTTCCCTTCCCGAGGCAACGGGACTGGAGCCGCGCCAGCGGTAACAACTCCTGACAGCCCCAGCCGGATACCTCAGCGGAGCCGGGCGGTGCGAGCCTCGCTTCCTTGGGAGCTGGGAGAAGGCTGGCTGCTCCTTTCGGCTTCACGGGATTCGCTTTCCACGGTAGACAAAGGTGCCTCAAAAAAAAAAAAAGTGCAAAAGTGGAAGGCGTGCGGAAGAGGGGGCGAGTATATAACAAACTATATTTTGAGTGGAAATGTTGGGGGTCGTCTTATACGCCCGGGTCGTCTTATACGCCGGCATATACGGTACATCATGTGGGGAAAGTGTCATTTCTGAAGATGCACTATTGTCAAACTGCAAGAGAATCCATTTATTTAATGAGACCTTTCACATTTTTCAAATATTGTATTGACTGATTTGTGCTGAGTTATATGACATCAGGTAAATGGTAAAGTAAAAGGCAGAGAAGTACAGCTCTTAGTGCTTCTCTCTTATAAATGGGAAGCTCCATGACCATGGCCACCATCTATTGCTAACTAAAACTCTTCTGTCCTGCTGATCTTTTCTGTCACCTTCCTACAGGGCTCCTTGAATTCTTTCAAGCCCAAGGTATGAGGAACAGGTGGAACAGCTAAAATAGGCTGGCCTTGTGTGTGACAGGAATTCCCTGGGTTGTGTGACCTTTAACTGTCATGCCCACCAGAGAGTTTGTGAAGAATTGAGGCTGGAGAGATGAGGAAGGGTTCACCCAAGCAGTTAATGTGGGGAACAAAGTCTAAGAAGCCTATAGCTGGTGGCACTTGAGAAAAAGTTAAGCATAAACTAATTTTCTAGGTCAAAGAAAATCCTAGGATTTCGCATAGGAAAAGATAGGCATTATTAGCATTGCTAGTAAAATCACTTCATTATATTTTCAGAGTCAAAATAATTCAAATAACACTGAGCTTATACAAAATAATCATAATTTTGTATAAACTTTCAAAATGAAAAATTCAAGACAGGATTCAGCCATATGTAGTTTTCTCTATGTTGTCATTATTGTTTTCCCTTTGTACTTTCTTATTATATGCATTTACTTACATCCAGTTTGTTTTGTTTTTCTAAAGAACAAAACAAATAAACTCAGAAGCAAAACAACCGGAGTTCCTATTTTTTTCACTTTTAGACAACAAAGTGTCTAAAAATGGAGAAGTCAAAAAGACAGAGTGGATCATATCATTGTCTGCCAGGTGAAGGCAGCATTTCGGAATGTTCCCCTTGAAAAAAAAAAGCCTTGCTAATTAAAACGAGCAAGGGAGAGGGAGGGAGAGGGGGGGGGAAGATCCCCAATTAGAAGCTGTTCAAAGTTATGATGGACAAAAAAGATACTTGCAACCAGGATATGAGGTTCCCGAGCCCCCCTCCCCCCATGGTCATGTGATTGCATTTCGGGAGGGGGCACTCAGCAATCCATTTCCAGCTGTTTGTAGTATGCTGTGGTCACATGACCCCCCCCCCCCTTTTTTTTTGCTAGAAACTGGTTATTTACTTTCAGTTTCTGGCAAAAAAAAAACAACTGGCTTCACTTAAGGATCGTGGCATTTTCTAATGATCACTACAAAAAATCATTTTAAAAAGTCAGTCATAGGATGACCTGCTTAATAACTGGCACTATTTACAACCATAATTCTGAGCTCAATTACAGTTACAAGTCGAGGGCTAGCTGTACTTACTGGCTCAGTGCATTCTATCATCTTATTTTTCTTTATCTTCAGAGTACAACAATGTTACATTCATTAAATATTAGAAATACAAACACAAAACAAATTATCTAATTGTGCCTGAGAAACAGGTAAAACCACCAAGACATTTGCTATTGAGACACAATTTCCTACTGCTCAAAATACATTCCCCTGAAGAAACAAACGTATAAGCTTCTAATTATGAATCCATCATTGTGGTTATTGTAATACTTAAAACTTTTCAATGGTTTACGCTGATGAGATGCATAGAACCTCAATACCTGCGTTCTAATTAAGCACACATGGGTGTAATCCACAAGCATCTACTGAAACATTACAAGTCCATTCCTAGTAGCATGGATATATTCTTCAGAAACCGCACTACTCTCTCTAAATAACTAACCAGTCTATGCTGAGTCTCAGGGACTTCAGTTAAATATTAGCTTATGTGGTAAGAAGAGGAACTCTGAGTGACGAACTCCTACAACAAGAGAGGATTATTTTTATTTAGCAATGGCAGAATGTAAAGCTGTAATAAGTATTAAATTATCATCTTCTATCTGTATCACGCAAGGAACTTGGAAGAGTATAAAAAAGCAAGGAGTTTGGTATCATCCAGACGTTTTAACAGGGTAGTCCTAAAACTAGGCAGAACGCCCCACTGAATGAATGAATGAAACTTGCTTCTGAGCATCTTGTAAAGTACTGTGCTTAAATACTATATTTTTGTTCTTTTCCTGCTGAAAACTGAGGAGCAGCATTGATAAGAACTGTTGACTGTCTTCAGTTTATGATGTGGTTGGGTTAAACATGTTTTGCTTCCTGTTGCTTTAATCCAATATACCTTCTTAAAAGCAATGTTTGCCATCCTGATTTTGCTTTTAAATTTTGATTTTTTTAAAAATCCAGTTAATCCATTAGAAGCTGCCATGTTGCAAAACAATTTTAGGCACTAAGTATTTTTTTTTTTCATGAGTATTCCAGGGCCCAATCTTCTAGAAAATAAAAAAAATGCTAACTCGCTCAATGTTAGCATATTACTTGGAAATGTGACTACTTATCTAAAAAAAAGAGCAAAATGAGTTAGCTGGTGGCGATTCTGGAAGTAATTTTGGGAAGCTACTTTTCTTCTGGTAAATCTGATTTTAGCTGTGTCCCCGATGACAGAAATGTGGGGGAGGGAAGAATCTTTTTGGTCCCATCATTTTGTGAGGGTTCCTGCAATATGCTCTCAAAATTCCAAATGTGTTCACTAGCCTGGTTTGGATTAACTATTCAAAATATACTTACTGAAATACTTTTCAAAGCATATTTTAGTGCAGAGTTCTGGTTTGTTCTCAAAATCAGTATCTTCAGAGACTTGTGTTTATTACAACTCCCATCTCTGAATAATATTCCCCTTGATCAATCTGATAACATATTACTGTTTCATGCAACAGCAGTACATATACTAATATCGCCCTCTGAGATAGGATTTGAATTCATTCTTCTGTTGGGAATATTATTTAGTGGAGCTCATTTTATGCATGAATACAGATGTGTTCCCTTCTTTATTGACTATTCAACTATAAATACGTAGATCATTTCTTGCCCAAAATAGCTTATTGGCTTATTAGCCTGCTCTGACACAGGCTATGCGATCTGATAATGTTGATATTATCAAAAACTATCATAATAATCATTGCTCCCACCTTTTGGAACATTCCTCCCCCAAAAGGTGAGGCAGGTGGCCCACTCTCCTGGCCTTTCGGAAATGACTCTGCTTGGGGTCATGGAAGAGCACGCAGCCATGGGGCTGGTAGTACCCTGAAGGCCCTCCTTCTACCTTTTAATTAACATTTTTAACTATCTTGCCTTTTATTTAAATTTTATACACAGCTTTTATATTTTAATATTTTACTTGTATACTGCCTAGAGTTTGATGGAGACGGGCAGTTGTAAATTTGATAAATAATAGCAACAATAACAGTAGTGTCTGCTAAAACTAGTCTACAGGTACCATGGTTGTAAAACCTAATACATTTCATTTGCTTGCAAAACATGATCATATATTTGTGGAGCGAATACCGTAACATATTTGGCAAATTATTTAATTGTGGCTGTTGCTGCTGTTGTTTTGTATAACTGTACTTGATAAGGTTGCTAAGGGGGGATAACTACATTACTGGATTTTCTGTGCATAGTCACTACAAGGCAATCACTCATAAAGTAACTTGAACTGCTTTGGTCACTACAAAAAAGAGCTCTGCCTAACCATTCTTTATCACAGAATGTATATAACCAAATTGAAATTAGGTGATGTTTAGTTGAATGGATAGTTGTAATTTCAAAGGATATTTAACGTTATTTGTGAACAGGCTCATTTTGGCACATTCAACTAAGTTTGGTTTAATATGATCTCTGAATTTAACTATTCTTACATTTAATTTCCATTTTCTTTGTGGCCTTAGATACATCTTATGTCTTTATTACATAGGCCTATTTTGTAACAAATCATCCTTTCTTCCTAATTATCATAAATTCTGAAGTTTAGGGAAAATTATGAGGTATGTTTGTAGATTCTACCAAATTTACCCCTCCGGTTATGACCAATCCCTGAAGTAATAATAACCACTGTTACAAAATTGCCCATTTCAGAACTCAGGCATAATACTAGGCATAGTGATTAGGGGAAAGACTATCTCTATTTAAAAAATTATTGTAAATTCCAGGTTTTCATACACTAGCTCCTTGAACTGATATTAATAAAGAACTTCCTACTAGCCCAGAGCAAAGAATCTAAGCTTGACATCCTATTCTTAGATAGGGAGCTTTTCCCCTTTTCTCCTAATGACTAACAAAAACTGTCAACAAGATGGGTTTGCAGCTCATTCTGATAGGGGGGAAAGGGCCTCCCTATTGAGCAAAGCGGCTCTGTTTAAGTTGCTATTTGAATTCTGGGGCAAACAATGAATTTAACTTTGTGACTAAGACCTTGTCTAGCTTGCTCTTTGGTCTGAGATTAATAATCATAAAAAAGGTCCACAACTACAACTGTATAAATAGCATCCTGAGAAAAGGTTAGTCTTGGCTTTCTCTTTGATGTGAGCTTGTTTGTTTTTTTAAAAAAAAACAAACAAACCTACATTCAATATCTGTTTTGCATGTGCTGGTGTAAAATCTGCAGAAACAAGCTATCATGATAGACAAAGAGAGAGAACTGGGCTTGGTCCCTCCACTAAAGCACACCACCCAGTATTAAACTGTTGGAAATTACCAATAATTACTTGCCCAAAGGGCAATATGTTTCATAGAAATATCAAAAGATATCAGAAAAAAGAACCGATAAGATACCAATGTACACATCCTTCCTTACCTAGAATCTTACTGATGCTTGAATTGTGCATGTCTGGGAAAGCTTGCAAAATTTTACGTCTTTCATCCTTGGCCCACACCATAAAAGCATTCATGGGGCGCTTTATGTGGTTGTTGTTCCTGGATTCAGGGAAATGTCGTGAGCCTGCCAAGAAAGGACCAAAGAACAGTTCATTAAACTGACCAGACCTATGGGAGTTTGTGAATTCTGGAAATTGCAAATGGGGCTCATACATAGTGGATTTGTCACATCTGCTGTATACAAAAGCTGATTCCCTATCTCATGAGGTTTTGGCAGCATTAAAAAAATCGTAATTCAGCTAGTCAACTACAGTTTTCATTTATTAAAGGAGGCTTGATTAGTTTTTCTCTTCAAAATTCAACATTGGTGAAATTTGTGAGAAAAAGAAGAAAATGTCATTACCATCTCCTTCACATGTTAGTAGAGACTCATCCAATCTCTGAAGAGACGACTCGTCCATCTGTTCTTTTCCAGGTGAAGAATCCAAATTGCTATGATCCTGAAAATACAGAGTTTTCTGCATCTTACCAAGGTAAGCAACATTAAAAGTTACTACAGATGGTCCTCGAAACACAATCATTCATTAGCGACTGTTCAAAGTTATAACAACACCGTACAAAGTGACTTATGACTGTTTTTCACACTGAACAACCACTGCTGCATCCCCATGATTATGTGATCAAAATTCCACTTGGCAACTGGCTCATAGTTATGATAGTTGCGGTGTCCTGGGGACATGTGATCACCTTTTGAGAACTTCCGATAAACAAAGTCAATGGGGAAGCCAGATTCACTTTACAACAAGGGTGTCAAACGCGATTTCATTGAGGGCTGCATCAGGGTCATGTTTGACTTAGGGTAATAGAAATATTGGGCTAAACTGCCTTAAACCTAGATTTTTAAAATAAATTATTTTGCCATATGTTAAATTGTCAAAAGAATATGGCTTTATATGATCTTCTAAAAATCCCCGCCCTCCGCCGCGCCCCCCACCCCACGCGGGCTGGGCCTTTTCTGTTTCCGGGGGGCCCCCGGCACCCATACCAAAACCCCCCGATAGTCCAAATCTGCTGGACAGGGAACAATAAAAGAAAGATTACAGGTAACATTATCTAAACAAAAAGAATCTCTGGAAACAAGGTATTTTATAATTTTTTGTTTATTAAAAAAAGGTTTCAACAAGAAAAAGGAACAATTCAGCTAACATTCTGGATATTTTTTGTAAATAATACCTTAAAAACAGGAGTCTAGGGAATAAAAATGACTTTTATGGGATATTGTAATAGAACAAGTATTTTATGTAGTTTAAGTTTAGACTTAAAATGTCAGAATATGGAGTTCTTATGCATTAATTTCTATTTATTATGTGCTAATCTCAAGCTCTCCAATTTTCACTCTCAGTATATAATTATTGTGCTATCACTGAAAGCTCTTCCTTTAATCATTCAAATTATCAGGTAGGCTTCTCCTACAACTTTCACCGGGCCTTACATCAGGAACACAGACTTCTGAAAAATAAAGTTAATAACAATTTCAAAAGACACCTCAACCCCATGATACTGTTGTTTCTACCAGAAATGTTTGGGGGATTAAATCAAACAGAATATAGTCTTGCCAGCTCACCAAATAATTTCTAGGGTTGATTATGTTCTACAATGGGTATGGGATGGGTTGGGTAAGAATTGGGAAGCTTATACATTTTATCCAATTATTAAATTGTCTGAAATGCTACCCTAATATAAACCATGGCCAATTAGCTCATTTTTTAAGAAAATTTTGAACTGAATCTTTTGAAGGTTCATTCATTACTATTCACATCGCAGACAATCGCTCTCAAACACCCAAATACCAGGGTTGTGTTTTTTTTAAATTGATGGCCGCTTTCATTAGACTCCGATATGTTTCGTTCTTCAAAATTCTAATCTTCATTCAAGGCTTTGTCAGAGGGCATTCCTTCCTTTTAAGAAAATCAGTATCACTTACCTTAATATATGGATGATTTGGAGAACCATCTATAGCTCTGCTTTGGTTGTGCAGAAGTTGTTGAGCATCTTGTATTGCTTTAGTTATAGCATCTCCCTCTCCAAGGAACCCTGATATTTAAAAAATACAACCGGTGATCAACTAATATTTAATGTCTTCATGATGATCACCAGTGCAAAGAAAACTACTAAAACAAAGAAATAACACTTGGGCTATCAAACCCAGACTGCGAAAATCCAGTCAACCACTCGATGGCAACAAAGGGTTACAGGAAATCTCCGAGTTCACTGCCATGACCCAGAATTTTATATCCTGGTTACAACAGCTCTATCCTGCATTTTCCATAAGCATGCCTTGACCACAGCAATTTTCCTCTATAAAGCTTCAAGAGAATTTTCTTTTAGAATCAGTGATTACTTTTTTTTTCCTAATCAGAAAAATAAATATTTATGGTGCAATCCTGTGATTCCTAGGAAGATGATACATGAGTTCTATGTGAACTTCCACTTACATGATTGGTATGTAAAATCTGCAAGGAGATTTTTCCTGAATGTCAGAGGTGATGTAGACTACTGTGGCTACTGGCAGTGATCCACTGTTACAAAATAGAAAGAAACTGAATTCCAGCCCTGAAACTTTTGTAACTGGCTGCAGATATGAGATTTTCAACACAAAAAAGACTTCAACTCTAATTAACAAAACCTGGAGGGCTCAAGAATTATGACTTTCCTTCTTCCGCATGACCAAAATTGCTGTGCTTGTTATCTTGTGCCTTCAGCTATCATGAAACAGCAGAATATGCATCTCTAACAACAACAAAAAATATACTACAATGTCTCTACAAATTCTGCACCACATTAAACTTCAGACTAGATTTATGCTTCTCTTCAAGAGTGCAATAAACTTATGTTCTCATTTGGAGTGATTAGGAGTATTCTAAGTATCTGTTAACTTCATATTAACTCTAGGAGCCTTGAACTTTATAATTTGCATATATTTCAAAATCATGGATATCCCAAAAGATGATCTAACACATTGGATATATTGATTTGGAATATATGAGCACTCCTGCAACATGAAGATCCTTGGTTCACATCTACATCAAATTTGTCTCTCCTGATTTGTAGAAATTCTCCAAGTTTTCCCAGACATATTTGGAGATGTTATGGACTGAATATTTTACATCCGCAGTGTATGCTTCTTCCTCTGAATTGGTAGTTTCTCTTCTCCCTTCAGCACTGGTGAATCCACAAGATAAAATCCCCAAAGAAATATTGAGGAAAGCCAAATTCATCTCTTCCTGAATCTAGGGATGTCAAGAATTCTTTCCCAAAGAAAAATCAAGAGTATAACCTAATTCGTAAAGTATTTCGTAACGTTTGCAATGAGAAGTCAAATCAAATAAGCATTTCTCTTTCAGCTCTGAATCAGATGAACAGACCTACCCAACGGAAGGCTGGGAGGGCTGGTCTGCAACTCTCGAGAAACACCACCGAGGGACTGGTTGCTACTAATCTTTAAATTAGGTGTGCTGCAGGCATTGGGGGGTTCAGAGCCTTTAGACTTTGCTGTTAAGTTCAGTGGCTGTGAAGATTCCTGAAAACAAAATAGAGAAGAAGGAAGATAGAAACATTTTTCTACAAGATTTGGAGATCTAAGGAAAAAAAGACAATTAAGGTTTTACCTGGATCTGTAGGTGGCCTGAGCTTGCAGGTCTCTTTAGTGCTGAAGGAGGACTATGAAGCAGCTGCATAGGATATTCCACTGTAGATTGTAAAGAAACAGAAGAATCGGAGATTGTGTACAATGTTAAACATAAACTGAGATCCTTATTATGTCAACAGTGAATCAAGAAGGAATCTGCTGTAAGTACAGTGAAACCCAACCTGGAATAAAGTAAAAGGGCCAAATTTGAGCATCTGTCCCCAAACATGTAAAAACATGTCCCCTTTGTACATTACAGCAACGGGTTTGGAGACACATATCATCAATGTAATAAAAGTACTGAACTGTTCTATGGTTCCAGACTATTAGAATGAGAGGGGTTTAATTTAAGTGATAACTAACTTTTAATACTAGATTAAAAGGGATCTAAACGCAACTACAACTATAAGACCGGGTATAGCCAAATATAACTCAGCTTTATTACAGTTGTATTTTATTGTACAGTGAAATACCTTGGGTTAGTCACTTTTTCTCAACCCAATAAAGAAGGCAATGGCAAATACTATTTCAAGTTATAATAACAAAATCATTTTATAATATATTATTTTATAATGATTTTAACACACTAATGAAAGGGAAGACCACTGATTTCTGCCCATCACCGTTCAATCTATGTGGAACTCTATCGTTATACGGTATAACATATAACAAAGCCTGCAACAGGTTCCTTCTGCCCCTTCTTATACTCAGTTGAACCAGGCCTTTTTCATTACCTGTATTCTCTCAGTATAAAGTTTGTTAGGAATATAAGTCACCTAACAGGTATTTGGGTTAGAAATATATAAACCAGGATAAACATTTTCGTACTATGTCTTTAAGAGATTGCAAAAACTGCAATTGGGTGTGGTTTTTCAAACGGCCATAAGATGGAGCCAGAAACCTGGATTGTTTTAGTCTGAGTCTCAGAAGAGAGTGTGAGTGTATCTCTGTTTCCTTCTGTTGGAAAGTATTGCCGTTGCTCCATTTTTCCTAATTGACTGATATTCCTGGATTTAATGTAAGTCTGATACTGAACTGTTTTTTTGACACTGGACTTTGATATTTGGATTATCCCTGGATTGAAAAACTGACTGATTTCCCTGTGAATGATTTTGGATTGTTTGGACTTTGCTTCTGGAAGTAAAAACCTACATTTACTGTACAGTGTATCTGTGTGCTGTATGTGTATTATTCAAACACTACTTTCAAATACGTCTCCCTGTATGCGCTCATTCTCCTAACGGGGAATTACCTCAACAAAGTTGCTACATACTTAATGGTTTGTGCATTTCTTCTTCAACATGATCTCCATACTACTCTATGCTATCTTTCTTTTTGGCCAGTGAGAATTGTGCTATTGCCACAAAGAGCTTATGTCAAAAGAATCCGAAGTGTTTGGAAATGTTTGTGTTAATGGGCTACCGTAGTGTTAGGCAGTGGTGGTATCCAAATTTCTTAACAACCGGTTCTGTAGGCATGGCCTAATTTGTGGATGTGGCTTGGTGGTCATGTGACTGGGTGGGCATAGCCAGATGGCCATGTGACTGGCAAACCAAATACCTCCTCGCTTAATGGCGGGTTGCTTAGCATGTGTTCTAATTTACGACTGACCTCCCCAGAACTACTTGACCTGTTTTTGGAGTTTTGACAGCCATGCGTGCACACACACACACATACACACACACTCTCCCTTCCAACTCTGCTATTCTATGATTCTGTAAGGATCTCCTGCTGGGGGGGTTGGACTAGAAGATGACCTCCGAGATCCCTTCCAGCCCTATATTGCTTTGCTGTTTGAGTCTTCTGAAGCCAGGTTTGTGTCCTTCCTTCTCCTTTTTTTTCTCCCTCCCTCCTTCCCTCCATGTATCTATCCATCCATATCTCATTCACTTTCTCCTCCCTCCCTCCCTCTTTTTCTTTCTTTGTCCCTTCCTTCCATCTCCCCCTTTCTTTGTCTATCCCTTTTCTTCTTTTCGCTTCCTTTCTTCCCCCCTCTTTTCTCTTTCTTTTCTTTGAGTCTCTCTCTCTTTCCCTCTTTTTCTCTCTTCCCCTCTTTCTCTCTCTCTCTCTCTGGCTCTCTCTCCCCCTCTCTGTATCTCTCTGTGTGTGTCTCTGCCCCTCTCCCTATCTTCCCCTCTCTCCCCCTCTGTGTGTGTGTGTGTGTGTGTGTGTGAAAGCAGACTGGGCCAAGCCAGCAAACTCTCCTTGGCGCTCTTCGCTACTTTTTTCATTTTTTCTTTTTTGAATCCAGGCTGGCTGAATGATCGCCAGCCGTGGCGGAAGCATTCCTTCAGGTGACCCTTCTCCTCCTCCCCCTCCTCTCGCAACTGGTGGCTGTGGCAGGGCCGGGAGGGTACACACGCACGGGGAGATCCTCCTCAAGCGAGCAGCCACCCGCCCCGCAAAGTGGTCGCCCAGGTTAGGGCGGCAGGCAGCGGCGGCAAAAGGCAAGTGAGGGGGGAAAGGCAATCGGCAGTGGCAGCTAGGCGACTGGGCCCCGGAATTTGCAGAGCCTCACTCACCCAGGAAGATCAGGCAGGGCCACAGCAGAAGGCAGCCAGCAATAGCTGGCCTGGCGGGTGGGCAAAAGCAGGCTGCAGGTGATACTGCACATGCATGACAATGACTGGGACGGGAGGGGAGGGGCGGGCAGAGAGGGCAGGGCCAGCCAGTGGTGTGATTTGCCGGTTCTCCGAACTGCGCAGAATAATAACAACTGGTTCTAAAGAAACAGACAGAACCAGTAGAATCCCACCCCTGGTATTAGGGATGCTCCTATAGAAGGAGCAGTAGAGAAAAGCACAATCCGATGCTTCTTTTATGCCTGCTACACAATGGCAGAGTATTTTTCACTGAACAGAGCCTTTTTTCTATTTACCCTTGAGAACTGTTGAAAGGGGGATGTTAAAACCTGCATGGTTGAACATTTGGCAATACTTTAGAGGAGGAAGCTGTTTGAAACAATCATACTAGTTCTGTATTATGTAACCAAACTCCAGCTATTACATTTGCAGATTGTCTACCTTGATTTTCCTACAAATCCATGTTAATAAACCTCTTAGAAGAAAAGCCCGTTTTGCAGTATTTTTCACACTACCTTTCATTTCCAAGATATGTGGAATGGGTTTATCAATGTTGAAAGGTAAGGTTTGTGTGGGGGAAAAAATCAGTTTTAACCATTAAATGCAACATTCTGGCTCTATTTTTACTGACTGAAGCATTAGAGAATTGATTCAACATAGATTCATTTAGTCTCATGGTTTTCAATGGCTGAAACTAATAGAGGATGCCCCCTCTTCCCATTCCAAAGCCACTGTATAAAAGCCTTGGGAAATCCACACCACTTTAATCAGAATTCCACTTTTCTTGGCCTTTTCATACCTGGCTTACATGGAATTGGCTGGATAGGAAGTGCCATCTGAGAATCTGGAGGGACAGGAAGAGGGTGGTGGTTGGGAGAAAACGCTGGAATCATAACGTAGGGCATGTTGACCTGCTGAAAAGAGTAAGGGAAGTGGTAGACACAGAAATAGATAGAGGGCATATGAAACTAACAATGCTACTTGTCCAAACATATCCACTAGAGGCAGTAACAAAGAGATGTATATCACGTTCTCACTTCATACCCATATTGCAATATCAAATGTTAGGTACTTAATGTAAATACCCAGACAACATATTTAAGGAAGTGCAAAACTTGTATTACTCATACTGCAGTGGAAGGAACACTGAAGTTTCTCATCAACTTGAAAAACATTTTTAGTATGTATTTCTTTGCTAGAAATGGCAAGTAGCCAGAAACGGGGTAAGGGGTGGGAATATGAATTCAAGGAGGACAGGATTGGCCCTTTACTCCCATATCAAGGCTTCAAGCCCAATCACATTTAGTCTGAACCAAATCCTAATTATTTCACTGGCACATGCTTTACTGTAAGGCACTGCAGACCTCAACCTCTTTACATTTTGAAAAGCTGCATTTAATTTATCATTAGCAAGATAATAATTGCTTCTCTGTTAATTTCTGTACATCTAAGGGGAAAAGAATCTGCATGTAGCACTATTACTCTTGTCTTGGCATTAAATCTTTTGAATCCCAATTTTTAGGTGAATGCCTTCAATTAAGCCACACTTCACTCCTATTACCTAAGGGAAATGAATAACGTTGTACCTGGATCTGCTGTTGCAGCAAGTTGATCTTGTGTTGTTGCTGGATAAGTTGTTGCTGTTGCTTGGCAATCTACAAGTAGGAAAGATGAGGTGGAACCAAGATCCATACTAACTGAACTACATACCTTAGGGCCACGTAGGCACAATGCTCACTTCTATAAAATAAAGGGAAGGCCACAATCCATGTGGCAAAAACAAGAACACCTCATGTAAGCAGAACCCTGAATGCATGGGTGCAAGTGATAACAAGTCTTGTTTGGAAAAGCAAGACACTGGTGAAGGAATACCATGTTTCCCCTTTAGATTTCTCATCTATTTCTCCATCATTATTACACAGAATTCCAGTAATGAAACTACTATATTGAATAGCTGTAAGAAAGTAAATAAGCATATATTTGACCTATTAGTACCCAAACCTACAAGTTATTGGAGTGAAGTGAAGTAAAACATTGTGCAGATTATATCATAATTCGGCTTGAAAATACCAGCAGTGTAAAGAAAGTTTGATGTCTCAGGCAGCATCCTAATATTAACTTCATCCTAAACCTTAAGCTTTGTGGATTTATTTAAAATTATGGCTTGCTTTCATATGTTAAGAGAAGGTGTAATTGGAGCAACAGCCCTAACCATTCCCCTCACTGTTATTTCTGCACAATAAAACAACAAACATTTTATGAGCATTAACACTTGTTCAATTTACTGTATATCACTGTAGTTTTCACTCTGAATATGCATATTTAGGATTTTATAGTATCCTATTTATGTAGACTCTACACCCTGTTGCTTATTGACATACTACAAAACACATAGTTGGCAATTTTTATGTCTTTAGCTTTTGCAGCCAGAGGCTACGCTTTATTTAATGGAGGGGAAAGTGGTCTTCAAGAGCTGCAGAGAAGGTGGGACCTTAACTTTCAGCCCTTGATTTTTTTGGAGTTGTGTGGTGGGAAATTGAGTAAGCAGGAATATTAAACTAAAATATATTCCTGATTCATATTGTGAAAAAACCATATCATAACATTAATTTACTGCTAAAAATGAGCAATATTATCTGAGAAGATTCTAAGGCCCACAAAAATGGCCACAGATTAACCATCCCTGATATAAATATTTGTTCTATTTCTAAACTGTTTGTCTTTTCAGGCTGATTTGAGTTAGATACAGACCTATTAATTTATTTAGCTCTATTATATCCTATATACGTTGAAGTTCAAGTGCCAATCAGGAAATATTCTAAAGACAAATCTCAATAAAAAGGATAAATATAGACACAGAGTAGTGTTTTAGTACCTACCTGTTCTTGCTGTTGCCTGGCCAGCTCCATCTGTTGTTGCTGCTTCTCAAACAACATAGCAGCCATGTTCTTCTGCTCTGAATGGGCTGTCAGCAGCTGGTCCCTCAGGATGGACAGTTGGTTAATCATGACCAGCAGCTGTAATTCTTTCTCTGCCAAGCTTTCTTGGGTTCCTGGATCAAGCAAAAGAAATAGAGAAGAGATTAATAGGGAAAGAGGGAAGTAGTGAAATTTTATTCTGAAATATTAAGGTTGTCCTCTTAGCGGGTATCCTGCAAGCATCGAAAAATCTAGGGGATTTCCTTTGTAAGTCTAGGACAAAGGAAAACAGGGAGACCTGCTTTGCAAGCCATAGGTCTGACATAAAGTCATGCAACATGCACTTTACATTTGGAAACCCAAATCCTGGAGAACATATAGAAAGAGGTGCTTGAGTAGATATAAGATGCTGCAGTCCTACAGGATCCAAACCAGTTTATTTTTTTTTACTTTTTATTGACAGATAATTGCATTCAAAGATCCACAGAATTGTATATCAATTTGTTAAAAGATTAATTCTCACATGGTTGGGACCAATGTGGTTGTGTGAGTAGTTCAGCCTTTCTCATCCTGGTGCCTGGCAGATACTTTGGAATACAACTCCTACATTCTAACTAGCATGTTGGATCAGAATGTGGGGATATGCCTAGAGAGTACAAAGTTGATAAAAGTTATATTGTCTCATAATGAGACAATTATGAACCACTTCTTGGATGGAATTATTTTTTTATCCTTTAAAATAAAGCAAAAATATCTGAATCCTGATGGTATGAATTTAAAAATGTCTTTAAAATTCTAATTGAGTTAGTTTTCTCTGTTCTGAGCATTAACACATTCACAATTGAGCTAAACCCCTTGCTCACCTTTTACCTCTTTGGAATCCATAGGATTTTTCCCCAGAAGTCTCTCTTTCCATTCACTGGACAGTAACTTCTCAATGGTCGGCATCACTGTTGCAAGAAAATATGACAGCCCCAATAGGTAGGTTTGCAATTGAGAAATATAATAGTTTTTTTAATATCATAATGCATAATAATAGAAATGAAGACTAGCTTGGCTGGTGATGGATAATACTACAAGGACAGACCAAGATAATCAAGGAAATTGGTGACTTTAATTAAGCATCTGATTAACTTAATTAAGCAGCTGAATGCAAAAACTGGTACGAACATACATTCCCCTGACTCCTGTAAATCTAGTGTTATTTAATTTATAACATTATAGTTACTTCTAATGTAATGGGATTGCGCAAATCATTTAAAAAATATTACACATTTTTCAAGGTAGCTATTTTGCAAAAATAATCATTTAAAAATTATCACATATTTTCCAATGTAGCTATTTTCATAAGCAGAAACCAAGAATCCACTCTAAGAAATTTTTTTTATAAAGGTGTATAAGGAGCTATATTTCTCTATGACAAGGGAGCTGTTTGCCTAATATAACTATACATCCCATTTGTACAATGTTGCTTTATTTTGCAACTGGAGGATTTTAACTGGCGATATCATAGGCCGGTGTTGCAATAGTTTTACATTTTTTAAATGTCACTGCTTACCGTCAAGTCCTTATAGCCTAACCTACAAAAGAAAGCTTCAAAGTGCAAAGAACTGTGCTGACCCCAAAAGTGGGTACATGCCTGTATTAGGTTAAAGCAAAAGCCTCTTTTTAAATTTATAGCTGACAAGTTGAAATATCTGGCAAAAGACAGTGAGAAAATGCTGAAGAAATCTGGATTCCCACCCTGAGATCATTTACACAAAACATGTAGTGGTGGGATGAGGTGAAGTGGGAAAAGAAGACTGCATGAGAAAGAGGAACATGAACTGTGTCCGGTTTTAATAGTTTTCTTCAGCACCAGGAACAGACCTTTTGAATCTCAGTAGGACTTAATTGACTATTCAAGATCAAGCCACCCCCAACATACTTTGCATTATAACAGGAATTGCTCACAACAATATATTCTTCTTGGGAATGTCTCCCAGCCCCCCCCTCTCTTAGTATAAGGATTGAAGCCAAATTCAGAGGGAATAGGGAAGCCCATGATTGTTGCCAGATGATGTCATTGCCTTTATAAATAAAAAAGACATTTCATTCTCACCCCTCCCACCAGCCCAGCTCCACAACGCTGCCAGAGTCTGAATATATCATGGGCCCCATGATCTCAAAGCAAGTACTCTACTACACAATTATGTCTCTTCCCAGCAAGTAAAAGAAGAAAAGCCCCAAAAAACAACAACCTGTAAACGGATGCGTGTGGTTCTTGGTCTGGATGTGTGTGGGAGGAATATCGCATCTGTAGAACACCCTTCCTACCTTCTCTTAGATTTTTATTGAAATCCAATTTTTCCTGGTGGCTAAGTGCAGGCTCGAGCACAGGGTTCCTGGAATCTAACGCCTTGTCCACTGGAGATACAGATTCCTGAAAGATAGTGAGCCACTGTCAATCACCAGCACCCTGCAGGAAATTAAAAAGGGAAGGATAACAGATATGCTTATCTTCACAGTCTTCCTTTCAAGCAGGGTTTGTCCAAACAACCTCTAGAGTGTAGTGAAGGAGCTGCAGACCTGGCTGGTCTCTCCCTCCCTCCCCCCCCCCCCCAAGTGCTTCACTTCCCTAAGTCAAAAGTGATGGGGTCCCTTGGGAGTGACAAGGTATGCTTCATGTACACGTGTCTGAGAGAAGGTGGCCCACCTGTGGGAGAATTGGGGGATCAACAAAGTCACCCAGTGGCAAGGGTGATTTACTGGGGCTGTTGGAGCCAGGTGATGTGCAAGGAGCCTCCCCCTGAGTCAACTTGTAGTGGCTCTCGTTCTTTTCTTCTGTTTTAACGGTGCAGTTCACCATATTCCCAGCTCCATTAAGCTCCAACTGAGGAGAGACAAGGCTCCTCATGGACATCCTGGATGACAAGGGAAACAAAATCAAGATTATGAAAATGTGCAGGAAAAGAAGGGCCATGAACGTCACTCACTTTAAAGAAAGACCAGTGTTCCAAACGTGAAATCAAGCATAACAAGGTTTCAGGCAGGCTCAGAAATGTCTGTTACTTCCATTGAACCTTTTTAGACACATCAACAGGACTCCAATTTGCACAGAGCGTGAATATGCTAAACTATATATCTCCTTACTAATTAAATCTATCTTCTGTCTTATCTCCAGAATTCCTTGGACTTCTCTACAAAACACAAGAAATTGGTAATTTGGGATCAGAAAGAATGACCGCCCCAGGATCATCCAGTGAACTTTCATGGCTGAAGGTCCATTTAAATCTGGGTTTCCCCAGTTCTACTTCAATACATTCATCAGTAACCTATGCAAGCTCTCACACCACACTTGCTGTACAGGTTGAAATAATAATTAGAATTTCAAAGAACATAAGACAGCCTTCCATTAGGGAAGTCTGTAACAAAGTAGTACCTGTTCTTATATAGGATACTATCCAGACACTTAACTTTTGGGGTGCATTTAGAAAGCCTCAACTATGTGGTTTCCCATTTATACCTCAATTCCAGATTCTGCTTTGTTCTGAAAAGAGACTTATCCTTTATAACAGGCCACATCTTCATAACAACCATCTTATGACTAGTCCAATTTCTTAAGACAGCCATTTGGAAGAAGAGTTCATGACAATTTATTAGATTTCTAAATGGTTCTGCACATACAAAAATATTGGGGAACCCTGCTGTAGAAGATTACACTGACTGATTTACCAAAAACAAAGTCAGAATTTGATGAAAAAGTATATTATTAAATCAGGTGCAAAGTTAAATACCCCATACGTATTTTGTGCAGAGCAACAGACATGCAATATTTTTCCTGCACCAAGGCAAGAAAATCTTGCTTTGTACCCCTCTGAAGCAAAGCACTATTGTGCAGCCACACAATAATTTTCTAGTTTTAGGAAGACAAAACAGCAGAAGCACAAAGGTTTAGGGGCAAAAGCAGCCATCATAACTGGCCAAGTGCCACCATCATTGCCACTTGGAGTTCTGGAAAAGCACAGGGCAGTAATTACATAACAAACAAAGCCTGTCTCAAGCTGTGAATTAATCAAACTGCTGAAAATAAAACCTTCCTCTCAGGAACTTCAGACAAAAGAAATGAAAACAACAGGGCTGGCTGGGTAATGAAAAGCCAGCACACTGAATGGGGGACAAAAGGAAGTTGAACAATAGGGTGTTGGACAAAAGCAATAAAGTAAAGGGAAGTGTGACAGCTGAACAATGAGGCACTGTGCACGCCAGAGTTTCTGATCTTAGCAGGCTTTTTTATCTCAGTTCCCTGCCCTTCTATGAACAAATAATTGTGCTTTTCAGGCTATTGGGTTTCCTTTGCCCATTTGCTTTTTGGCTCCTGCAGCCATTCCGGTTAGAAGCCTATGCTTTTGCATTTTCAGTCCTGTGTGCCCCTATCCATGCTGCAGTCCACCATTGACCAAACAGATTCATCTTAGGAGGATAAAAGGCATCCATGTGTTAGGGAGGCACACAGATAAGTGACAGTAACTCACCCTCCCCCCAACATACATCCAATAAGACATGCCGGTTGATTACTATAGCCTTTAGCTCTCTCTTGCTCTCCTTTTCTCTCTGGATGATAACAATATAGGTCTTTCTGCCTGTGGCATGATACTGTCAAAGGAGAGAATCTTGATCTTTATTTGTCCCTATTGTTTTACCTTGTGCTCAATAGACACGGCTAAGAGGATGCAAGCATGGATTTTCTTGATGCAAAACAAGAGCACTTCCAACCAGAGGATTTTTTTTGGGGTTGTTGTTTTAATTGGTGGGTACCCAAAATGTTTAGACAGCACATCCAAATCCAAACAGCCAAATAATACAAGAAATTGCTATATGGCTTCCATGTTGATTCCACAACTAAATAATATTGACTATGTAGTTACAGTATTTTCTGTGAAGTATTTTGCTTGTTTTTAATCTATGTCCATATGCACAGTTCCCATCTTTCTGTGTACAATGGAGTTTACTTCAAATTACATGGGCTGAACCTGCACATGCATAAGAGGACATAAATATATAAGGGAAAATGATTAGAGAAGTTTAAAGAACAAAAGCAAAATAGTCTATTTATGATCATGGTAGAAACAAGGATGTTGTGTAAGAACAGAAAGATATGGGAAAATGTCACATGAACCCATCTTTATTAAAAAGGAGAAGAGCGACACATCATTCTGAAGAACACCTAGCAATGCAGGAACCAGCCATCTAGATCAGTGATCCCCAACCTTTTTTACGCCGCGGCCCGGTATCCCCAACCTTTTTTATGGCGCGGTCCGGTACCGACAACAGCTGGGCGCCGCCATCTTGTTTTGATGAAAAAGTGCTTCCGGTGAGCTTTCTACCCGGAAAAGCTCACCGGAAGCACTTTTTCATCAAAACAAGATGGTGGCGCCCAGCAAGCCAGCGGCCCGGTAGGACTTGTTCCGCGGACCGGTACCGGTCCGCGGACCCCTGATCTAGATAATCTCATTGATGGATAACACTGGAGGAGAGATTAAGCATTCACTTTCATAATCACCACAGGAGAACTAATAAGGAAATTTTGTAACAAAATATATTCTATATATATACTCAATGTTAATCTTGTTGTGGCCTTAAATTAGCTATTTTTTTTTTAAAAAAACTTGAGAATGATCTCTCAAGTTCTTGCCATAGGATTTACTGCAGTTTGGGGTGGTTGTTTTTTTTTGCTTCCAGCATACAATTTTTTGAAGTGAGGTATCAATAAAAGTGAACTATATGAGGACTAACAGAACCATGTTACTTAAGGAAGCATAACATTTATAGATTTATAAAGCTACACAAAAGAACTTGTTCACTACAATGTCAGTCCAAAAGGAGAAGGAATCAAGTTTATGTGCATATAGCACATATGTTTCTAGTACAGTATATTTTGTATTTTGATAACTGTGCTCGTCAACAGTGGTAATATTCATTAGTTCATTATGGTCATTCAGAATGGAATTGCTTCCTTAAAACACAGTGTTTCCCAAAGCATAGGCTACGGTTGTACAGAATGAGGTTCATGGAAGTTATACTGTAATCCAATATATCTGGAAAGTGACAAGTTGAGAAAAGTCAAAGCAAGGAGCATTAACATCTTTTCTTGGTCTTATATATAATGGCAGAGTATATGCTTTGTCATGCATTTTCAACCAGCTATGGGAACTTTAGTTGGGTCCTAGTGGTGTTGTTTTTTTAATTAGACTAAAAGATTTTAAATTGCATTTACAGGTATCTAGTAGTCAAATGCCTGGCTAAATATATTTCATATTATAATCAAAACATAATAAAAATATAGAAAATGGATTGCCAAGAAAGGAGGATATAACTGATACAAATTTACAAAGGTTAAGCTCTTTCATCATACCCAGAGATATTTAAACAGATAGGGCAAATATCAACTCAGAGACACTGAGAAAAAGGAACTATATTGAGATATAATTGCAGGAATTGACTGAAATGATAAAAACATATTGGTAAAGACTTGTGCACATATATATTCTTCCTGTTAGGCATTAACTGCTGATGGACAACTTTATGACCCCTGCCCTCTTTTTTAAAAGTTGCTTTATTTTTAACTTGATTTGGCTTAAATAAAGGATCCCTTTAAATAGAGCTCTCTCCTCTAAAGTAGGACACCTGCACATCCCAATGTTTAAATTGAGCATATTGTCTTGAATATTTACTCCTACCTCTGGCCCAGACGCATCATTACCAGAGATTTCAATGGTTTTATATGTCAAGGCAAGGGTCTGTTAACAAGGGACCCTAGCTACATTTGCAAGCACTCTGTATTTGTTCCTTTGACACCTCAATGTTGCATGCAACGGGAATAAAAATGAGCTTTAGGAGATGCACCTTTCTCTCCCAGATGCAAGAAATGTTAGCAGGGCAGACTGCTCCACACTGCAGTAAACTGTACATGCAGAGCCTCAGGACACCTTCCTCAAGTTGTCATACCATTCGTTTTACAGAACAACTCAAAGGGTTTGCAGAAGGTCAGCATGAGAGAAATGTAAAAAGGATCTTCAGGGCACCCTGTCCTGCAAAAATACAATGAGCAGAGATGAAAATGAATTGAACATAAAGAAGCTTGTGCTTTCATCCCAGTCCTTATTACTTCAGAAACCCTGTTGAATGCATAACCCCATTATGCCAAGGGGGAAAGAAAGCCATATTCTTGTTTGCGGGTCTTGCTTGCTCGCTCACTGGTATGTAGCCATGTAAGGGGACTGCATTGTCATCCAGACAATGGGGGAATCAAGAACAATCAGCTGGTGGTGAGCTGAAAATGTATTCATTTTAAAAGAGCACACAAAAGGAAAGTTTCAATCCTCCAGTGGGTCAGATTTCTATTGTACTTAACGTTTGTACTACTGGAAGTTTACTCTTAAAATGGGCTTGCTGCTTTAATAGGTGTGTGTTTGAAAGGAGGCTCATTGTATTTTTATTACATGGTTTGCCGAACAAAAATACAGCCAGTTATACTTGTTACAAGGCTTTTTCCAGCAATAGGTCCATTCCCTATTCTAATAGTATCAGGTAGTTATCACAAAAGGGACGGGAGGGGGAAGAATTGCTCAGAACAGCAAACAATGGGAATGGGGACAATTGGCCCTGGCACATGGAAAATGTCTTCCTGTAATAGGCCTTTTTTAATGTTTCTTTTTCTTGCACTGAAAGGGGGGGGGGGAGCAGAGCTCAAAGTCTTCTAATGTACCAGACAAAGGGAAAGGATGTAGCTGAGGCTGAGACTTTTCTTAACAAGATTAAAAAAGAATTTGACACTTGTGTGGATAATACAACAAGCCAAGCAGTAAAAAGTACTCAAGACAACAACATAACAGATTTTTTTTTTCATGTTATTAAATAGTTGACATTTGTATAGCTTTGATATGTAAAAGGTTTCTATGATCAGCAATCATTTTTTTCATTTTGACAAAAATGCTATATCATCGTAATATATTTTTTTTACTTTACAAACTGGATGATGAGAGTTAAAACAGTACATTTAAGGGTCCATCATACGAAGCCCTAAAACACAGTTTAAAAATCACACAGCATGTTTAGCCAAAACTAATATACATTACAGTTCAATGTGAACTTAGCTACCTTTCCAGACAGAGCACAGGAAGCTGCCAATACCAAGTAGAACTACTGGTCCATGTAGATCCAGCTTTTTGTGGTGGGGGGTGTTTGCCTTTTTTTAAAAAAATGTTTACTTTTTTTCCTTAACAGATATTTTCACATCAATGTTTCCAGAAGAATTTTGCAGCAAGAACCTTGAAATGGGGATGTAAAATGACTTACCTGCAACTCTATAAACTAATGCCTAATTTATAAAGAAAAATAAACTGTCTCCAATCACAATCATCACCACAAATTATTTATTATTTTCACCTTTCAGGGAAACAACCTTCCCAAGGTGGTTTACTAGCAGCATGAACTTTTGTAAACTTTCTTTATTGAAGAAATATGGCTTTAAAAAACAAAAACAAAAAAAAAGTCCAGATTCCTTCCCATGCATTAGTTGGTATTAATGGTCTTATAGGGGTTGGACTGAGAGTGGGAGAAAAAGCCCAGCTGAATCAGGCTCCTTTTCTTGTCTGCTTTTTTTCTTTTTCTTTTTATAGTTATCAAATAACTGAGTGAGCGTGAGAACTTTATGAAGAAGAATCATATTTCAGCAGTATGGTCATATGTATACGTTAAAGTCATTTTATATCAATTAAGGCCACATTCAATGTTCATGTGTTTCATTTTGCTTGCATTTTGGCACCAAGCATTTCAAATTATCAAAGACCTAATCATTCTGATGCGGTAGTGACAGAATGCAATTTTGATGGATTGACACATTGGTCTTGAGCTAAATCTGTTTCTTAATGATGTACTCAATTCTAAGAAATACAACATTGGTCAATTCTTTAGTTGGGATTCTGGGTTGAACTAGAATGCAGACATTTTGCTGCTGCTTGGCAACAACCCTACACAAAAGAAATCCATCTATGTTTCACTGAAAGAGTACAATAATAACTGCATCAGCCTCTCAACTTAATACCTAGCATTATTTCTTACGCATAGGTGGAATTTTTCTTCTCAAAGAAGCTTGCCCTCAGAGGCAAATTTGCATATCTAGTCAGAATAATCACTGAAGGCAGAGTCAAATTATTTATTAACCTAAACTGAAATCTTTGAATGGTGCCAGACTCTCTCAGCAGTGGTTTTATAACTTTTCTACCCCTCCACTGTTATTTCTTTGTGGCATACATCCTGCTATTCTCACTCTTGCATTGCCACCCTTCCTGGTCAAAGCCTCACTATCTCTTCTATTTATTGTGCAAGGGTGGTTCCAGTGCCAGCAGCAAAAATATCCACCCTAGAACTGGCACCATGTGAAAATCTCGAGATCTGAAATCAGGAAATAACATCTTCTGTGATAAGGTGAAACTTTCAACTACTTGTACATGAGCCCTAAACAAAGTACGATGATTAGACATGAAAATCTTTGGTTCCCATTTGCATGAAATCTCACACTGACATAAATGGACAATGAGAGTCAAGGGGGAAAAAAGCCAGTAAATTGAAGTGTGTTGTGTAGTTAGCAGATTTGGGCACTGTCAGTTCTATTGTTTGGAAAAATAGTTATTTCTAACTTACAAAGATAAATTAATTAGTTTGATTCACCCATGCAAACTCATACATGAGGAATTGTTAAACCCACACATACTCACTCACATTTACAAGCAATGAAAAATGATTAACTTAGAGGAACAGCCAAGTTCAAAATATTGTAAGTTTCACGTTATAATAGACAAAAGATATGTCCACCCATAGCAAGTGATTAGCATAGTAATGTTAGTCATCTTAAGACAGAAAAACAATGAAATAGAGTAATGTATCTTATTTACCAAATTTCAAGTAAAAGGTGATTTTTTTAAAAAAGAGAGATGGAATAGCTTATGCAGTTAGATGCTGATAAAAAGAATTTAAAAAGGTTTAAAAGAGAAACAGAGGAACCCAGCAAAAAAAAAAAGGTTCATAATACATGTTCCAAAAAATGAAGGTATTCAAAGGACTTAATTTTTAGGCTGCTAATAGAGAGTTAAAGTCATACGCCCTTATAGGCTATTGTGTAGAATTTTTATTTTATAACCCGAATGTATTAAAGCATAGATAAAATAACAATTCTTGTTCATCATTGAGTTATTATAGCCCCCAAATCACATACTCCAGATGCGAAAACCCAAAAGTTTAAGCTGTAACCAGCAAACTGCAAATTGGATAAAACATGTTTTTTTAAAAAAAAATATGCCAATTATTAAATTTTACTGAAGATCATAAGTTGGGATTTCTTAAGTTACTAGCTCGATGCCCGTGCTTCACTACAAAACTATGTGGTCGGGCTTAGTTTTGGGGGAGGAAAAAAAAGGGGGTGAAATTCTGCCTCTGCCTACCAGCATCCATCAGTATTCATCTGGCTAGCGTTCTGTCAGTGTGTGAGAGTTGAGGGCTGTTTGGAAACTGAAACAGTATTTACTGTGTGAGCAAGGAGACCTCAAGGAGCCTGGGCATGGCTTAGCTCAACTGTTCTGTACTATAAAGTTGCTTGGTGCTGTGAAACTAAAACTGAAACTGAAACTCCTTTCCTCGTGTTTTCCATTTGGAACAGATTTCTTTTCAGGTGGGGAGGGGGGAGTAGAACTCCTTAGCATCAGAGCATGTTAGTAATAGTATACAAAATACTAATGCTCTGATGGTCATTTCGAAAAATCCTTTCTTAGTGAGCACCTAGAAGCCAAGAGATGCCAAATTTCAAGTTTGTAGGCTTTATGGTTCTGGAAATTTTGTGATGATGCATGAGTGGTATTTCACTTTTATATATATAGATAGATTCACCAAATCCATTTGTCAAAGTACCAAAAAAGTTGCAGACAATCAAATGTGCCACTGAATCTTGACAAATCCTGGGCAAGGCTAGTTCTTTGCTATTCCTTTCTTTACCACTGTAAAAATATCACACTACTAAGGTAGATAGAGTTCTACTTAGAGTATCTAAGTTAGATACTAAGTTCTACTTAGTACACCCTCTTACACCAATACCCTTTTGAATCAATCAGGTATTACTTTAATTAATACAACCTTTGAGGTTATTAAAATACAATATTATTGTGACCTGTATTTCGGAGTTATTTAGTCAGGCTCCAGGTCTAAAACCAATGTCCCTGCTCCACTCTAATGCCTGTGGATTTGATCAAGGAATAAGGTATTTTTGATGTAACAGAACCATCGGTCTGGACAGTTAATAAAAAAGGCCCAAAAAATTGCTTATAGTCACAAGGAATAAGAAAGATTTACCAATATTGATCAAGACACTGACTAAGGAAGATAATCCGAGAAGGAAGATCAGCTAAGAAAAAAATAAAATGGTAGTTTTAAGCATTTACAACAAGGGGTGTCAAACTCAAGGCCTGGGAGCCGATTCAGCCCACAGGGTATTTAGATCTGGCCTAGGGGGCTGCCTGGAAACAGCAAAGGCCCATGGTGCCTCTGCCAGCGAAAACTGAGCTTGGGAGGACTTCCCATGGTCCTCCTGAGCTCTGTTTTCGCTGCAGAGGGTTGCAGGAAGCCATCACAAGCTAAAACGGAGCTTGGGAGCCCGTTCTTGCTGTCAGAGCACTCAGGCCACCACAGGCACCCCCGACATGAGTGATATTGAGCTGGCCATGCCCACCCTGGCCCTCCGAGGTCAAACACAACCCTGATGTGGCCCTCAATGAAACTCAGTTTGACATCCCTGCTGCAGTTGGTACAGGCAATAATTACTTGTCTATAGCCAAATGCTGCTCAGTGGTCTATTAAGAAGATAGTCACTGGGTCATTTTTCCTGCCAGGCTGAGGATTGGCCAGTTCAAAGATTTCCCTAATAAGTTGAATAGCAAGTTGATGATTGGTAACTGCATGTGTAATGCCAGTTTACTTTGTGTTATCAGGAAATGTCCTTTGGTTTAATTGGTTGACAAATGCAATCTTTAACTTAATTAGATGGATTGTTCTGTTAGGAACACTGTACCTGAACTGCAAAAATCTAGATAACATAACAACATAACAACAGCAGAGATGTGGCATTTTCTGTATCTCTTTGCTGCCATCTAGATTTTGGATTTTATGGCTCAGATCTTATATTCTTATGCTTTTTCTAGAACAAAATGAGGAAATCTAGGCCAAACCTTTTGGACAATCTCAAGATATCACAGTAAACTCATACAGGGAACAAGCCTACAATAACAGTTCAAAGTACAAACAGTACTTTGCTCTTTCACTTCAGTCTCAGCTACCTGCAACCTGTGATTGCAGTCAAGCATAGGAAGTTACAATACTTCATTTAGGAGGCTGCTTCCTCAAGAAGGATGAACTGAACCAGTATAGGTGCATGTGCACAATACAGCATTCACTATACTCTTAACCATTATAAATGATCATATCTTTATATTATGTATATGTATACTTCATGCTTAGTTACACCAAACTGCAAACATTTGTTTAAAAATGTATTTTAAAAAACATTGTTCTAAGGCGGGGGTTCCCAACCTGGGGTGCGAGACAATATTCCAGTGGGTGCGAGAAAAGTCCAGGTAAATAATAGGATATTGGCTATATGTTGGCATTTTTATTTATTATTTATTTCAGGGGGTGCGAGGTTTGAGTGAAATTTCTTTAGGGGTGCGGGGCAAAAAAAAGGTTGGGAACCACTGTTCTAAGGTAATTGTTAATATCTGACACAATGTAAGAAAGCAATATAAGAAAGCTTCCAAAACATTAAGAAAGCAATGAGGTTTGTCATCTCCTTAATACACAATTCTTATTTATTTGTATCCTGCTTTTATTTATAAGAGCCGTGGTGGCGCAATAGTTAGAATGCAGTATTGCAGGCTAATTCTGCTGACTTCCAGCAGTTTGATTCTCATCAGCTCAGTGTTGTGTAAAATGTGATCCTATCCCCCAAGACCCTCTCAGGGATCTAAAAAATCAAAATTACTTGCCAATTATTAAATATATTTGGAAAAAATGTAAAACAATGTCAACGTTCATTTTTATTCATTAGAAATATTGGGGGTGTTATGAAAAAAACATTGGTTAGTATCTAATGGGTTTAATGTTGTTATTTTTACATGGTTCAATAAATATTTTGCAAATGCATCAATTTGAATTATTAATAAGGTATGTATCAATACATATAATCCATACAAACAAAGTGCCTTTTGGGTCCTCCACATTTTTTAAAAATGGAAGGGCCCTGAGAGCAAATATGTTTTTTTAAAAAAACCATTGATCTAGTTACATGCAGTTTTTCTTACAGATGAAACAGCACGTTTTTCACACTATATATTTTTAAAAAATCTTGACCAAATGATCTGGAGATCTTAAAACCTTATATATTTTAGTACCGGTAATAGCGTCTGAATTTTCCCAACAATGATATTGCTCTAATAAGGATTTTTTATGTTCTTCTGTTGCTTAGTTGCTGTATTATAGGAACACAACAGATATAGAAAGCTTGACTAACTTATACAAGAAAACAAGGCTGCTTCATAAAAGCATGTCACCACTTGATTATGTGAATTAAATCAACTGCAAAGCATTGTAAGGTGATATGTAAGGTCTCTAGTGTTTGATCTGAGTTGCCTCATTCACACATGCAAATCATTGTTAATCATCATATGATTAACATACATGCATGAACTGGTTGTGGCAACTCCAAAACAAAAAACAAAGACAGAAAGCAGAGTTTAAATATTGTGTTTTTCTGATATTTAGATATCATTTACAAAGTAGTAAAATAAGAAATTTTAATTAAATATTAAAATTTTTAAAAAACCTTATTTTTCTCTCTGTAAAGTTTTCTTGATAACAAGGTAGAAGAGGTCTTCCACCTTCCCCAATGGTGCTTTTTCAACTTCTTAGTCCAGCCTATTGCCCAAGTACTGGTCTTCACATCCAAGTAACAACCTGGTCCAAACCTCCATAGTTTGGGTCTTTTTAAAAACTTAGCTGCTAAAGGTAGCTCAAGCTGCCATTTAACTAGGCAAGTTTAAATATGCATAAAATAGTGTTGGCCTTACTTCTTCCTTAGACTGCACCCCTTAGCGTGTCACTCAAATGTCAATTTTGACATGATAAAAAAGCAATGTATGTCCCTGCTGTAAATGATAAATCAGTATTTTAGGGCTTTTTGTATACTCAATCCACCTTGGACAATTTAGCTTTGATCCTGTCAATCTTCTTCTTCTTCTTCTTTTTCTTCAGCGTTTGTCTCGCGCTCTGGCGAGGTCCGCTAATGTCCTTGAGTACTGCTTCCACGCCTCTCTGTCTGCCACGTATGTCGGGTCTGCCTTCGCGATCTCTAGATCGGCCTTGATCGTGTCCATCCAGCGTTGCTTAGGTCTACCACGCGGTCTCGCTCCTCCGACAATCACCTTCATCACAGATTTGATGATGGATTCTTCCTGGCGCGACTCACATGGCCGAACCATCGTAGCCGGGACTGCCTCATGACCGTGGGGATGGGCATGACGTTGAACCGTCTGCGCACTTCTTCATTCCTGACGTGATCGAGTAGGGTGAGGCCTACCGACCATCGGAGCATTCGCATCTCCATTGTCTGAGTCTGCTTTCGACTTCTTTGGTCGGGCCAGCACTCTGCGCCGTATATGGCCACGGGCGCACCACAGAGTTATAGATTTTCGCCTTCGGGCGCATCGGCATCTTCTTGTCACAGAGGACGCCCGTGACGGACTTCCATTTGCCCCACGCTGCGTTGATCCTGGCTGCCACCTCAGTTTGTAGTAGGCCTTCTTCCCCAAGAGTAGTTCCCAGGTACTTGAAGGTGGAGGCGCGCGGTAGCTCCTGCCCGTTCACGTGGATGGAACCTGTCGTTTCGTTGTCAGTGGTCAGGTATTCGGACTTCTTTAGGTTCAACCGGAGCCCGAACTGCTCGAGGCGGTCGTGCCACTGTTGGACTAGGTGCTCAAGTTCAGCCTTGCGCAGGTTGGCCAGGAACACATCATCGGCGTAGAGCAGCGTCCATGGGGCGGGCGTGTGCAGGTCGTGGTGTAATTGTGTCCATCACCAGAATGAACAGCAGTGGTGAGAGAGCAGAGCCCTGGTGTACGCCGACGGTGATATTGAACTCCTCTGATATCCCAGCTGCCGCTTTTACACGGCTTTTGTGACATCTGTATAGGAGTTGGACCCATTGTACGAGTAGCTCGGGCACGCCGTGATCTCGCAGTGCGTACCAGATGAGATCATGCGGGACTCGGTCGAAGGCCTTTTCCAAGTCCAAGAAGGCGGTGTGGAGCGGGATTTTCTTCTCTCTGTGAGCCTTTGATCCTGTCAATCCTTACCACATATTACAGCTACAGGAAATTTTGAGTTTTACAGGCGAATCCAAATAAATCTAAACTTTGGGGATCATTCCCCATAAAAATATTTTGCTATTCAATTATTGCTATTTTTTTTAGAGACAGATCATTTCTTTTATGCTGGCCAGCAGAATGAAATAATTGTGACACGGCTGTTCACGATTAATTAATGGTTGATAACGGTGAGTAGGGTAGAGATTCACTATCTCACTAACATGCATCTCATCTGAAAATAACCAAGTTGACTAAAAGAGAATAGCTTTAGGTACTTGTGAACACATGAATACATTTATACAATGACCCTCTCAGCTCTTTGCAGGCATTTTACACACGGCAACCCATTTTACAAAGAACTACATAAATATTCTTCTATCATGTTTACCTAGGAATAGAGAATGGTCAAAATAACCTAAAAGACAAAGCCATTCTCAGCAACTGCAAATACCAGGATCTTCAGCTAATTCAATATTAAGCCTTCTTAACAATAGCTTCACAATCCTTAAATTGAGTCAGAATATGTATTTTAGCTATCTGATTATTAATTCATTTATTATTTTAATGTAGGAACTGAGAATAGCAGTTACAAAGTTAACCCACCCGGTCCTTCCTCAGTCCTACGAGACAGATTAACAAGAAAAATTGTCTGTTTCAGTATAATGTCAAAAGAGAATCAAACGTAGTAAAGCATTGCAGAGCCCCATACCTGACCTCAGTTAATGAGCAAGTGCTACCTCAAATCCCATTGCACTGAACAGGGAGACCTAAAAGTAACATAGACAACATGATGTCCTTAGATAGAAATTGCCGCTGGCCAGAATGGAGGCACCAATGAGAACAAAGCTTCTGTTAAGGCACAAGTTGTTCTGTGGCATCCCCAATACACCAGAATAATCTCTCCTTAGAATTTAGGCTCATCCCTCTGTTACAACATTCCAGGAGTGAATCAAAACAATGCCTTCCAGAGTGCATTTAGTGGTTAGTGCACTGTTGCCACTTCTAGTGGGTATGGGTACTTCTTATTGTTAATTGGATAGGTTTGCTCTATGTTTTTTTTTAATTTTTTTACTTTGGACATTTTAAATTGTCGATTATATGTCACAGATCATTTGCTGTAATTATTAGTATAAACTACCAAGTCTTTTGCTGATTAGTCAGCTAATTAATTAAATATTACGCTGATAATATCACAGACTTATCTCTTCTATCACTGTTTTTAATCAAAGATCCATACTGTTTTTTTAACAGTATGTCTTGTAATTCAAACTTTGGAATGAAGAAGCTAGCACACTCTGAGTAAAGATGACAGTGTAGCTGCAATCAAAGGACTGGAGGCTATACCAATCCCACAAGGAGATTGCCCAGTTGGGCTCTAGATGGATGCTCCCCATGAGGACACCACAAGATAGCTATTTCCCATAGGTCTGAACATAGGGAAACAAAGAAAACCATCACACTCCCAACCATGTCAGAGCTTTTCAAGTACACTGAGGTCTCAACCTCACTTTCTAATAACTTTCAGAAATTATCTATTTAACTATCTTAAGGCTAATAGAGGTCTTCAAAAGGACAAGTTTGCAAAGCCACGTGGTGAGTTTGCCTTCAGTCTAGAAAAAAAATAAGAATTAAGCATAAGAATTTTAAAAATTTGAAATGAAAATTAAAAGCTAAATATGATTTTAATTCAAGGGCTATAAATGAAGGAAGGAACCAGACAAATTTGGAATATTAGGATTTTTTGCAGTAAGAATTTGCAAATAATTATATAAATTAACAGTGCCTTTGTGGGAACTAAATCGTTTAATCTAATTTAAGTCATAACAGAAATCTGTGATTTTATGATTTTAGAAATTGAACATTAGAAGAAACTAAAGATTCCAGGCATGAAAAGAAAAAAGGGGGGGGGAGGTAAGATTTAGCTTTTGTTTTTAATTAGCACTGATATAAAATGACAGAAAATATGACAGTTGAAATAATCCAGGAGATATTTTAAAAATAGGGACAAAAACTAGTACCTATAGTACCTACAGTCAGCAATATTCTCTGCTTTTATGGATAGACTATGTCCAAAGGTATTTTTAAAATAATGACTGATCTGAAAGAGAATACCTTGGAAAGTCTACAGGTTAAGAGCTGAAGTAGGCTTTATCTGATGCTGAAAAATTAGAACTTAAATTATAAAATATTGGAAACTGAAAATATTATGGATTATAAAAAGAGATCACACTTAAAAGAGAGAATAGAAAGTCAAGAAAATGACATGGGTAATTTTAATTGGATTTACCAAAAAAAAAGTCTGTTAAAGCCACAAAGAAGCCTCTGAGATGGAAGAAAACCTGAGGAGAGATCAAATCCTGTAACACAGTGGTCCCCAACCTTTTTTGTACCAGGGACCAGTTTCAAGCACAAACACTTTTTCAAGGACCGGGTTGGGGGGAAGAGTCGAGTTTGGTGGTTTGCTTGCAGACGTTTCATTACCTGACTAGGTAACATCTGATGTTGTTACCTAGTCGGGTAATAAAACGTCTGCCAGCAAACCACCAAGTTCAGGGAGCGCCTCGGCCCTGCCTCCCTCAGCCCCATCCCTCAGGTGTCTCCCTCCCTCCCTCAGGTGTCTGCCTCGTTCCTCTCTCAGTCGCTCTCTCGCTGCTCCACCAGCCCAGGAAGAAACTGCTTCAAAGAAGCCGGGGTGGCTTTCCTGTCGCCGCAGCTCCTCCGAGCGCCCGTTTACCCCCACCCCGCCCGCCCACGCGCGGTTCAATCCACAGTGCTCCGTTCTGCCTGCCTGCCTTCTTCGTTTCGGAGCAGCTTCGCTGATAAAAAGAGGCAAATAGTTATTATTCTCAGCCGAAGCTGCTCCCAAACAACCAGACAGGCAGAACGGGGCACTGAATTGAACCGCGCGTGGGCGGGCGGGGTGGGGGTGAACGGGCGCTTCGGAGGAGCTGCGGCGACAGGAAAAGCCACCCCCCCCCGGCTCCTTTGAAGCAGTTTCTTCCTGGGCCGGTGGAGCAGCGAGAGAGCGACTGAGAGAAGAACGAGGCGGGAGGAAACTGAAGCCGCTGAGCCAGAGAGCAGGACAGGCTTCGGTTGCTTCCTCCCTCCCCTTCTTTCATTTGTGTCCTTGATCCCCGATCCCAGCAGCATTCACCGAAGGCAAAGAAAGCCGCCATTTTTTTAAATTTTTTTTTCTTTGCGGCCTGGTACAGAGTGCTCCATGGACTGGTACCGGTCCGCGGCCCGGTGGTTGAGGATCCCTGCTGTAACAATAAGTTGTTACAGGATTTGAAACAAAGAAACAAAAATTAAGATTACTAGAAGCAAAAGGAAGGAAATATAGAGATGGTTTCTTTGGCCAAAGGAAAAAAAAGACATGGCATGTTTCTATAAACTTCTTTATGGACTTTTGCTGACATCAGAACTGAAATTTTGATGTTGGGTCCCTGATGCTCTCAGCTTTCTTGCAGATGTTTCATTACCAAGCTAAATAACTTCATCAGTAACGAAATGTTAATGTTTTACACTCCTCAATTTATGACAATTTAGCCCAAAATTTCCTTTGCTAAGCAACACAGTTCAGTGAGTTCTGTCCCATTTTACAACCTTGTGCCACAGTTGTTAAGCAAATCACAACAGTTGTTAAGTGGAACATATGGTTGCTAAGCAAATCTTATATACTTGCATGTAACCTAACAGAGGTTGAATAATTACGGAGTTTATACTTGTTATAATGAAAATCACTTGTTTAAATATTTCTTTTCTTCTTTTCTTTTTATTTTTCCCTGCACTTTCCATTTTCTTTTCTGAGTTTAGTTTGTGTTGTTTTTTATCATTGTCTTTTTAAAATAACTATCTTTTTTTTTAAAAAAAAAAAAAAAGCATGAAAAACTCTTCATAATCCAATCTTAACTCTCAAGACCACACAACATTCTTTATTAAAGTAATCACACTAAATTAAAAGTTATTCTGGAGAGTAATGATAGTGACCAAACATTTTAAACTTAATTTATTTTATTAGGGTCATAGTCACTTCAAAGTAAATTCAAAGATAAAGCACATTCTTCTTAAAACAGCAACAGAGCTGTGGAACCTAAATGTGAATAACTAATTACAGTAAATAGAATAAAATTAAAAAAAACAAGTAATCAATTTGTCTGAATACAATAGCATCTAAAAACTGCTTTATGGTAAGTTATGGCAAACACTATAGACAACAAAGTAGCATTTAGCTACATTCTGTGAGACAAAATCAAACTAGTCAAAGACTAATAGATGAAGATAAATTTGAATGACCACTAGGGCATTTGTCTACAAGGAGAGATAATTTGACACAACACAATAGAGACAAAACAATACAACATGACCTAATGTCTCATTTATTCCTGAAACACATATACTTTGCTGTAATGGTAACTCCCCTCAAAGATGGTTGTAAGGAGATTGTTAAACCCAGCCAAACAAAAAACTACTCTTTCTTAAATATCCTGCCTTCATTTTCATAAAAATGTATGTACTTTACACTTGCTTTTTTCATAAAGTAGCTGCAGTGTGGGAACAAGAGGGAAGCTGTCACAATTCAACATTTTCAACTGTTGAATCCAGAAAGATTTCCTTCCATTTCACACTGCATCTAGCCATGACAAGAGCAATGAGAAATCACCACTTCCTAAAACGGAGACATCATTTAGATGAACTAATAGCTGTTTTAAGGGGTATCTCCACAGAGAAAATGTCAATCAATTGTTTATTGATTGTAATGCAAATGTAACACACACACCCCAACTAATATAAGAATAGGATTGGCTCAATAGTTCCAACAGAACTATTTTAAAAAAAGTTTACTGTGGTAGCATAATATAAAAAGCAAAAATCAACAAAAACCCAAATTCTCACCCTCATGCTACACCACAGTTGGTTGAATATGCCAATACTTAATAGCCAAAATCCCAGAAGACAAGCTCAGGATCCAAAAAGATCTTGACAGACTTGAACAATGGTCCCTATCCAACAACATGAAATTTAATGTGGAGAAAAGCAAGATTTTACACCTGGGCAGGAAAAACAATGGGTACAAGTACACATTAGGTGAAATCTGGTTCAAAAACACCAACTGTGAGAGGGACCTTGGAGGCCTAAATAGCAGTGTGCAGCAGCTGTCAAAAAAGCTAATTCAATCCTTGGTTGTCTAAAGGGAAGCATAGAATCTAAATACGTGAACTATTAGTACTGTATTATAAAACCTTAGTAACATCACACCTGGAATACTGCATCCAGTTTTGGTCACCACATTCCAAAAAATATGTTGAGACTTTGGAAAAAGTGCAAAAGAAGAGCAACAAAGATGATTAAAGGCCGAGACTAAAATATATGAAGAACGGTTGCAGGATTTCTCTAATCAAGAGACAAGAACTAGGGGGGACATGATAGCAGTATACCAGTATTTTACAGGCTGCCAAAGAGGAAGGGGTCAATTTATTTTCCAAAGCACCAGAGGACAGGACAATAAAGAATGGATGAAAACTAATCAAGGAGAAAATCAACAGGGAATTAAGGAAAAACTTCCTACCAATGAGGACAATTAACCAGTGGAACAGCTTGCCTTCACACATTGTGGGTGCTTCATCACTGGAGGTTTTTAAGAAGAGACTGGACAGTCGCTTGTCTGAAATGGTATAGGGTCCCCTGCTTGAGCAAGAGGCTTGACTCCAAGGTGCCTTCCAGCTCTATACTGATTCTAATTTGCTCCTACAAGATGCTAAACTATAACCCAGAATTTACAAAAATCAATAGATGGGTTTTCCCATTATGCTGAGCAAAACCTGAAAAAAACCTACTGTATTCTTTAATAAAAATGTGTGAACATGAATGCCACTAAGGTACAACTCATTTTCTGAAAATAGTCTTCTATAAAAGAGAGGGAGGGAGAGAGGGAGGGAGAGAGGGAGGGAGAGAGAGACTGGCCTTGAGCTCCACAAAGATTCCTTTTGAATTTTAGTTGCAGCCTGGACTGAGAAGTAAAACAAACAAAGAAATCTAGAAGTAGTCGGTCACAAACCACTTCCATATTGTCGAGGAAATCACATGAACCTATCCATGTGTTAACTACTAAAAATCAAGCTCGATTTGAGAGAGTCTTTACCTTTTTCTGCTGCTTCATTCCATGGCACTGGCAATAGTAAATTCATATTCAAGACTTCCATTGTATATGTGTAGTTGTTTACAGAAGCATTACAATATTTCAAATATTTTATGTAAGGAAAAATTAAAAGACCCAACTTTGAGCAACAAATAAACAGAAGTCCTGGAAGGGACAGAAAGAAAGCAGCAATGTTCTCAAAGCACATTGAGCTATCAATAATAAACCAAAATGGTTAGTTTCATATGACATGCTATGGCAAAACCAAATCTATCATCTTTTGGCTTGGTGCAATTCATAAACCTAATTTATGTAGAAAATATTATCTCAAATCAGTTTCTGAGATCAGTCTCTCCAAACCGATGCCTTTGAAAGTGATGCTGACTGGGAATAATTGGAAGTATAACCACTCAGAGGGTACCAAGTTAGAAAAAGTGAATAAGATGACAAGAAAAAGAAATATGCTCTAATCACATTCTTCACATGAAGGATATTTCATCCTGAGTCTGTTTTAAGAAACTGTTCATAGCATATTTTGCAAAGATGTAGTGGGTATTTTAATATAACTGTCTTGATTTATCACTGATTTGTCTTCTACTCCAACTCCTACTCACCAAAAGAATTGTACCAATTTATGCTGGTTGCTGAGGGTAATAGGGTGTGAGCTTATACTTTCTATCTATTCTGAGGAATTCTTCTCTATTTTAGTGTCTGGGTGATAACATGAAAGGGCCCCCTAAGGTTTTTGTAGAAAATTAAGTTTCTTTTATTGCACAGCAATATAAACCAAGAGAATTTTCAGGAAAGGAAATGGTGCCTTTGTATTGTTTACTGGCTCTCAATTGCACACAACCCACCCTAAAGTTTTAAAGAATGGCATGTGTTTTGTTCTTCAGTGTTGGTCTACAGACAAACAGCTCTTTGTGTCTCTTGGGTTCCTAGGGCACCTGTTCCCCGCACCACTTCATTCCTCACAGTCCGCCTTTATTTATCCCTGCATGTTCTGCTTACTGTACTTGCCAACAAGCTGCCTTGACCACTCTTTCCTACACCTGCTTCAGTCAACCTGTTGAAAGCAGAGGCTCACAGTTGTTAAGCCCAGATATGTGCAATGCTGATATCAGACATTTGTTCTGGGGAACCCATGACACACACAACAGAGTGCGAGAGGGAGTCATAAGTGGAAGTGTTTAGTGCTATTTTTGCAACTGGACACTCAGCAATGAACACCTTAAAATGTTTAGCTGCCACAATCAAGGTCTCTCTAGCAGAATGTGCACATTCAGAGGTGGTAACCTCAGGACGGGATCTTTTGTCTACACTAATGTAACACAGATTACACCACAATGAGGAAGTCCCCAGTTTGAAATTCATCAAATGGCAAGTCCTTGAACATTCCTTGCAGTTTAGAAGATTCTGAAGATTCTATATATGTGTTGTCTCTTTTAAGGTTTCAAATTATAAGCAACAACACTTTGCTAACTAACAGTGCTGGAAAGCTTTTGCACCATCAGAATCCATATTCCTTGTGTCCCCACTAATCAATTTTTCCTCCCCCTTGCTCAGAAGACCCCCATAAATGTCTCTTTCTGACTCAGCATGAAAGGTACTAGTATTCTTTAAAGGTGACACTTACTTTAAGTGAGCTCAGCTGGGACTACTTTGGTAGACTGGTGCCTTTTTTATTGCTAGCAGCCCTGCTGGGCTCCTGGTCATGCTGGGTTCTTTTAAAAGACATGGCAATTTTCTGCATCTCCTCCACAGCTTATATCCACAAAAGTGAAAAGTGTTAAAAGCAGCTCTAAGACTTGCCCCCCACAGTGATGTATTCTGGCTCCCAGCCTTGACATAGGTTTTCTGGTATGATATGTTCCCAAGAGATACAGTTCTCTTTGTCTCCAAGCTGACTTTGGAGTCAATTGCTTCAAAAGAACTGAGGCCATAAATGCAGTTCCTTTTTTTTTTAGCATTCAACACACAATGTACAAGCCAGGTTTAGTTAGTTCAATTGTAATGGAAGTAGAACACACGCGCGCACACACGCGCGCACACACACACACACACCCGATGTCCTTCCAATATCCAAAATTCATCCTTTCTGTGGCTTCACATGAACTCCACCAACATACTACAACCTTCCAATGTATTAGTATTACCATTCCAAGAATTATCACTTTGTGTGATCTGTAGCCAGGCCAAGCTATTCCTTAACTTTCAACCCAAGAAAGTTTCTTACCTCTTAATGAAAACTGAAATATTAATAAGCAAATTATAAGTTTTCTTTTATAATGCCACTTATTAATTTTTCTGGTTTTAAACAGTTTTACCTCTTCTATGTTATCTGCTACAAGTATGTGACAATGTGAAACTGCCTTTTAATGAGAATTGAAATATTAATAGGCAAATTAAAAGAATCAGATGCATTAGTAAGTTTCAGGATTAATAAGCAGGAGATGAGATATTAACAAAATGTAACAATAGGAGACTGAACAGAATTGTCTTTTAAGATTGAGAAGGTAAAATATCTGGGTAACACAAGGTCAAATATGAACTGAAATATATTATTTTATGTTAATACATGGAATATATGGAATGAAATTAAAATGTTAAGATGGGAGAAAGTACAATTGTCATTGTTGGGACGAAGTTCTGTGATAAAAATGAATGTTTTGTCTAGAATTATGTTTTTTGTTTCAGACAATAGCTGTTTTGACAACTGATGCACCATTTAAACAGTGGGAAAAAGGTGCATCTAAATTTATGTGGCAATGGGGAAAAATGAGTTAAACATAAAGTGTTACAAGATACAAGGGAAAAAGGAGAATTGGTTTCCCCTGACTTGAAATTATATTTTGTAGGTTGTTGTTTGGTTTGCATGAAAGAGTAGGTGTTGCTGTAAAACAGAAAGCTTTCTGAATAAGAAGGACATGAACAGAGATTTGGGTGATATGGATATTTGTGGTACAACAAGGTTAATGTGGATTTTAAAAATAATTATGTTAGACATGCCATACTGAGAATATGGAATAGAAATCCAGGTTGTGCCTGAAAAAACCCTTTGTGGCTTTTAGCACAAGAAGCAACCCTTTATACACTTTTTGCAGGAAACAGAAAAAAAAGAGAAGAGAGTTATATTACAACCACAGAGTAAGAGTTAAATTTATAATTGTACTTAAAAATGTTGTAAAGAAAATTAGAAGCCACTTCTTTGTATCTTTGTATATTTTCCTTGCACTTTTATTTTTTCTTTAATTTCTTCCTCTTGTCTTTTTCTTACTTTATATCAGTTTGTATTAGTTATTAATCTTTTATTTAGCAAAAATCTTTAAGAAAACACTACACAAAAAATGAAAACTACTTTTTAATATTTTTCTCTAAGCTACCTTGAATCTTTTACTGGAAAGGCAAAATATGAATAACTTCCAATATTTTAAATAGAACAGAGAACAATTCTAACCTCCAGATAAGATTAGAATAGGGTGGCTAACCTCAACAAAGAAGGAAACAGGAGTTCCATCAACACAGATCTACCTGGAGGCTCTAATTACATCCATGGATAGCTCTACAAGTATAACTCTAGCCTTGGGCATTCAAAGGACAGAGCAGCTTTGGACCAGCAGGATCACAAAATTTCCCCCTTTTTAAAATTGCACCAAGGTCAGATTCCTTGGCTCCTGGGCTTTTGCCCCCCCCCCCCCTTCCCCTTCCCCTCTCCCTCATTAATATAAGGGTTTTTTTTTAATACTTGGCCAAAGAGCTTAACTTCTGCTTTCTCAACTTCTGGCATGAATGGACAGGCTTTAGAAGCAGCAGAAGATCTGACACTTCATTCTCTACCCAGGATTCTCCAAGTCCGCTCCCCATGTCTGTCTAAAGATCCTCTGTTCAACTGCCTTTTTTTCACCCGTTTTTCATACGTTTCCCTAAGAAATTTATTCAAACCCTTCCTAAAAACAGTTTCCCTTGTGAATACTTTAACATAAAGCCTGAATTCTTGTCCATTGTAGAAATCAGATGGATGGATGGATAAGTAGACAGATACCAATGAAATGCTATGTACATGCCTGGTTATAAATTGATTCCAGAACAGTCTGTTACTTAAGATGCATGTAGGTGTTTTCCTTTTTTATCTTTGTCTTCCTTTTCTTACCATCATTCTGTAAGCTTCTCTGGGCAGGGACCAACATTTTTCTACCTACCATGTTATTTGATAGAATGGGGTAATATAGCTGACCCTAACAACTGGTCAATAGATAACATTAAAAACTATTTCATTCCATACAAACTTCCCATGCCACTGTAATTATATCCTTTTCATTGGTGATGTACATGTGTGTATGTTTTCCTATACAGAAACTGTGTTTACAGAAATTCAATATACATAAAGAAATAAAAGGAGTACCAAGACAAATAGATTACATATCAAGATTGGCAGATCATTGCCTAGTAATTTACTTTTGATCTTTAAAATATTGGAAGTTATTCATATTTTGCCTTTCCAGTAAAAACTATTACCAATTGCATTTTTTTACACTTCCAGTTACTACGCGTATGTTGCCTCCAGCACAGAAAATCAAAACTAGACTGTGCATTATATTCTTCCCGATTCCATTAGAAGAGAATATCTATTGCTTAGAGCTGAACTAATTAGGAGTTCTTTGTACTTTCTGAGCTTGGTTGTTTGTTTGACTGCTTTCATTACTCTGCCAGGTAACATCAAAATCATGAGTAACATCACAGGAAATGACAATAATCATAATCCAAATGCAAGGAATGAATGCCTCTTATGTTAGGAACCCAAAGGAACAATGGTTTTACCTTACAGTGAGCAACACAACATTGTTTTCTTCTCAAGTATTTTTTTAAGTAAACAAGATATTTAAAACTGATTTTATCCTGAACTATCTCTCCTCACATTATGATCATCAATTTCCATTTACTTCATATCTGTTTCTGGTCAAGAGAAATTGGTTTAGAATATTCTTAAATCAGTTTAAGTCTGAATTGAATAATTAAAGTCAAATCTGTTAATCATCACATTTACCTATGTGTTAGTTTGATAAAACTAATCTGAAGATAGAGAGACATTTGAAACAGTTTAGCCACAGATTATGGTTTAAGTCAAAATTAAAAAACCAGGTCACAATGACATAACCAGCATTCTAGCTTTATTGTATTATTTTTACTTTAATGTTATTGCATTAACATGAAGTGCATTATTTTCATTATTACTTTGAATTTAGCAAAAATTTAATGAAACAATGCAAACCACACTCTATGAGTAAAACTGTTTCTATCAGTTTGAACCAACATGCAATCAATATATCATGGTTTTGTTTAAACCAAATATTTTCCTTTGATTTTTTTCAAACTACATTCTTACCACATGGTAATTCGATCCTATTTTAAATTAAAAATTTACAACTTCTATATATTTCAGGTGGGAGCCAGTTTGGTGTAGTGATTAGAAGGCATCAGGCCAGGAGCCTCAGAGTTCTAGTCCCATCTTAGACACAAAGTCAGCTGGGTGATCTTGGACTAGTCACTTTCTCTCAGCCCTATGAAGGAAGTAATGGCAAACCACTTTGGAAGAAAAGGAGCATTGGTCTTACCTGAGACACTCTTTCTCTTTGGTGGCTGTGAGAGTCCAGGCAAGGTTAACTCCATCTCCTAGCTGATTGGACTGAGTCTGTCAAAGCTGTTTAGTCCCACCTCTGTTGCCAGTCTTCCCCAGCTTTTGACAAAGTTAACTTGACAGACCTAACGTGCCTCTGCAAGTGGAATAAGAAGAACAATTATCTCCCCCTGCCCACGCCCCAGACCAGAAACACCCAGGGCGGGGCTGGACTCTCTTGTCACCAAAGAGAAAGGGTGTCTCAGGTAAGACTAATTCCCCTTCTCCTTTGTGTGGCTGCAAGAGTCCAGGCAAGGGACATACCAAAGCAGGAGTGTCCATGGGAGGGCTCAAATCTGGTCCTGATCACCCCACTCTGTGTGCACCCTCTGCCAAATGCTACCTCCACCAATGCAAAGGTGTCCAGGCGGTAATTCTTCATAAATGGAGAAGGAGATGTCCACGTGGCTGCACGGCAGACTTCTTCAATTGAAGCTTGCATGGCTCAAGTGGCAGTTGTGACCACACTCCTTGTGGAATGAGCCATTACTCCACGGGGTACTGGAAGGAATCGGCTCTCATATGCTGAGAAATGAACAACTGGATCCATCTGCTCATAGTCGATGGGATGACTTTACTGTGTAATGTGGCAGGCTGGAAGGACATGAAGAGCGACTCCTTTCTATGGAAGGTAGAAGTCCTCTTAATGTAGATCCTCAAGGCTCTCCGCAAAAATCTGGCAACACAATATCTTGTGCCCAATGAAACCAAGAGTTCACTTTGGGAACAAACGTAGGGTCCAGTCTGAGAACCACTCTGTTCTCATGGAAAATACACAGGTCCTGACGAACCGAGTGTGCGCTAGTTCTGACACCCTCCTGGCTACTAGAAAAACCACCTTGAGGGTCAAAAATTGAAGGGACACCGGATTAAGGGGTTCAAATGGCTGTTCTGTAAGGGCTGTAATACTTTAGGAAGGTCCCAAGTGGGGTATCTATGAACCACTGGAGGGTGGATTAGAAGATTAGAAGCCCCTTTCAGAAATTTGTGGACTGATGGATGGAGGGATAAGGATGAATAGCCTTCCCAGAACAACACAGATGACAGAGCCGCCACATGACACATAGAGTGTTAGGTGCTAACCCCTGATCTAACCCATCTTGGAGAAATGTTAACACATCTGCTACAGATGCAGAAGTGGGGTCTCAGGCTGACATGGCATACCAAGTATAGAAGACCTTCCAGTATATGCAGGTGGTGGAAGGTTTACAGGAAGCTTGGATAGTCTCTATCAACCCATCGGGCAGGTTAGAGTCCCTCAGAGATTGCCACTCAAGTGCCAGACGATTAAGCGAAACCACTGAGGGTCCGGTGGAGTAAGGTTCCTTGACGGAGGGAGATCTTGTTGGCTGGAATCCTCCATGGCTGGGCTGCAGACAGATTCACCAGATCGGTGAACCAGGGTCTCCTGGGCCAATGAGGTGCCAGGAGTATTAGCTCCGTCTTTTCCTCCAACATCTTCCAAATGACTTCTGGAATGATTGGAAGAGGGGGAAAGGCGTAGAGGAGACCTGGTGGCCATCTGTTCTGAAGCACATTGGTCCCCTCTGCTCCCTGGGTTGGGTACCTGGTGAAGAATCTGCTTACCTGCGCGTTTTAAGGAGAGGCTAAGAGATCTACTGCTGGAGTTCTGAATCTGTGGGTCAGCTCCAGGAACAAGGATGGAGGGAGACTCAACTCCGACTGGTCGTCTCTCGACCGACTCAGCCAATCAGCTTGGGTGTTGTCGACCCCTGAAATGTGATGGAAAGAAGGTGAGTCAACAACTGTATGTTGTTGTTGAATCTGAATGATGAACTCGCTGAGGCTTTCTCCGCGTTCTGGAGAGAGAAAAACCTTGCAGAGCAGCATGTTGATGACCTCCCTGAGATGAAGCAATCTGGTTGTTGGATGGAGATGCCTTTTCCTAAAGTTGATGGAAAACCTGTGGTCTTGCAGGAACTGCAGCGTGATATGGAGATCACGAGAGGTGGATTGCATCAATGTAGACTGGATCAAAATGTCATCCAGATAACACTGGATCCTCACTGGAATTGCTTGGAGTGCCAAGATTTTGGTGAAGACCCTGGAGGCCGATGAAAGCCCAAAGGGAAGAGCCCGTTACTGGAAATGCCTGTTCTGGTAACAGAAACGAAGAAACTGGCGGTGATGAGGCCAGATAGGAATGTGGAGGTAAGCCTCCGTAAGTTCTATTGAAGAGAGGGGATCGCCCTCCTGAACCGTCTCTAGAATTGAATGCAAGGTCTGCATCTTCAAATGCCTCTATGGGATTAATCTGTTCAAAACTTTGAGGTTGAGAATGGCTCGCCACCCCCAAGGCCTTTGGGATCACAAAGAGGCGAGAGTAGAAACCAAGCCCTTGTTGATCCACTGGAACCAGGTGAATGGCTCTGATGTCCACAAGGTGTTGAATGGCCGATTCCATCAGGGCCCGTCTCAAACTATCCCTAGATATCGGGCAGGAGACAAAAAACCTTGGGGGTGGGGAGAGGAACTCCAATTGGAGGCCTGACCTTACCATCCTGAGCACCCAGGCGTCCGATGTCAACTCCTCCCATCTGGAAGTGAAGATAGCTAAACGATCTCTGATGGGTGGGGAGAAGGGGCATTCACTTTGAGCATTGGAAAGAACGACCTCCTCCTCCTTCTCGAAAGGGCTATTTACTCAAAGTCTGCTGCTGTCTACCTGTCACCTCAGGACGCTATTCCTGATGAGGAGGGAATGTCCTCTCGTCCCTGGAGAAATGAGCTGAGGACTCAGTCCGGTAGGAAGAAGGATGATAGTAAGGAGTGGGATGGAACTCAGACTTCCTCCCCGACAAGGCGAGAACCTTCCTCTTATCCCTGGTTTCCACTAAGTATGGTTCCAGGGCATCGCCAAACAACTTGTCCCCGGCTCAAGGAACAGAGGCCAGCTTCCACTTTTGGCGGGAATCAGACTGTCAATTTTTCAGCCAAAGGAGCCTCCTGACCGCCACCGATGAGGCCATGGCCTTGTTGCAAATTTGGCCGAATTCAGTGTAGCGTCCACCATGAATTCTGCTACCGCAATGATCTTGTTTAAGTCCTGATGTGACCTAAAATCAGCGGAAGCCGATCTTGCAGTTGGCGCAGCCATCACAGAGATGCCTTCGTGAAGAATGAGGCTGCTGTGGAAGCCCAGACTGCCCAAGCTGCTGCTAGGTGGGTGCACTTGAGTGTTTGCTCTGACCTTTTGTTCTTAGCCTTGAGGATGTCCTCTGGCTCAGTGGAGGTGCCCGATGTTGAGAAGGAGGTGACCACTGTGGCATCCACAGCTGGAACCATGAGAGCATTGGCCAAGGAAGGACCTGCATGGTAAAACCGCTTGTCATGAAATGACTGCTGAGGCCCTGCCCGAGGGGAGGCACACTGTTCCTTAACCAAGTCCAGAAAGAGCAGAGGGGATGGAAGAACCTCTGTATGTACCAAAGGCTTTGAGAACAGGGAATCACTGTGGCTACTGGAGGCTATTTGGGGTTCTGGAGCCACTTCCTCCGGAGTTAATTGGGCAGTCACCAGGGCCTTATGGAGAAGCAGTTTGAACAAAGACTTAAAAACCACTGCTGAGGGGCTTTGATCCAATCTAAGCCCCTCTTCGTCAGATAAATTAGGGTCCCTGATCTCCCCTTCCTCTTCCTCAGACATGGAGGAACGACTGTGTTCAGAGGGGTTTGGTGTAATCTCTGTCCTCATCTTCTCCCCAATCTGATTGGGCTGATGAGAAACTGAACTGGGGTTGTCTGGGGAACCCCCTCTGAGCTGGGGGGGACTCATTGGGAATGATCAGGTAATAAACTTTCGTCCTCAGAGAGATCTGACTCACTCTGTTTGTTTGCTCCTGCCAGGGAGGATTGACTATACTCTTGAGCGATCAGATGAGCCGGGCTCCTGGAGTTGAGGTCTGGCCTCAGGCAGGCATCCCACCTGCTCCCGTGATGGGACAATGGAGATTTCAGAAGCCATGGAGGAAGGCCTCCTAAAGTGCTGAATGCCTTCAACTATCCCCTGCCTGATAACCTTAGCAACAATAGCCTGCATGTTAACAGGTATTTCAACATCAGGGGAGTCCCTGGGGCGAAGCCCCGCTGCTGTGGGAGTAAACGTTGCCTCCACTCCTGGTCTAGGCTTGCTAACAGGCTGCTCCCAAGATTGTGATTGAAATGCCATGCCTTGGGGATCCCCATAATCTCTGTCTTCTGCAGGCAATAACTGAATAGCAGGGCCTTCTGTGCGGTCTGGAGACCAGGCCTGTGCCCGTGGTCTGGTAGTTGGGGCCAGACCTGCTTCTGCCTGTAAGTCCTTGCTGTGGCAAGAGATAGCTGAGTCACCCGAGTGGGATGATCTTTGACTCCACCCACTTGTGGCCTTCTGGCTCTTGGCAATCTGCCTTTCCAAGGCCTTCTGATGCCTCACGGTGTCCTTCTCCTCTTTAGAGGCCTTTTTTAGACGTTAAAGCCTTCTTGCCTGTAATCACAGAACGTGTAGGGCTGTGGGTGCCTGACCTTGGGGCCTTGCCCCCCTTTGGGGCTCCACCATGATATAACTGGCAATAGCTCTGAAGCAGTTGGTAGCCCATGTATAGGAGGAGAAGTCAGGATGGGGGTGGGGGAGTTAGATTGCACTGTTGTTGCTTGCTACGCCCCCAAAGCTCCAGGCCAATGCAGTTGCAGCCTCCTTGAACCAAGTCTAGGGTTAAGAAAGTACCTCAGCAGGTCACAAGACATGCCCTTCTGGCACAACTTGCCCTTACCAGGGCCTTCGGCGGGATCGTGCTAAGCACTTCTTGCCATCTTGGGCGTTATTCCAATGGCCTCCAATAAGGCCTGTCACCGGCACAGGGGAGCAGGTTCCCATGCCAGAATATAGTACGTGTGCACCCCCTTCACCTTTGCACTGATCCCTCGGCCTTCAGCGCTGGAGTCAATGCTGCCAGCACTGGAATAAGCAGCTATGGCGCTCGATAGGGCCTGGAGATATGCGGGCTGAATCCTCCCGCCAATCCTTCCTTGCCACGAACCATGCAGCCACCGCTTCCAGGACTAGGGCCTGAGCCTCAGTGCTCGATGCCGAGGCTGCCGGGCAGCCGAAGCCTTACCCGCCGATCCTAGCCCTGTGGAACAGCTGTGAAGCAGGAGCTGATATTTTGAAATCAACCAATCTTTCTGAGGCAATTCCATTGAGAAAATGAAACTATGAGAGAGAGGCAACTGAACATCCATCCTGGCTGAGGGACTGAGTCAAAAAGCTTGGGAAGACCGGCAACAGAGGCGGGACTGAACAGCTTTGACAGACTCAGTCCAATCAGCTAGGAGACAGAGTTAACCCTTGCCTGGACTCTCGCAGCCACACAAGGGAGAAAAAAACCTTTCAGATGAAAAATTACAACTTAAAATGCAAGACAAGTGATAGAGTACAAATTAACATATTAAAACAAAAAAGGAAAAATACTTTGTGTGTTTGTAAAATTAAGCAAAAGGATAATAGACAGATAATAGATATAAAAAGACATAAAAGATCTGAATTAAAATTATCTGCTTTTGTCATGTGGGGGCAGTGAAAGTATAGATTATTAATAAACAAAAAAGGCCAACAGGGTATTATAGATATCGATGAAAATAAGAATAGGCTGGTAGAAGCTGCATAACTCCAGTAAAATGACAATAACGGAAAAACCAGGAACGAATTTTTAGGAAGACTGTTCAACATTCTGAATGAATGTGACTGGTACAAAAGAAAACTATTTTGATAAGTCACATTTTGCTGAGAGGGAAAAGTACAGAAAAAGCGATTGAAACATTCAGGCATACAAGTATGAATGAGAATGATTTGCACTTCATCAGTTTATGCTGAGTCTAGGCCCATAAAGATTTGACTTATGCCTCCAATATTATGGAAATATAGAAAAGGTGCAGACTATGTCATCAGCCTAAATTTATACAATATGCAAAATCTTTTGCTAACAGTATATTTTGCACATTTTAGCAAGTATTGCATAAGGGCAATCAAAGCCCACTTTTACCATGAGCGATACTCATGCTTGTTTTCTGTATCTAGAGGCTATCTTGCAAGGCTACAATACCGCTTACCTATATCCTACTCAGCTGAAGCAGGATATTGGCACACAGAGAGAATGTGGAGAGATGTACTGAATTTCTATTTATATAGTTATTATTTCTAAATTTCCATCAATACATGGAGGTTTATAAATGAAAAAAATTCAAGCTTATGCAGATACATCCTCTTTTCCTTTATGCAATTGCCATTCATTGGTAAATGTATGCATTTTTCCATTAAAAAGTAAATAAAGCTTTTTTTATTTATATACAAGAAAGTTGTAATAGTTTTGACTCATACTACACAACATAATAACACTGTTAGAAATGTGGTTCTATTCAAAAATTGCATTTTCATCCTGGAAAAAAATAAAGTTATGCCAGGCATTCAGTGAAAGGGGGAAAAACAACTGATGATGAACTTAAATTTGCCCTATACTGAGAAAATATTATTTGATCCTTGGTGTCTAAATATTAAGATCATTTGGGAAAGGGTCAGAAAAGCATAATACAGATGGCAGAGCCTTTGTGTCTCAGTAGAAGAGAAACTTGGTTCTTTATTTGTGATATTTTTTACTGCCAAATATTGCCTGGTGAGAATTTCCTACAATGAAAACAGACACTAATTTCAGACCCTGAAGTACCGCTATCATCCTCATTCAGCCATGCATGGAAAATCCCAGTCAACTGCTTTAATCCCCCTCCAACTGTGCAAGAGAAGCTGTGTTGATCATCATAAAAGGTTATAGGCCAGTATATTGCACAAAAGGACTAGTAAATATTTTCCCCTTATCCACAAGGCAATTCTAAACAATGAATGCACTGGCAGATAGTAGTTTGATTAGAAAGGTACTACTCCTTGAAGCACATCACTGTAAGTTTATGAAAGGAATACATTATATGTTATTGAAATGTGTTTATATTAGAGAATTCTGAATTCATATTCCAATGTTCATGTTCTGAGATGAGTCTCAAAATTGACTTGGGTTGAAGGGATGAGCAGTTGCAAAGGAAGAACAGAACAAAATGGAAGATTTATTTTTTGCTAATAACATTGAGAAAATAGGAGTTCTTCATCTAAAATGATAGTTGAGATTCTTAGAAACATTGGTAAATTATCAGATAGTTTGGCTTGAGGAAACAGTTTACCTTACTTTAGCAATAACAATTGTTTGCTAAAGGAAGGCAAACCTAATCCAGTTTATTACCACACTACAGTGAGGGGATCAGTAGGAATCCCCGATTCAAGCCTGAATATCTTCCACAGTTTTCTTGGTTTTGGCACCAGTTAACTTCATTCCAATCAACATGGGAAAATTCAATCTCAACATTCCATCCCTTTATTACTGTTACTGGTAGGCCTAAATCAGACTAAAGGCTATTGTTTGAGTCTGAAACTGTTCCAGTTTAGACATATGGTTTTCAAGCAGATGGATAAAATGCAGGGAGTATCTGGTGTATATGGTGGTGTATATGGTAGAATGGAGATAAGTCTCACAGTTTGGGAAGGGGAGTGTATTAACACAAATACAGTTAAGTTTCCAAAATGTTTCTGCTTCCAATTCAGTCAGCTTTTCGTCCTCTATCAAATGAAAGACACTCTATGAACTTATTAGCTTCTTCACCAAGATTCCAATGATGAAAAACCCATTAGAACATATGAAAAAATCTGGTCGGAGATGCACACAGCTATAATCCTGGAATAGGAGGGATTATATTTTACCCAATAGGGATAAAGAGAAGCTCTTCAAAGAAGAGGGAGAGGGTCAAGAGAAACGATTGATTTGTTTCTCTGTGAAAGAATTCATATTCCAGTTATTGGGCAATTAGGTAGTTTATATCTGTCACACACAATCCATCATGCAGGAAACAAGATAAATAGGATGCCACCACCTTTTCCCCCTAAAATGGTTTCACAAATCAGGGAGTTAAAGGCTACATTCCAATCTTTTTAACTGGACTTTCTGTAAAGATGCACATAATCTGTGAAAGGAAAAAAATAGTATTATCAATGAGAAAAAGAAGGGGAAGAGATTTGTATGAATCAGTAGCATGATCTTTGCATTGTTAGTTTTATTGTTTATTTATTCAACTTCTATACCACCAGATCATTTACTTAATTCAATAAACTCAGCATCATCCTTAACTACATCTATGTCATTAACATAGATAAGCTTAAGTACGAAAGGCCCTATGTTACTTTAATTTTTACTACTTTGTGGAATGGTGCTAAAATCTATACAAATATAGTTAGGGACTGGAAGTTTATTTCATAAAATGGAAACTATTATTGGGAAACACTGCTACTGATTTCATTTCTCTCTTGATAAATATGAATAACTTCCTCTCTTGGGATAAACACACCGGACAGGATGGTTCTTCTTGGAAAAGTTGATCCTGAAGGAACCTAAGAATCAAACCATGTATAGGACATAAAGGTCAAAAGCAAGACCTTGAATTGTAACTAAATAATTGGACAACCAATGTACCCTCCCTTCAGCCATGGTGTAATATGGATGAATGGCTTTCATCCAGCTAGTAAACTTTAGTATTTGTTACCAACTGCAGTTTCCAAGTCATTTGCAAATGCAGCTCTTTGTATGTAAAGCACACTACAGCAATAGTCCAACCAAGCACTGAGAGTCATAAGTTATTGTTGAAAGATCCTGCCAAGCGGATAGGTACATCAGTCAGAACTGGACAAAGGCCCTCCTGGCCATGGAATCTACTTGCCCAGACAACACTTGTTATGAGTCCAGAAGGATACTCAAGTTATAGATCTGGGGTTTTTTTCAAAGGAAAAGCCACCCCATCAGACTTATAATATAGGAGAAAAAGAACCATATGGTTTTCAGACAAATAGTAACCCCATAATCATAGGATTTAATTTCAGCCTGTTTCATCCTTTCCATGTCCTACAATATTGGGTCAAGATTTCTACAGTATCTCTAGTTTGACTTGGGGAGGCCATATAGTACTGATGTTATCTTACACAGAACCAATAGTGACATTTAACAGTAGATCTATGTATCTATTTAAAAAGTAAGGTAGAGTGAATCAAATTGCATAGGACTTTACTCAAAAGGGCGCAATATGCTAACCCCTTTTTCCTGGCCTCAATCAATTGTATTTACCCATTCAGGAAGGAATACATAAAATCTTCAGCCTTCACATGCAATTCAAAAGGGTACCATGACCAATGGTACCAAATCCCACTATAAATGCATTATAGGAAGTCTCAATGAAGCCATGATTTTCTTAAAATTGAATAAATCATAACTGGAAGGATAACAAAGCAGGCTAAGCTAAACCATAATTTGCAAACCACAGGATTTTGTTTCATGCAGTGTGCTAAGAAAAAATCAACCACACTGTGATTTAGTGCAATGTGTGAACCCAACCAATGTAAAGACTAAGTTTATCAGTCTATTCAATATGGATCCAGTTAAGAGGAAAGTACTAAACCTGCCTCTGAGACCCTGTCATAAGGGTCAGAAATAGATTTCCCTTATTTTGAGGGTGCCCTTGATGAACCAATTTAAATCCATAACTATAATTAATATCTTCAGAAAACATAAAGCAAAACACCTGGAAAAAGAATAGAAATGTGGGCAAAACTTACCTTATTCAATAACGAGGCCTCACTGAAATTATTTTTTAGGGATACAGCCATCATGCAGCTGTACAAAGACACTCCTTAGTTGCCTCTGCAATGTCCAAGCCTGCTTTACATATGGAATATATGCACACACCTCAGCCATGTAATAACAGGTTTGCTGTACTATATAAAAAACACAATGCTGTAAGTTCTCCATTAATGTGTTTTACTGTTGTACTATTATTGTCCTCTCAAACTGTTCAGTGAAGAGTACAAGTTCTCTAATGCCTCTGACAGAGCCATTAGCAGTTCTATTCTCAATCTTTTGAATTCTAAATGAACTCATACCAGGCAGTTAGCTTTCTGCGTGTTTCTAAGGCAGAGGAAGTGGGCTCAGGTCTCATAAACCCTAATATTATGTTATGCTTACTTTTTCAGGAAGTTCTAGTATACTCAGTTGTATGGTTCATAATAAATGTTTGGGATGAGTCTACAATCCTAATGCAACAGAAAACTGCTGCTGAAATAACCAAATTTATTTGCAAAGCTTTGGAATCACAACATAAATATGAGAGAGAAACTTAAACTAACAAAGCTAAGCTGCAAAAACACTAGACATTTCAGCTTCCGTGTACTTGCTTTGTCTGCAGCTTACTCAAGTGGATCATTATTTACATTATGCTTCTAACACACACACACAAGTATTTTCAACTCCATGCATAGCTATAAGGTGGGATTTGTATGAGTGTTGTCACATGTATGCCATACATATGCACAAGAAAAATGTTTGCCACTGTATAACATAGTTTGTCTTCATGCTTACACACTAGATGTAAAAGCTCTCAAAATAAACTACTGCAAAATCTTGTCTCACTGACCCACCAAAGATTGCAATTAGCGAGAAGGGAACAGCTGGTTAAACAGCCAAGTTTTCTGCTAGGAAGATTTGCATTGCATCTGTAAGTGGGCTATACCCATCTGGTCACAGACAGAATATCTCAGGCAAATCCAATTTTAGCAAAGGATAGTCTGAAATAAATGTACAATTTATGTGTCAAGTGCACAAGAATCCAAAGAATTCCTACCAGCCCGCTCAAAAATCTCCACACAGATATTTTAAAGAATAGCCCTCTGTCCAATCCCATCTTCCAGTCTATCTGCAAAAGTTCACTTGGTAGAGTCTAAGAAAGGTTTACTTACCATGTGGTATGAGTGGATAGATATCCTACAAGAAATCCAAATTTTATTTTCTTCTAATTTATTTTAAGATTGACATCCTTTATTTATGTTAACAAAAACTTGTAAAAAGTATTTATGGCAAAACTTGTAAAAGACAATGCAACACTAGAATAAGCTCTAACAGGTATATGAGAAAACTATGAAGCAAGACAAAATGTAGTTAAGAGAAACAATAAAACCTGCTTCAATAAATGTGATATACTGTATTAACATGGGGTTTCTCAACCCTGGCAACTTTAAGGTGAACTTCAATTCCAAGAACTCCCTTGCTGGGTGTGGAATTCTGGGAATGGAAGTCCACTCATCTTAAAGTAGCCAAGATTTGGAAACACTGTATATAACCTATGATATCTTCCAAATATATTAAATTTCAATCCCGATTCTCTCCATGTACATGGTATGTGAACTAGGGATGGTACAAATTGTAATCCAATGCCTATCTAAAGGAAATTTGAATGGAGACACCTGTGTTAAACAATTGCAGGAAAACTCATTCAGTATTTTCTAGTGCTGGAGCAGAGAGATGGTTCGATGTTGTTGAACTACGCATCTCAACATTTCTTTTCGCTATACTGAATGGGACTGCTGGGAGTTATAGTTCAATTACTTTGGAAGGCCATAGATTTCCCATCCCTGACTTCACTTATGTTAAGCCATAGTTGACCTATATAATTTCTGGAGTTTGGCTTACATTAATTAACTAATGAGATTGCAAAATAAACTTATTAATTAACTAATTAACTAATGAGATTGCAAAATAAAATGCAATGACATTTCTGCTTTTTTTTACAACACAGAAGCAATATTAAAATACTAAATGGTAAATTTTTCAACCATAACCCCCGCTCCCCAAAAATCTATTTTTGACTGTCATTTCCCATAATGAAGCTATCATGCCAGTTAAAATCACCACACATATTCAACGTAATTCAATAGAGTCAAGTTGCTTATGCAGATTGTTTAAAAATTCATGTAGGATTCTTTTCTTTCTATAATCTAAGTATGAGAGAATAAACAGCAAGTAATGTGAATGCAATGTAAAATAATCTTACCATTACGTTTCAGGTAGGACAGTTTATTGACAGTTGTTTGTGGTATACATTTATTTATTTCATTTATGTATTGTGTATACTTCAAACTTGCAAGCCATCCCACAGCCCATAGCAGGCATTTTGAGGAATACAGCAGATTACAATTGCCATCAGGAGCAACTGTGTTAATGCTTCCATTGTATTTGAATGACAGCCCAAAAAATGCTCACTGACTTTCTCAAGAGGACAATAATATATGACTCTGCACATAAAGTATTTCTTATAAACAGAACACCCTGTTTAGAAGTATGGAGACCTATGTGTGAGAATGCCAATGTTCTAGGAGCAGAATTATTTTAAAAAAGTGATTGCAAAGGAGCTAATCTGATGGGCAGTGGCCAATGATGACACTAGAACCCAGCCAGAACTTACAAACAATCCTTTTAAAACTATAAAACAATATAAAACATAAACACAAAAGGAGAAACTGGTGCTCTAGAAAAACAACCAGTCCTCATTCAGTACATAACAGCAATACATAATCTCATTTCAAACCCTTGGCAAACAACAATGCCTTGACTGGAAGACTGAGCAACCATTAACACAGCTTTCTTTACATGTTGCTTTTCCTTTTGGGGAGAGAACCCCCTTCCCCCACAGTCTGCATGACAAGAGTTGGTTCTTTCCAATGACTATCTGATTCTCTGCCTATCCAAATCTTCATTTTGACTGAAGAAGTTATTCGGATGAATAACGAAATGTCTCAGTTTTAATAAACTTTGGTCCGGTTGTCATGATTTAACGTTTTAAGATACTTTTGGCCTGGATGATTGAATCATTTACAAGATACATTAACACAACTGATTTCCAGGTATGGCTCAGGTGTATGGGAACTGATGATGGGGAGCCTGGTGGATTTCTTTAGTAGAGCTGCCAAACAGCAGTTCTCTTCAATTAAATCAGAAGTGATGTTATATTCCCATAATGATGTCACATCAGAGGCAATTACATTGACTTCTTAGAAAATGGGGCCACATTTTTAAGTGGACATAAAGGCAAGTTTCAGCAGCCAACCTTTCCAAGATGTTGGGACTCTGGCAGCTCTGCCCATATAAGTCAGGTGTCAAGACTGACTCCACAACAGTGCCTCAGGAAGAGATTTCACAGTTTAGATGCCACAACCAGAAAGATTCTCTCCTGCTCCCTAAGGACAAATGACAATAAGTGGGTAGTAGTTAACTCCCAGGATGATGGTATCACATTACACGCTGAATATTTCTAGATGCCATAGGGGTGAAAGGAGGAGAATATGTGAGACAGCTGTCTTTGTTGACAAACATGTGTCATTTGTGCAGACTACTTTTCTCCATAGAAGCAGGGATTCCCTATACATGTTTACTTCAAGAGAACAGTTAGGAAGACCTTGCATTTTCAACACTCAAATTAAATGAAGAACTTTACAAAATAACAACAAATAAAACTGAACCTTATTTACTCCACATGGTTAATACTGTACTTCATTTTTTAAAACCATATGCCTGAAGCTTGCAAAAACCTATGTTTATTGCCAAACAAATGATTTTCTTTGTCCTAAGTAAAGCAAAATTTGCTTGTTAGAAGTGTTATTTGACTCTAGCTGCACAGACCTGACAAGCAACAAAAGTGTTAATAGCCAAAAATGATATTCTAATAAATAAAACTATAATAATTCTTGCAGAAAGCAAAGACTGCATTCAAAAGGTTGTTAGGCAATTTTAGGTTAGGTTTGGGATTTAGGAACCAGCATATGCACCAGTTACTTTTTGTCTCACCTCCAGATCAACCATGCTAATTCTGAGGTGCACAAACATTAATGGCAGGTAACTGGATCCAAAGCCTCAACCCCACCCATTTTAATTTTTCTGCAGTGATGCAGAAAATATTTTTACTAGCAAAACAACAAAAGCAAAGAGATCGTAGCCCTGAGACTTTGGAAACTATTAAACTAAAGAAAATTTGAAGTCAATTCAAACATGATGTTGAGGAAGGTCTCAATTTCCTACGCATTGTACTCTAAGAATTGGCAGATAAAGCTGCCCAAGACAAACTACCAGTTGCCACACAGTAATCTATATTATGCAATCCTGAAAAGGAGAGAACTCAGTAACTGAGTAAAGTATATTGTACAACATTAAAAGGCCATGTTGGGAACATTAATATTCTGAGATGCACACTTGAAATATCAGGATTAGTATCAAAAAGGTCTCTGCTTTTTGCTTCAAAGGATACTATGGATATCTACTTCCAGGAGCAATTAATTATTTTTGTTATATTTATTCTAGTTTTTTTCCAGGAACTCAAGTATAACTCAAGAATATTCCAAATATTCTTTACAAGAACCCTGGGAAGTAGGTTGAACTGAGAGAGAGAACAACTGCCCAGTTACCTAGAAATGTCCATGGCTGAGGCATTCTGGTCCTAATCCAACATTTTAACCACTACATAACACTGGTTCCTGCCACTCCAGAGGGTTCCCCCAAACTATGAACAGCTTTTCCAGGGATTTTATACCAAAAAGCTTTGACATATACAAAATTCCTATATCTTGGTTTATATCTGCATATTTTAAAAAGTGTGTTGAAAATGCCCTTTAAAGCTTACTATTCCACATAACAGGTTTGTGTCTTAGATGGGGGTGTGTATTCATTCTTTGAACTTTAACTCTTCAATTATTGACCATCCAATTCTACAAACTGCTACCTAGGTACACTAACAAAATCAACCAAACTCCCAACATATGCCCAGCTGCCCCAGAGATTGGACCTAACCTGTCCAATCAGTGGAGCAATAGTTATCATGGCCATCACAGTTTGGCTCTTGTACAGAGCACAGGTTAGGACACTTGAGTGGCCCTCCATCTTACAGGTTTTATTTACTCACATGAGTCATGGTATCTCTTAGGTCTAATAATAAACAAAGGCACAGCCCATCTACAGGGAATAAACTGGGATTTAGTTGCATTGCATGCCATTGTTTATTCTGCTATACCTAACTAATTTTATAGGATCAGACCTTCAGTACTTTAATTATAGAACCCTGAAAATAATATCTTTTAGGCAGAAAAGGGAAGAGAAAATTGGGACACAGATGACTATCAATATTTCTGTAACTTCAGAAAAATACTGTGGCTGTATCAGTGGTCAGGGATAAATGTTATTCACTTATTGTAAAACTGATTCTAAATACCAACACTACCCAAAAGTACAACAGACAAAACAGGATTAGTTTTATTTATCATACAGCAATGAAATGTTTATGGTTTTGTGTCCTACATCTCCCTTAGAAATGCACATCATGTTTAAAGTTTCTTGCACTCCTATCCCATACATTCAAATTAAAAATATATCCTGAAATTACAATAAAATAATACCGCAACTAAAGCGCAATAAAGGGCAAGAGCCAAAACAGACGAAGCAGTCTTCAAAATGTAAGAGCTGAAACTTTATGTGATTTAGAAAGGGCTTGATGATCATATACATGTTACAAATAAACATCAAGGAGCTTGGTGCAATCTTGTATGGAATGACACCTTCTTCAACAAAACAAGTTTTTTTTTTCCTTTCAAAAAATCCAGACTTAGGTTAAAGTTGTATCTGCTCCCCTTTGTAAAATGAGAAATAACCTCTTGGCAGGCTGCTTATTTTATAACATGCTTGGTGACCTCTGTTAGTGCCTACAACTGCAAGAACATCACCCTGCCTCTCCCCATTGACTATGAAATCATTGTGTTACAGAACCCCACAGACTGGCTGGCGAGACAGTGCCCCTAGTCAGTTATAAATATGCCGTTTTGTTTTGGTCAGAAGATGGGGAGGAGGTGGACAGGAAATGGGAAGAGAAAGTAGCTCTGAAGCTCCTTTAAAAGTCTCCCCGTCCATCTCTACGATTAAGTTAACTCTGCCTAAACGAAGGTCTGGGCAAAATAGCAGTCCGATATAGTTCCTTGTTCACGCAAATTAAAAAACAAACAAACACGGGGAACGATGGAGAAAACCGGACAACATGTAATTTATTTGATTTAGGGCGTGAGCGAGTAAGACACAATTACGATCCTTCACCTTCTGGCAGATATCAGGAGCAAACGGGACCCCTTTGCAAATACCGATTTTGAACTGGAGCCCCACTTTTGAATTCACAAAATACCTTTCTCAGGAGCCGCTTCACTGCCGTCCCGATGAAATCAGAATATTGCAAAATGGGGCGGAGTGAAAGTCTGGGCAATAAACAGAAGAGGTTAACCGACCGACTCTTTTTGATTCTCTTGGGGTATTTTTATAGACGGCGATCTGTAGACTGCAAGAAGCGAATCAATGATTCCCTTCACTAGTGTGTTGTTCATTTACAGTACAAAAGCGGGTTTGCGCGCGCCGGCGCGCGCACACACACACATCCATAAACAGAGTAAATAGCCAGCAAACAGAGAGATCCGTCTATGGAGTTTGTAAACCGAGAGAGAAGGGACTGTTAACTCAAACACCCTCCCCAAATTCAATTTCCAGTTGAAAACCTCTTTTATCCACCGGCAGAGTTCACGTGTCTTGAGAAGGAAGGAAAATAAAAATCGAAATCCGCGCAATAGAGCAAGCCGGGGCGCGCGCGTGTCTGCGCTCTCTTGACAAACAAAACATCCCACCAGCTACAAGTTTACTCAGCGGCACCTCAGGTCGCTGGGGCATTTCACGGGGCATCCATTAACACGCCAGTGGCCTCATCTTGAGCCCGGAAGACCGGTCATTTCATCCACAGTTAGAATTAGCTAACAGCGGGAAGGAGCCACGAGGAGCCCAAAAGGAGACGCTCCGCTACGGTTTGCCTAAGAGGTTTGGAAAGACCCGGCCGGCGGCACTTACTAAATTGCTTCGCGGGACTCGGCGCGGCTTCCTCCGGCAGCGAGCTGCTTCTTCTGTCGAGCTCGGGCTGTTGTCTTCCAATCCGCCCCGCCCCAGGGGCAGGCCAGACCCGGTTTTCCCTTCCTCCCTCCCTCTTTTTCTCTGTATACAAGAGGCGGACACTTAGTCGGTGCGATCGCACGCGGCTGGCGTTGCAGGCTTCCAGAGGAGGGGAGGGGAAACGAGAAGGACCCTCCTCCGGCCGGCCATCCATGCCGTTTCTAAGGAACACGCTTCTGCCTCACGTTCGCTGGCAGACCGTTTCCATTGCTCGTTTGCCTCAAAAGAGTAGTAATTTAGGTTTCGCGTTCCAGATTTGGCTTTGGATCTCTTTCCTACCGGACCTTCCTCTTCTGAGCTTAGAGAGTGGGTGAATTCACGCATTGTGCCAATGCGTAGCTAATCTTGGTTTCTGGATTAAGCTATGGTGGCTGGATTCACGTGTCCACACTTAGCCGGGGACACAAGATACGAAGCTGAAGTGGAATATTTCCCCCTGTTGCCCCCCAGATTTCATTCCATCCAACTTTGTGTGTCTTAAATTTCTGCAATTCCGAAAGAGTGTCTTTCTCTATAAATGTTCTGCGTTTATCAGGAGTCCAAGTTAAAGCAGCTTTGTGAATGGAGCCTATCCCAATATAGGAAGAAATACAAACTTTTGAATTATTACAGCAAGTTTTAGGCAATTCAAATACACAAAGCTTTAGTTAGTTATTTTCTATCGTCCTTGATTTAAAACAAGTGGCTCTGGGCAGCAAACAATCATAAAACAATTAAATACACTTGTAATGCAATACAAAAATAAGTATAAAGGACAGCCAATTCTGCTTAGTATAGGTCCCTCTTCCTGAAATTAACTAATAAAACTCTGTATGATGTCTATTTGTCAATAAACTTTTGCTAGATCCTTACCAATTTTGGTAAAATTTGGAGAACATCCACAGTAAGTTATCCATCTTCTCTTGGGGAAAGGAAACTGGCATGAAACTGGGACTCTGCATTTAAAAGTCATTACAGTTGAAGCTGCTGCTATTAATATCTACTCATGGTTAAAATGGGAAAGTGTTTACAGTATTAAAAAAATAGTGTCACTACGCTGTTTGGTGCTGTTATCATGAAGTTTGGTTGCCACTTTGGGATTCCAACAGAGTACAGTTGTATAATGATTTTGCAACAAAAAATGGAAGGTTAAAGTGAATCCTCAGCTATAATGATTTACCATCCAAATAGCAGTTTTCAACTTGTCACTAGAAGTTCAAATTAATATATAAATCTTTCCACCATATTCACTGTTCTAGGCTGACTTCAAAATAAGAATCTAATCTACAGCTTTATTTTCTATCAAAATAATTTTTAAAAAGTATAGATCTTGACTTTAAAAAAATGGTGAAAAGGTTTAGAATATAACTTTAGAACACGGGTGTCAAACTTGATCATGTCATGTGACATATCTCGTTCTTTGCCTTTGCGGAGCTGGGGTGAGTGTTGGCCTGCCCGTGAAGCATGCGGCCCATGGGGCTGCCAGTTTGACACCCCTGCTTTAGAATGACTGAACTCTCTGTAGCCTTTGGCCTGGATATATCAATAATAAGGATGCAGCAGGGAAGGAGGTTCTATTAGAATTTATTGTAAAATTATAATTTCCTGATTTGCCCTTAATATATAATTTTCAAATTTACTATATTTTGAATGAAAAGTCATTGATTTGTATATAAATGTAATAAAAATACTGTACAAATCATTTATTGAAGAAGTTATTTGTAGCAAGGAATGTAAAAAGTGTTCTGCGCCATCATATTGGCCACCCTACTTGGGAATTAGATGCCAGAATTGAGATAATGTTAATTGTTTAATTCTCTTTCAATCTCTTGTAAATAGTATCATGCCCTCTCCACAACTAAGGCCAACTGCATAAGTTTTAATTTAAAGAATGTTTGTCTTTTGAGGAAGTTATTATAAATATAACGAAACATAATACTGAAGCCTGATGATGGCAGATGAGATTCTGCCGAAACGTTGCTACAACTTTAAAAGCACAACTACAATGACGTGGGAAAATACCCGAACAAAGCTGAATACCATACATACGTATGTATATGTATATACATACATACATACATACATACATACATACATACATACATACATACATACAGCCAAGAACTCACTTGAATGAGCAGCTTTTTATTCTTTAATTTTTCATTTCAGGACACTTTTCTTTGTTGTTTCTTCTCAAGCAATTATGTTATTTAAATCCTTTAAAACACTCTTATTCCCAATGTCTGCTAGTGAGGGATTTGAATTTCCGGCTAGCTTTTTATCATAGCTGTTGCCATTGGAAAATAAACTACAATTTTAAGGTGATGGGACATGATGCTATCAATAAGCATGCAGTCCAAGAGAATTATAAGATGGTTGAGCTTTTCTTGGGAAATTTGTAAGAAAGCTAATAATTATAGAAGCAATTTTCAGACCTGTTTGGGGGGGGTTTCTTATTCTTGTGTTTACAAGTGGATGCTGAAACACTCAGCCAGAAACCTCCTAGAACAGGGGTGGGCAAACTACGGCCCACGGGCCACATCCGGCCCGTTGGTCTGTCCAATGCGGCCCGCCCCTGAAAAAAAATCGCTGCCATTGGTCTGTCCAATCCGGCCCGCCCCTGAAAAAAAATAGCTGGGCGTGGCGTATTGCCCTGTGCCGCGTGGCCCCCAAAGCTGCAAAACAGTGCGGAGCGATCTAGGGGTAGGAAAGAAAAGAAATTTGCAAAGGCCTCGACTGGGAGTTCGAAATCACCTTCGAGTGTGACCTCTCCGAAGGTGAGTCCCCGCCGATCCCCCTTTTTTTTCCGGGGCTTCCAGGCTTAAACTTTGCAAAGGCAAAGCTTGCAGGCTGGAGCGTCTTCCCGCCGAGGAGCGGGAAGGGTTCCACTCGGCAGGCGGGGCGGGCTGCTTGGAGCCACCTAAAGCTAGGCCGCTGCTGGTGGAGCCTTGCCCTGCCTTGGTGCCCCGTTTCCCGGCTCGGAGGTCCTGCTCGGGCGGCACTTTAAAAGCCTGCTCCCAGCACCCGAGCAACTTCCCAGCAACTTTCCGCTTCGTTTTAACTCGCGGGCACTCACACCTGGCCCTGAGCCGCGTGGCGGAGGGAAGCCCGGCGGGTGGGCGGGCAGGCGGGCTGCTTGGAGGAGGCGACCCGGCAGCGCTCCGGGGTTCCCTCCGCCATGCAGCTCGGGCGAGGCGCAGCGCCCGCGAGTTAAAACGAAGCGGAAAGTTGCTGGGAAGTTGCTCGGTTTTCCGGGCTTCCAGGGCTTTGCAAAGGCAAAGTTTGCAGGCTGGAGCATCTTCCCACCGAGGAGCGGGAAGGGTTCTGCCCGGCAGGCGGGGCGGGCTGCTTGGAGCGGGCTGCCGTGCGGCTCGGGGTGAGGCGCGAGCGCCCGCGAGTTAAAACGAAGCCGAAAGTTGCTGGGAAGTTGCTCGGATTTCCAGGGCTTCCAGGCCTAAACTTTGCTCGGGCGGCACTTTAAAAGCCTGCTCCCAGCACCCGAGCAACTTCCCAGCAACTTTCGGCTTCCTTTTAACTCACGGGCGCTCGCGCCTGGCCCCGAGCCGCGCGGCAGAGGGGAAGCCTGGTGGGCGGGCAGGCTGCTTGGAGGAGGCAACCCGGCGGTGCTCCGGCAGCAGCAACAGGCAGTTTCGCCCGGGCTCCGCTCAGGTGTCCGGCTGGGGCTGTCAGGAGTTGCTACCGCCGCCGCAGCTCCGTGCGGCTCCAGTCCCGCGTTGCCTTGGGAAGGAAAAGGCAAAACCAGGAGCCGCTGAGCCTGAGCCTCCGGTGCCGCTGCTCCCGTTGCAAGCACCGCCGCGGCTCTTCCTTTTTGCCTTTCCCTTCCCGAGGCAATGCGGGACTGGAGCCACGCGGAGCCGCGCCGGCGGTAGCAACTCCTGACTCAGGGGGCCTCCGAGGGGAGGGGAAGGAAGAGAAGAGGGGGGGAAGGGGGGTGGTGATTCCCAAAAAATCCCGGCCCGTCTGTCAAAAGACCCGGCCCGTCTGTCAAATTTTAAAAGTCAATGCGGCCCCCGAGCCAAAAAGTTTGCCCACCCCTGTCCTAGAAACTAGCAGTGTTTCCTATCATAGGAAAACAATCAGGAGTGCACAGCTGTCCATTTGCTATGATAAACCAACATCATGGGTAAAGCATGGTTCCATATGGGCAACTATTAAAAGTTACATAGAGCGGTGTGAGTTAAATGCATATGTATGTAATTATACGTATATATTCCTTTTAAGCAGGATTGTTCTGATGCAATATGTTCTAATCAACTACCCAGCTGCCTGTTCCTGGGTCTGGATAGGAAGCACCAGCTGAATTTTACTATAACTAGCCCTAGAAAGAGGGGATTTCAAAAAAAAATATCTCCCATCCTGTCTCCAGAAACTGGAGGGTGGGGCTATTTCCTAATTCCCAGGGGGTTTCATGAGTTGGGAATTGTCCATATTTTCATAGTCTTAGTCCAACAATACTCTGACTCTCATTAACCCAGGGGTGTCATTAACCAGTGTTACTACCGGTTCAGTGATTACGTTTTGCAGTAATCGCCAGGTGGGTGGGCCAAACAGCAGCAGACACAGAACCAGTTCTGTGTCTGCTGCTCTTCAAATCTATCGGTTCTATAGAGCCGGGCAGAACCAGTAGCAATCCACCCCTGCATTAACCACTAAAGACAGCAACACTGCTTAATTCACATATAATATCAGGATGTGTAAAACCTTTCTCACTTTATTAGTGATTTTAGATGAAACAAATACAGATAAGTCCTTAATTCAAAGAGAAATGGGAAGAGCGTGATAAAATTTAAGTTTATAGATGTCACACTTAACAATACACTTAATAGCTATTGTATATATAAAATTATTTTGTTTATATATTCACACTCTAAAATTTAATGAACATAACAGGAAAGGGATATACAAAAATAAGAATTTAAAGCTACCTGCCAGACTGCATGTAGTTTATGAAAACTGCAAGGATTCCTATGTATCTCCTATGGGTACCCACACTGTTTGTGTATCTATGGATTATAGGGGATGGCCATTATTTCCTTACTTTTCTCTCAGAGAAAAAAAAAAAAAAGGTAAGAATCACCATATTTTCACTAGTAGTGCCAATAATTCAATTTTTTTTTTTTTCTATTATGCATCAATAGTTTCTTTCACTGCAAAAAACAAGTCCTTTTCAGCAAAGGAATGTGCATAGGGAAGGGCGAGGCAGTGATGTGGATTTTTTCTTTGGATGAAGTTGAAGGAATCTTAGGTGTTACAACTGATTGATGTGGCCACAAAAGACCAACCTCAGCTGCCAACATGTCCCTCATCCTCTTTTTAAGTGGAGGCCACAAAAAAGAATTTCTCCTGTTTATGAGTCGTAAGAGAATTTTCATGAAATGGGAAGATTGCTCATAGAAATATAGAAAATTCTTAGGATTTCTTTTAAATTTTACAGCTGCTTTTAAAATTGAGCTAACATACCAGTATTTGTGGGAACTTACATGGAAAGCCACCAGGAAATACAGGGTTGTGGGCTAGGTTAGGAACTTTTTTTTTTAAAGTAAAAACCATCCTGAAAGAAGGCAGTGACAAGCTACTTCTGTACTATTTTTCCAGAAAATGACATGAAATGGGTCTACAAATTCATAAGGAGAAGTTTACTTTAAAGGAGATTTCACTTCTTTTAGGGTAAGTCAATTGAATCAACGTGGTGTAAGTGAAACATGATTGAACTTCTGTTTCTATTCACCATTTCAGATTTGGCCAATATTTCAAAAAGCATTGTCTGTGAGCTTTCAGCATTTAGTCATGCTGGCCACATGACCACGGAGACATCTTTGGACAATGCTGGCTCTTCGGCTTTGTAGCGAATATGAGCACCGACCCCTAGAGCCAGAAACAACTAGCACATATGTGTGTGGAGAACCTTTACATTTTAGTCCAGTTTTGCAGTTTGACAAAAATTGTGGCAAACTAACGATGGCATACATCAATTTCATTAAAGCTTTTTACCATATTAGCCCAGTATTGTTATTTTGAGGGGCATTCCTCTGACCCACAATCACTTGCTTGATATCTTAACATTTATCTAGAGATAATTGGGAATTGAACCTGGGAGCTTTGGCATATAAAGCATGTGCTCCAGTATTAAGAGGTAGCATAGAAGTGTTAAGAAGATCCCTTGCTCAGGGTTTTTATTTTGGTTAAATATCCAGTCACATATTACGCAAACTCAGAGAAATACAGTTATTATTGAAATTGAAATTACTATTAGTTGTTCAGAATAGAGTAGCAAAAATATGTAAGTTAAAGTTATTAGCTTTAATTAGAATGATTTACACACTTTTTAACAAAATTTGATTGGACAAATATTTTTTAAATTATTTCCTTAACCAATAATTAACAGTGCCTAATTCATTTACAAAGCTCATGTGTGCATACTTATACATATTCCAACACAGAGAGAAAGTTCCTTTTATGTCATTTCTCACTTCTTTCTAATTTTAGTATCAAGTAAAAGAAAAAGGGAAGAAAAGAAAAGACCAAGGAGGCATTTGTGCGTCATACTTTTTCCAGGATGAACATACCCTGGCATTTTGGGCAAGAAGCCACAGAGACAATGTCCAAATGGCTTTGATCCATGTTATTCTCACCTTTGAGAAGCTGCCCCAGTCAGAATGTGTGTGGTAGAGATTCCCTAAAAAAAATGTCCAGGCCAGGGGCCAGAGGCATAGCCATGGGAGACCGGCCCCAGGAGGTCACAGGCGGCTGATTGCTTTCTTGTGAGATCCCCCATCAAAGCCCTTTATCTCATCTTCTTACTCTCCTACTCATTCTTTGGCCTTTTTGTAAGAGAACATTGTTAAAATGTTCCTTTTAACAAACAGGCTTTAAAAAAAAGATCCCCACTGATTTCTCCTGAGTAAGTAATAAAAAGAAAGGGGAGAGCAAAGAGCAGAAGAGGGGCACACCCATACAGAAAGAAACAACTGGACAATTAAAAAAAGAAAGGGGCCCCCTCCTGACGGGAGAACAAAAACAATTAACAATTCCAAAGGAAGGAAGAGAAAAGGCTTTGTTCTGGTCGCTATAGCAACAGCTGGGGCCGGGAGAGAAGGGAGGAGTAAGCATCACCATTGAACACTTTCACTTTCCTTTCAGTCATTCCAAGCCTTTTCTCCCATCCTCCAACATTGACAGGGATGGTAGCGACTTACATGTCCTGAAGGCAGATAGAGAAGTGTAGCAATAATATCCAGTCTAATAAATGGACACATAAACTCAAGATGTTTTTGACAAATTGGCAAGAAACGCTAAGGGTTAGGATTGTGTGCACAATTTGGGGAAACTGAACACCAATCCAGTGATTATCAGCATTTATTTTCAATCCTTTTCTTGTTATGGTGGGTTTGGTGACATTTTCATTCTGCTCCAAAGAGCTGTTGCGAGATAATAACAGGTTTGAGGTGCTTGGATACTTTAATGTCTTAAAGTAATACGTACATACATAAGACACTTCCTAAATCCTGCCTTGTATATAAAGTGACTGCTTTGTCATCAGCTAATCAGTCATCAGCTACTTGATGGCAAAAAGTCAGTAATAAAAAAATGCAGAGTGGTAGGGAAATTGAATCCAGGAAGGCATCTTAAAAGAAAACTTATTACTATAATGGTTGATTTCAGCTATCTTTAAGGAAATCGAATAAATACTGCTCAATGAGGTAAAATTATTCCAAATAAGTATGTTGCAAAACAGCCTTCCTCTGCATGGTACTTCCAGATGTGTTAGGATAACTTCCCAAATTCCCCGTCAATGTGGCTACCAGACTATTTATTCCCAGCATATTTTGTTGCAACAGATTTGAGGGGTATAACATTTATCAAGGAGGTGACCCTAGACAATTCCAAGTAACTGTTTCGCCTACAACTGTGTTTTTCAAACATGGCAACATTAAGATTTATGGATTTCAGGATGCTGACTGGGGAATTCTGGAGTTGAAGTTGAAGATGTAAGATTTTGTTAGTTGTATAGAATAGTAGTCACAACACCATCCAGCTTAAATTTATTTTAAATGCAAAAATACTATATTGAAGAAAGCCTACACAGTTATAACTGACATCAAAATACATTCTGAAAAACTTCAGAGGAATTGTTTTAAATTTTATGTTAATATATCACAGCAATAAACCTCAATAAACCTAAATTTGTTGATGATCCCAACATTGTTTACAATACTTTCAAAAAGGGGGATATAGAACTTCAAAAATATGGTAGTAAAATGATATATGACTTAGTGTGATGATACATTCAAATATACTCTGATAAACACTGGTTTTCATTGCCAAGGAAAAGCAACTTGAACTTAGAGTTCAGGTTCTGGAGAACTGAAGACTTATTGTATATATAACAAAAATGAATGGATTGAACATATCTAGTGTAGCCTGTAGACTTCTACTTCCAAAATTACCCAGTCAGCATGTCCCTGCAGAGATTTTAAGTTTTTCTGCACTGCCTATTTGCCTCATACTCAGAACAGGTAGGCAACTGCAGAAACAAACAAGGTTGTCCTCTATCAATGACCCAGTCACTTTCAAAATGACCTATGGGTTACTTTCTCTGCTCCACTTCTGTACTATTCTTTTTATTATTATGTCATTTCCAAGGGAAACTGTCCATTTGGGCTAGAGCACTTCTTATGGTTGCAGGCTAACCTCAACAAATCATTTGCAGAGGAAGGACAGACCCAGTGCTCACCATTGCAGAAATGATAACCATCTTATCATTAAATTACTATAATTGGTGGGACAGTCAGATGTTTTAGAGTGGACTTGTCTAATTATTGAGTCCAAGAATCTGGGATAGGCAAATACTGTGTTTTAAATAATATTAAATATATAATCTAAGGATGTTGTTGTTGTTGTTGTTGTTGTTATTATTATTATTATTATTATTATTATTATTATTATTATTATTATTATTATTATTATTATTATTATTATGGTTCATTGAATATAAGTCAGATGTTTAGACTAGTTTTGGCATTTTTACCTATGGTACCTATTGAGTTCTTCCAAAGAACCTGGGATAGGCAGATGCTGTTTATTAGTGTTAAAAGTATTGACTTTTTAATATTTCCTAGAATATTTCATTCTTCTAGGAGAGAGGCGGGTGCTAACTTTCTACAGATGCTTTAACTTTGAATCTTTATATGTTTTATTTAAGTGTTTATTTTATTTACTTATTTCTTTATTTATTGGAGTGTGTTTATATGTGCATGTGCATGTATGGGTAAATGTTTCATAACAGTGATACAGCCAAATTGAACAGGGTCCTTGAGCATGATGCTCTCAGAAGTAGTGCTGAGCTGCCTAAGCTTTGTCCCACTAGTTTCTTCATCTGATTAAACTTTTATGCTGTTTTGGTTGCTTGTTAGTCTGTTACTCAGTTCTAGAAGAGATCCACCTCCCCTTTCCCTATTTATTAAAACTAAATAAATATTTTATGGTGTAATTACATTGCATTATATTCACTGCTGGGCCAAGCAATGAACATGTATGTCTGAGTGGAGCCATCTTGGGAGATATTTTATTAAGCTCAGCATCTTTTTTAAAAAGAAGAAAGCATATGTTTGTAAGAATGTCAGGAATATCAGAGCCATCTACTTCTTCAGTCAGATTCTAGACTCTTAAAGGCAGTATGCCTTTTTGCATGAACTACAATTATTTTAGAACTCAGCCTTCATATCCTTATTCTAGAATATAATGGTGTTTTTGTTGGATTTCAGTGAGGGCATATTTATTAAGCCAATCAGTCTGGTGCATGAAAAGAATTCCAGTTCAGCCAGAACTAGAGAAGCAGAAGGTTGTGGATATAGAAAACAATGCTATTGCTATCATGGGAGATAAAGACAGATTGCTAGCCAGCTAATCTTTTCTCTTCCCAGGACTGGGAATCTAATTTGCTTGCCCCTGTTGTCCCTGTAAAACCTGGAAGCATCACAATATCATGTATCTCTTCTTTATGCTGGACAAATTGCAATGATCTGGCAACTCAGGTTACATTCAGCTGAATCCTGGGAATGATGCAAACGTGGTGCATGTTTTATGATTGATTAGAGGGAAGAGATGAAGAATAGTCCAGCATTGCTTCCTGTGAAAAGGAACTATTATTTAGAGTTGGGCCTGATTTCTTGCCAGCCAATGGAAATGACCATAATTGAGTTCAAAATTTCAGCTGCTAAGCCAGATGGTTGCTAAGTGAAATTTGCCCCATTTTATGACCTTCCTTGTCACAGTTGTTAAATGAATCACTGGAATTGTTAATAAGTTAGTAACATGGTTGTTAAGTAAATCTGGCTTCCCCACTGCTTGTCAGAAGGTCGCAAAAGGTGATCCCGTAACTCAAGGACACTGTAACTGTCATAAATATGAGCCAATTGTCAAGCGTCCAAATATTGATCATATGATGGTGGGGATACTGCAATGTTTGTAAGTGTGAAAAATAGTATGAGTTATTTTTTTCACTGTAACGTCAAACGGACACAAAATGAATGTAAGTTGAAGACTAGCTGTAGTTTTTTGTTTGTTTGTCTTTGTAGTGCCCAGTTTTGTGAAGACAGGCAAGATAAATAATAAGAGGGAATGAATAATGACATAGTACCAACCGCTTTTCCTTCCTTGGATGTCTCTGCTATAATGAACATTATCCTACTTGGACATACTAAGAAAATTTAAGTATTTGTTGTTCGTTTTATTCTCAGGCTGAATTTAAAAAAAACAATGAAAGAAGCACATATACAGCACAAAACCAAAACAAAGTAATAAATAATCTGCAATGTGGACAAAGAAAACAACCTGTCCAAAGACAATCCCTTCTTCTGCTTTTGATTTTATAATTTGATAATAGGATAGTACGCTAGCTGCTACCAAGGTGCTTGCATGCATTCTTCACAGTCTTACCTGAAAATTCTAAAGTTGAGCAGGGAATTCTGCACTGTGACATCAAACTATGTTGAACAAACTTCTTATAGAGTGTGGAAAGTTCAGAATGAATCATTTTTCTCTGTTAATTGGTCAAAGAAAAACAGAAAGATGACCCATCAGTTAAGCATCATTTAGTTTGTCAACTGTTTATGTAATTTGTGGTTTTGTGTTGTTAATGAAAACGCTTGTGCTGCCTCTTTAGAAACTGCTTATTTTTGGAATGTTGTGTCACTGTTATAATGCAATACTTTTAATTGTGCAAGAGAATGAGTAAATGTCCCTTTTCTTTAGGAAAAGACCAGGAAAATGCACATTGTACATCCTCCCGGAAGCCCATGGAAATGCCTGGAGTCAAACCCAAGCTCCAGTTTCCATGAGCTGATCCAAAAGAACTATCAGATTGCACCCTTGTTCCTTGATGAGGAAAGCATCCCCATCCAGAATGATGGCTGAAACTAACCTGAAATTGGAAAGCTTCTATACAAATACAATTCCATGTGGTTGGGATTCATATTTTATCCTATACTGGTCATCGGGTCAAGACTTCCATCACATGTCCTTCTTGGTTCAGGTGAAGACATAGAGCTGGATGTCATAAGCATACTGCAAATCAACAAATGAGCTCGCTCAGTAATTTCACATAGATATTAAAAAGAATAATTGAGCAAATTGAGCCACAAGTACACTATATATGTCACCATCTGGAAGCACCTGGTCATGAAAGAATCATAAAACTGTGCCCCCAGCCTTACAGAAGGTAGTCCAGAAAGAGACCATGATCAACGATTACTGAGAAAATCAGGAAGACAAGATCCTCCACCCAGGTCATTCTACAGGTTGTCCATAAGAGGATCAGTTGCAGTTTTCATCTCATACCAAAGGCCTGAACCCAGAGTAATTGAACCTTCAAGATAGCTTTGCTATGCTAACATGATACACAAACTTTCCATCTCTGCTACAGGACAATATATGTTTGAGTCAGCGGATTTGGGGGGAAACTGTGAGCAATGAAGTATTAGGGATCCGGGTGATGTATTCCTTGCTAGCCTAGTATATGGTGTCTTGGTAACCGTTGAAGGAAGCTTTCTATACACAATGGTAAAATTAATGCAAAATTTTAGCTCAGTAACTGTTCATCTCAGAGCCAGCTCTATTATCAGGTTGCATCATATCATATTCATGTTGGAAGTACCAAGGTGCTTCCGGGTTGAAAGGATTAGCTGGTGACATCACCGTTGCCTGGGAAATGCCCAGTTGGGGGCTCCTTTCATGTTCCTGTTATTGTGCCCACCAAAATGGTACCTATTATTAGGTATGAATCTATTTCAAGCGTTAAGCTTGGAATATCATAAAAAGGTAGCAAATTAATAGTCTTTAAATTTGTAACTGCTGTATTTTTTATTAAGAATAGTGGGAAATGTTTCTGGGAATTTCTGCCTGACATGCCAAAAGGAGGAAAGTAATTTGGGGGAACCATAATGTGGGATGAGAGGCCATTTGCTGCTGTACTTCAGTTGCTCTACTGCAGTAAATTGACTTTGGTTGGCCCTGTTTTATATAGAGAACAGAAAAAGTGTCTTTTTTTTCTGAAGGAATTAGATTGGTTTACCAAATTAGACTTGAAAAACTTCAGATGACCTATAGCTGGCACCAAAGAGATACAAAAATTTTAATGCTCCCATTTAGTGATAATTCAGTTTTTGCAGTCTAGCTCTATTTTCTGACTATGCAAAGTGAAGTTAAAATTGCTATGCGTATAGTCATACACAATAAACACAAATGTATGTAGGATGCTTTTGCTTCCTATATTAATTTGCATTATATAACATGTATACAACAGGTATTTTTTCTGCTGTCCAAAACGTCTTCTGTATCTGCCAATGAGTTTCATTGTCTGTTTAGATTAATATTTACTAACCACCTTAATGGAGGATAAGCATAAGTGCAGAAAAGAGCAACAAAGATGATTGGGGGCTGGAGGCTAAAACATATGAAGTTGCAGGAATTGTGTATTTCTAGTCTAGTGAAAAGAAGGACTGGGGAGACAACGATAGCAGTGTTCCAATATTTGAGGGGCTGACACAAAGAAGAGGGTGTCAACCTGTTTTTCAAAGCACCAGAAGGCAAGAAACAATGGATGGAAACTAATCAAGGAGAGAAGGAACTGGAACTCGGGAGAAATTTCCTAACAACGAAAACAATTAACCCCTGGAATGGCTTGCCTTCAGAAATTATGGGTGCTCCATCACTGGAGGCTTTTAAGAAGAGACTGGACTACCACTTGTCTGGAACAATACAGAGTCCTGCTTGAGCAATAGTTTAGACTAGAAGACTTCCAAGATCCCCCCCCCCAACTCTGTTATCCTTTTCTAATTAATCCTTTTTAATTTAGCACAATTTATGTTAGTAACTTGGAGACATCTTTCATATTTTAAAATTTATTTCTTATATATGCCAACATATCCTTAGTTTCAATGAATATTCCAATGTTTTATAGTAACAAAATAATAATGTATGATTAATGCTTCCTTTGCAGGCATAATCTACACATTTTGTCTCTTGTCAAAGTCATGTCAGCAATCACTGTAAAAAGCTAAGGAAACCACCACATTTAGCAACAGGATGTACTATCTTGTAGATAACACCATCAAGATCAGAAAAGTGTTATGTCAATTTGAAAGCTTGAACCCTTTTGTATGGGTTGGGTTGCTTCTGAGATTGGGACTGATAGGGAACATTTCTAGTGGTCTCTAATATTAAAAGCATTCATTTTCTTTCCCCACATTTAAAATAATTATAATGAATATGTAGCCTGCTTGAAGAATCTTTTCAAGTTCAGTGCATTTGTCTGTCAGAAATTGGAGAGGTCCCCCAGAACTGTAAATCAAGATTTGACAGCAACGTGTTCTTCTGAGACTTCTGAGCCAATTTAAGGAATTGGAGGGCCCAATGCAACACTAGGTTTAGAGTTCGCTTGCATATGTACAGATCTAGGTTAATCTTGTAAGTACTGTAGGTTCCCACAAAATAAGATGTTAAAGATTATGCATTCAAAATGGAATACCCACAGAACCAAAAGTAAAATTAAAGATGTATTATCAAGAAACCTATCAGATAGAAAACCTAAATACTTTCTAGTCTTAATTTTAAATTTTTAAATTCTTTAGAGAGAAGAAAACAAATGTGTAAAATGCTCTTTCCCTTGCTTCCTATCCAATACTTGTTCTAGAAAATTGCTGCAACAATTGCCTCCATTTCAGCCACACAAGAAAACAGAACAAAACTCCATCACCAGGAGTATCCTCCCACGTCTAGAAATCTTATTTATTATTATTCTATTTATTCCTAGCCTCTATTTGCTGTTCTTTACCGATCAGCTACACTTAAGAGAAGCTTTTCTCTTAGCCCACAACCCCTAAACTTACTCAGGAGTCTTTGGCAAAGGACTGTTAAAAGCTTTTTCAAAGTCGAAATATACAATGCGGGTTCGTATTCTCAAATAACACCCTCTCTCTCTGTTTTTTCTTCTTCCCTTCAGGCACAGCAGGTGGCAAATAGAACAGGAGGGGAAATGTGTGGCCTTCTGTTTCTGGGCGCACTGGTAAAACACACTCCCCACATCCCAGAGCACTGGCACTCTGGGATGGAGTGGGGGAGCAGAGATGCAAGGTGGCATGTTTCTCAGTCTCTTCTCAATCTTAATAGATAGGAGGGCATGTCTGGCCTGAGCAGGTCCAACTGACAATCTGTCCCCCATAGTTGGGGACCTTCCTAAAGTCTGGTAGAATCAGGCTAATCCAAACTCCAGGGGGATGATGTTCCAAAGAGCAGACATCGTGATAGAGAAGGTTAATTTCCAAGGTCCCACAAGATGGTACCCCTTCATTGAAGGAACTTGTAGCATGGATGTGAACAGGAGGATGTACTGTATATCTAACTAAAAAAAGCTATAAAGAGTGAGTTAGATATGTGCTCAACAAACATGTAGACCAGTATATATATTTATGCCGTCTCTTGGAATCTTCTAATAGCTTTCTGTTGTCTAGCAATTGTTTTGAAGAATATCTTGTGCAGCTAATGTCCTCATCAAAGTGACAGAGTAAAAAATTCATGAGGATTATCTTCTTCAGTTTTTATTAAAAATGTGCATTTTTTGATCATTTTGAATTAAATAAGCTCTTTCATTTTAGCAATTTAGATATATTGACGAACCAGGGCCATTTCTAGGAGAAGTCACCGAAGGTCTGTTTCAAAATGCCATAGTGCAGGTCTTCCTTTACATCAAATCTAATTAAATATTTTTCCACAAGAAACATATTTATCTGTTTCTTTTCTCTTTCTCTCTCCCTCCCTCCCTTTTCTTATCCTACTCTTTGTCTCACATATAAGCACAACTCTAGGCTTAATACATTTGCCATAAAAGATGGCCATAGAGAAGTACATTGCGCTAGCTACTTGACTTGAGATTTGCTTTAAGAAGTCCTACAATAAGCATTCTGTATATTTAATCTTGAGATGACTGTTAGGGATATGGCAGCCCTATTCAAAGACATTAAAGGTCCGAACTGTTTGCCACCATCACAAAATTGAAGCTTTGCTAATTAAGAATGGTTTGACTGTGGATGCATACATTTAAGAAAAGGGTAGACAGCCCTTACTATGAATGTTTTAATTTGTATTCCTGCACCAACCAAAGGATTGTGGCTGATGGCTTAGACAACTCTATAATTCTATTATTCTACATATATCTACATATTCTACATATTGCTGTCTATACACATGGGGACTAGGGGTTTTGACACAGGAGCTAAAAAAACCACCCAAATCTATCAATCACATTTAACCCATCCATCAGAGTAGTAAATAGAAACAATGAAAGATTGAAACATCAAACTCTAAGCGACTGATCTGAAACAAGAAGATATCCTTCTCAAGTGAGCTTTTAATAGCTTATGTCATTTCTTTTAGAGAAATATTGGAAACATCTTAAGGCTGGCTTAAATCCAGATAAGAATAGTTCTAATCAAAGGTAGAGTTGAAGATCTAAGAAAAATACAACAGACTAGGGAGTAATACTGTGAAGAGTATTTGTTTTATTAAATTGAAGAGTATTTGTTTTATTCTATTGAAAATGATTTTAGCTATGGTGCTATTATTATAATTTATTCTGTGTGCATGTATTTCCTAGCTGAAGGAGTAGTGGCTGTGATAACTCTTTCAGAAGTCACTATTACTTTCTATCATTGTTCTTTTGTTCATTGTAGAGATTGTGAGGAACGTGTTTAGGAACTCCTTCATGGGAACCAAAGAGATTGGTTTACCTCAACTCAGGTACAGGTAGTCCTTGACATATAAGTTCATTTAGTGACCATCCAAAGTTAAAATGGCACTGAAAAAAGTGACTTGTGGTCGTTTTTCATACTTATGACCATTGCAGCATTCACATGGTCACATGATCAAAATTCAGATGCTTAACTGACTCATATTTATGACGGTTGCAGTATATTGGGATCGTGTAATCACCTTTTGCGACCTTCTGACAAGCAAAGTCAATGGGGAAACCAGATTTACTTAACAACTGTGTAATTAACAACTGCAGTGATTCACTTAACAAATGTGGCAAGAAAAGATGTAAAATGGGCAAAATTCACTTAACAAATTTCTCACTTAGCAAGATAAATTTTGGGCTCAATTGTGGTCGTACATCGAGGACTACCTATATGTGTCTGCTTGTGAACTCTGTTTTAATACTTAAACTTACATTTACTATTTTATTTGTCAACACCTTTGCTATACTTACTGAAGTACCTCTGGGCTGTTTATATTATACTATCAAAATGTGAATTTCATATTGAGGATGTTGAAACACTGATTAAATCCAATGTTTAAAAAGAGCTCATTTATTCTGGGTTTCTGTTCATGTCCTTTTGATGCCTTAATCTTGATGTTACCCAATAAAGCTTTTAGTTTGTTTACATTTTTATGCTGGACACGGTTGCCAGAAAGGTTGGTGGAGCTACCCTGCCACTGACTGAATTAAGGAGAAGTACTGTACTCACATTCCTTCCCTAATTAAGTTGACAGTAATTTTCATAAGACATGGATAATTTTAAATTGCATATCTCATTTTAAATCTCCAGCCTGCCAATAAATCCATACAGAAAACCACCAAATTGGTCAGATCTAAACTATTACCACCATGCATTTATCAAAACTCAAATAATTAGTAATCCCCTATTTCTCTGCTGTAACCTAGAAACAGAGGAACAAGATATTACCGGATTAATTCCAACATCCCTGGCCAATATGACCCATAATAAAAGATGCTGGGAATTGTGATTCAGCAACATCTGGAGAATCACAAAGTCTTATCTGTTGCTCTAACTAAATCAAGCAAACCAATTAAAACTTAACATATGCATTCATATAATACACCAAATTTGGTTAATTTTTCTTGTGGCTTAGCTTGTTGCGTGAACCCATTAAACATTTTAATTAATTACTGTAAAAATGTAAAGCAAGCTCAGGAAACAACAGATGTGAACACAACCACTGAGTTCAACCCAGAGTCATTACATTTTTAATGTAATTTTTCCTGGCCTTGCTTTTTTGCTTTCTTGACTTGCTTCTAACCTGGCTATAGTTCCTAGCACATCAATTTGAAAAAAAGAACACAGGATTCATTGTGTGCCTTGTGATCCTACCTAACAATATCTTAATTTTACTTTGACACTTAACACTAGCTCCGGGATTACTTCCTGCTTACTTCCCATTATGATTTGATTAGTTAACTCGTTGCCCAGTGAGACTGGGTTTTTTTTTTTGTTTTTTTTTTACCCCTGGTCTATTTCTGGCTTACTGCCATCTAATGCAAGAATTAGGTTTGATTTTGATCCTTGGCAGAACACAATTTCTTTGTGGATTTCTGGCACTGCGATGAATTATCTATAAAGCTCTTCATGGGACTGTTGTAGTCTTTTCTTCCCGCCCTGTGAAATCATCAAAAGAGGGGCTCCTCCAGGTCCCAAGCCCTCAGGAAAGGAGGAGGACCAAATTGGAGGACCCTAGTGCTTTGAAGTACTTTACCTGCAGATACACCTAGTTGAATGGCATGGTGGAGCAGAGGTGAACAAAAGCAGTCTCATAACAAAAGCCCCAAAAGAGGTGGAGATTGGAGCACAATGTTACAATACTGTTTTCATTATTCTAACAAAAGGAGGAAAATCCTATGGTTGCCACCAACCTGGACCCCTTATTATTGGCCTTCCATTTAGCAGATGAAAACATTTCATTTAGGAGGCATTTCAAAAAAAAAATATGATGACCTAGGATGCCCTCTACCAGCTTGTTTATTTCATCTCACTGTTTTGTTGTATATTTGATTTTTATTAAATTGTAAATAATTCAGAGTTTTGCAATTGATGTGGCATATAAACAACTGTAATAAATAAATATTTAATGGTCAAGTAAGGGACTCATAATGGCTGACATTCCCTGCAAATATTTAGGCTGATTTCTGTGTGTATGAATATAATTTTGGGCTCTTCAGGGATCATTAATAATAACTGCCCAGCTTTCATTCAGTCTCACTATTATCTCTGCTACATTTGCTTTATCAAAATCCATGTTCTTTTTCTGGACACATTTTTATGACGTATGCCCTAGCAACTTGAAGGATTTAACCATAGAGGGTTGCTGATTTTCCCTCTAAAATAAGAGCAAACCTTTTTTTATGGCTCCAGGAGTGTGTACTGCATATGATTTTTAAAAAACCCCTCAAGATAGCAGCTACAACAGTGCAAAATATCTGTGTGCTGTACATTAAAAAATAGTTGGAGTTTTAAGTATATCACTGTGGCCAGCATCTTTACTTGGTGTGCTGATGAGCAAAGCAACACAAGGAAAAATATGTCAACATAGCTAAGGTAACTGAACAACCCCCGGACATTACTATGACATTGTCTATAATAATATTTCTCAAACATGTCCATTTTAAGGTATGTGGACGTCAGCACCCAGAATTGCTGGCTGGGGAATGCTGGGAGTTGAAGATCATATACCTTAAAGTTCCTGACACTGAGAAAAACTAGTCTGTAATTTCCAGGCCTGATCCAGCTAGTCTCCCATCAGTCTGCTAGGAAATGTTCTGTGTTTTTAGTACCTAATGAGTCCCTATCATAGCAGGGCTTTCTCTATCATAATTGCCAAAAGGTAAGATTTAAAATTCTACAGGAAACCAATAGCCATGCACAGGTAGCTTGTTTCTGCTGAGACATCATATCCGAGCATGTGAGACTCACATGAGATAATAAGTGTATGGGGAATGAAGCCTGCTACCAAGCCTCTGTACCTGGTTATGCTTCGAAAGAGCCACCTATAGGAAAAAAAACTGTGACAAAGAAAGGAAAATTGTTCTCTTTCCTACACCTCCTTGTAAAAGAGATCTACCTGCTTCCAGGATGAAGATGATCTCAGAGAAAGGGGAGGGAAACAATCAATCAACCTGGAATTTTTCTCCTTCCATTTTTCCATCTGCAACCATGCAAAGAATCTTGTTCGGCACTGTACAAAGAGCACCCCCCTGAAAAGAGAAGGCTGGGGGCCGAGGCTGCCAGTGGCTGTGTGAGATAACGTCTACTTGCAAACACTGCTGCCTTTGTATGGCTGTCACTGTCCCTATTGTTTGGGAGCCTCTTGCCTCAGGGATATTGTTCTATGTCTTTTGTTTCAGCCTGGCTTCTTTTTGTTTGACTTTACTTATCCTTTCATTCCTCTCTTTTGTGCTCAGGTTTTCTCTCTCTCTCTCTTTCTCTGTCTCTCTCTGTCTTCCTCTCTCATTCCTCTGTTGTATTTAACAATACTTCCAAGCCCTTTCTGGGGTGGGGTGTGGAAATGCCCTCTGGGTTCTTTTCAGTTCCTTACCTATTGGGGTGGGGGTGGAGGCTGTTGAGAAAGGAGCGTGGAAGGAGATTCCACAGGGCAAAGATGGAAGAAGAGCTAAAGGAGCAGGTGAGAGGCTTTAGAAAATATTGTATAAGGGAACTGTGTAAAATACTCCTATTTTTAAAATGAGCTACAAAATCTAGCCATTATGAATCTCACACAGCCTAATTGCTTGTAAACCTGGATGCTTGAGAATCATAAAATGGAAACAAAGACATATTTGGGTAGTCATGATGATAAAAAATCTGGCCCTTACTATATTTTAAATACATCATTCTCAGTGTGTATATGTCTCTCTCTCGGCATGTATGTCCCTCTATGTGTATATGTATTTGTATTAAAGCTATTGCAAAGGATTAATATTTGTAGATGTTCTATTCCTGCACTGAATACAGATGGAAAAACATTCTAGTCCTTGTGTCACAGATTGGAAAACTGAGGCAAAAGGCCAAAGAATGCTGAAACTTAAATAAATGAATAGATCTGACAGATCTGATGTCTATGTAATAAAAGCAACTGCTTTTGTTACATTTAAATGTTTTAAAAAATAAAATTTCCACACATTTCAATTGATTATTTTTCTTTTGAAAGATTACATTTCTCTCTTTTTTTAAAAAAAACTATGTATTTGAATTGTAAAAGATACATGTAAAGTGAAGTCTCCAGTTTGAACTCAACAGCTAGTGACTTCAAGGATACATTAATGTAGTTTTCTTGGCAATAGTACAACATGGAAATTGTTCTCACTATGCATAAAACAGAAGGAGAAACCATGAAGAATGTGCCAATTTATATGGAGAAACTGGCATTACAACATGGACAGCTATATGTCCCTTTATTTAAGCTGAGGAAAAATAAGTGAAAACTAGAATATTCTTAAAGAATGGCAGCCATAAATGTTGTCATCGAAAGCATCCTTTGTTAAATAAAAAGCATCTATACAGTATTTGTCTCCCTATATCTTTTTTTTTAATGATGTTTTCTTCTTTAATTTTAAAAACAAAATAATAGCAATCCACCCATGGTCATTCTATTTTTCTGTTTAGGTAGGGAAATAGCCCTGAAAGGATGATATTTCAAGTTGTCTGGTATAATAACAGCAATTGTTCTTGTCATATTTCAAATGTTTTGGAAAATGAAATGATGTACATTTCATTTTTTTTGATGGGTTACATTTCATTTTTTCTGAAAGAAATACTTTATTATGTCTTTGAATTGTAAAGTATGAAGGTAAAGAAAAAGTCAAGTCTCCTTCAATCTAAGCTAACTGTTGGTGACTTCAGGGATATGCTACATTAATGTTAATGTAGTTTTCTTGACAATAGTGCAATATGGAAATGTATATACTTGCAATGTAAACATGAAATAGTTCCTGTTAATTATTGGTCAAACCATTTTGAATCGAATGAAAAATGTTCGGAATTTTTCTAGTGTTTAAAATAAACAACTTACATGTCTTTGCACTTATATACCAAACTGTAGACAGCAAGTTCAATTCAAGTTTTATAATAGTTGCGCCCCCTTGAGATAAATGCTCTCATGGGACACCTGTTTTGCATACGGAAGCTCCCAAGTTCACTCCCAATTATCTCTAGCTAAGTAGAAAAGCTTCAAATAAGAGATCATTCATCAGAAAAAGCCAGAAGTCAATGTTTCTTTTCTTTTTTTTTTTAATCCTCCCTCACTTCTCTTCTCCTTGAAAGTACTTTGCCATTGCCTTCTTTTGTAATATTTCCTAAACTTATCAGTTTAGCCTAGCTCGATAGAACAAAATCTGGATAAATTTTGGATGGAATTAGTTTGAATGATAATGTCTTGATGTTATTGTGTGTTTTGTTACTGATGGCTTTTGTGAAAATAAATGCAATTATTTTTAATGTGTGAATTTAGAATCTGGCATATATGGAAGATAACAGGTTGAGGAAGATTCATTTGAGGAAAAAAAATTAAAGATAATATTTATAACCTTGGTATTATGGGTACTGTAAACTATAATTAAATATGTGCACTGCAAGAGCATACAAAGTAATATATTCACATTACATTTCTTCCAAAAGCATAAAATAAGCGTCAATATTCTCCACAACTGTGAAACAATTGAAATTTGAAACTATCTTTTACAACTCAGTTATCCAACATCAGAAGGATAAGAGGGATCAAAACACCAATGCTAATATTTGTAGGTGTAGCAAGGTGTCCTAGGTGTTGTGGAAATACAACTCTCAGAATTCTCAGCCAAAATGTCATATGGAGAGCATCAGTTTGAGAGAGCCTGGATTAATCTCTTCAAAAGATACCTGAAAATAAATCTACTTTTAAAATGTATTTTCTGTATATGAATTTATATACTTGGTGTACTAGGAGAATATACATCCATTTCAGGCTCCATTAGTTAAGTTCAAAAATGGGAAATCAAAGCCAATCAAGGAGAGATCACTTCAAGGCTTATGTGACTTACAAAGCTCTGATACACTGAGGAGTAGCACATTACAATAGCACATTAGATAAATAGAGTCCCAGAACAAAACTGCAAGGGTTGTGTTTCCAGCAGAAAAGAACATAAGACACTAGTAGATCTTGGTGGACATATCAGATAAATCTAATTTTCTTTTGGTTTATTTTGATTCACATGTATTCCTTTGATGTCTTCTGCATCTCTATAGGCTCAAAAACAATAGCAGCATCCTCTGTGTATTTGCACATACAGATTCCTCTCGATCAATCTAGTGCTCACAAATGTAGTAAATTAATAAATCCAACCCAAAAGTATAGAGATTACAGAAGTTTGAGAAGGGGGGCTCACTCTAGCATGCAATATTACATAGGTGGTGTGAAGCCACATTTTCCATATTACAAAACCTATATTATATTGAAGAATAAATAGAAAGGAAAGCAATTTTCAATGTTTACATTATATGGAAAGTCATATGTACCAAAGTCATGCCCCAACAAATAACTTTTATATACTGTTGTAGCACTCCAGCCCCATCTAGTGGCCGGAGGGACAAATATGCCCCAACATACGATCTTTATATACTGTTGTTGCTCTCTAACCCCATCTAGTGGCCGGAGAGATAAATATCAAGTATATTTTTTGAAGCTGACCCACCTCTTTACCCATCAGCCCTCACTCTCAAAACAAGCGCATGCTGGGAAGCCAGACTCCATTTCCTTTAGCATTTGGAGAAGGCAGAAGCACAAAAAAGAATCCATTTTAATCTGTGGCACATGGTCATCCAAGGACAAACCCACATCCCACACACAGAGCATCGCTGGTGAGATTTAAACTACTTGTATTTATTAATTGTTACGTTCAACAGTAACTCAATACTACCTATCTTATATTTGGTTCTCATTGTATGTATTCCTATTCTCCCCAGTTTCACCATATCCTGTTCTTTCAATAAAGTATCCAGATCTACCCACACAGTGTGTTTTATTGGAGAATAGGAAGGTTTAGCTGCATGTCAAGCTGCACACAGACTAACATGTAGTGAGGACAGAACAACTAACATCTTCTTGATCACAAGTGCTTTGACATTGTAAGCTTCCGAAATACAATAGGTGCAAGTATCATTTTGACAGACAACATAATTAATGCTTTCCAAAGCTCCCTGCTCATGTACCACTTTATCTCATCATATCATATCTCATATCATATCATATATCATCATGTCATGTCATGTCATATCAGTGAGCTTTAGCTTTTTTTTCCAAATGAGAAGTGAATGTGCTGCAAAGCAACTTGTTCATTTCTAGCACTTTATAAGGGCTTTCATAACTGGACTGTAAAAATCCAGATGCCTCCCAAATGAGAGCAAACAATTACAATGTTCTGTATCTGTTTGCTAGTGGATACCTGAATTTTTGAAGTCATGAGATGATAGCCCCAATTTTAAGGCCTCGTAATTCTGGCTGTAGTTCAGTAATTCATGCTGAAGTAGTGCCTGGAGTGTGGTGGCTGGGAACGAATGAGGTTAAGGTATTTTGAGATACAAAGACAGTCATTGTAGTAAATGATAAAAGTTAGCTATTTTTCATTCAGGTTTGCTGAGGTATTGAGCAATTACTGGCATATATAGCAATACTGCTGAAGATCAGCAAAGTTTCACCAAAATGTGCTGCATAAATCCATTTGTGATTGTGAGATAGAAATTTGATTAATTAAAGTAACATAAACATAGGCCTTATATATGATCACCTAGTGCTTACTGCAAATGACCTAGTTTGGAAAATCACAGGAGTAAATCTTCCTGCTTTCTCCCCTCACCAGTATCAACTTTCCAAGATCTAAGGATTGGGACTGGAGAGAAATATGTTGTCTACTGGCATTCTCACCCTCTGAAAACATCAGGCAAAACTTAATAGATTGTAGCCAGAAAAAAAATAAACAATGATCATCCCAGGAGACATTAATGCTTCATTTTCTTGCATGGCTTTTCAGTGTTTATATAGTGCTGCCTGAGAAGCCAATTAATACAGGAGTTCAGTGACTAGAAGCCATTTCTATTTCCTATTTCACTGAAGGAAGACATCAAACCTGACCAAGGTGGGAGATTTTGGTAATACAGGTAGTCCTTGACTTATGATCACAATTGAGCCCAACATTTCTGTTGCTAAGTGAGAAATTTGTTGAGTTTTGCCCCATTTTATGACTTTTCTTATGACATTTGTTAACTGAATCACTGCAGCTGTTAAATTAGTAATATGATTGTTAAGTGAATTTGGCTTTCCCATTGACTTTGCTTGTCAGAAGGTTGCAAAAGGTGATCACATGACCTCGGGAAACTGCATACTCTTATAAATATGAACCAGTTACCAAGCATCTGAATTTTGATCACATGATCATGGAAAGGCAACAAAGGTTGGAAGTGTGAAAAATGGTCATAAGTCATTTTTTAAAAATGTGGCTGTAACTTCGAACTATCACTAAATGAACTCTTGTAAATCAAGGACTACCTATAATGTTACATAATAATGGTAATTATTGGTAATAATGTTTCATACTCTTACATAATGTAGGATCATGCTGATCCTACATTATGGAAAGTCTATAAGGAATGAGGGAAAGTCCCTAAGAAACACTTGGGATGTCAGGTTATGCTAAGAAATTAATAAACTAAACAGTTGGGCAGTTATGGCTTCAAATTGTTCTTTTCAGGTGGTTCATTAGGCAATGCACTTTTTCTTGAACCAAATAGACATTACATGAAGGAGAAATCATAAATCATCAGAACTTCTCCCTCCCGACATTACCATCATATACCTGTCAATTAGCTATTCAATATTTGATTTCCTTTTCTCTGTCCATTTATTCTATGTGAAAATAAAAGGAACAGAATGAAGAAACAGAAAACAGAGAGCAGAAGAGGAGGTGAAAAATATTGCCCAACAAAAGGTGAAAAAAGTAGTTGCTCTTATGCCCACAGGAATAGGTGTGAGCCTGATGACTCAGATGCCCATTTCCTCTTTTGCAAAAAGTCCCCATAGTTTATGTGGATAAGAACAAATGATTAGACTGAAAAACATGCATTATATCTTCAAACGCATCTGTAAAATCATGTTATTATCGTTGGTAGTGTTAGGTTATTCAGTGGCAGCAAATGCTGCGGCGAACATTTTAACTTCAAACTCAATTGCTCAATATTTTGTCATCATAGGCAGCATCCTTCATCTCTTAGTTTTTGGTACTAGGGAATCAAACCAAGAACAAAAATGCATGCGCTCCATCCCCCTTCCACATACCAAGATTTAGACATCATACCTAACAGTCCCTCTCAAAATCTCCTAAATTGTAAGTTTAAACATGATATGGCGGGAAAAATGGGAAATAGTGGCATTAACAGGTCATCCATATATTGGTCAAGAGGTTATCTTTTGGCCTAACACGATCCCATGTAAAAGCAGCTGCCATTAAAAAACTGCCTTGATCAATCTTTTAGATAATTCTCACTTGACCTTTTTTTCTCAAGAAATGGAAATCGAGCAGATTCAAGTAATGCTCAAGTCAGAGTAAGGATGTGAAAGTGCTGTCAGTTCATGAGTTGTTGAAGGCTTTGTATGGCAAGGAGCACCACATCCCAAAAACCAAGGTCTGCTTTGGGAAAGAGTTTTGGATATTTAACGGTAAATGGTGTTTTAAGCATCTGCAAGGCATTCATTCTGCCCCCAGGAATACAAAAATGCCCTCAAATCATGGGCTGAACAGCTTCTGGGAGCTGTAAAATGAATGCAATTGGCTACATGCATGTATGTTTTGCACTCCTGTCAAGATAATAAAGAAGCTTAGTCTAAGTATATCATTGGGTTCTAGTACGATGATGAAAAGTGGTACAGACAAACTGTCCCTGTAACTTGATTTTTCTTCAGCACTTAAAAATAACAGAATAACAAAGTTTGAAGGGGCCTTGGAGGTCTTCTAGTCTAACCCCCTGCTCAAACAGGAGACCCTATACCATTTCAGAAAAACAAATGTCCAATCTCCTCTTAAAAACCTTCAGTGTTGGAGCAATTACAACTTCTGGAGGCAAATTATTCAACTGATTAATGTTCTACCCGTCAGGAAATTTCTCCTTAGTTCTAGGTGCTACTTCACCTCCCCAGAAGGAAAAGTGTTGCTTCCTAAATGATTATCTAACACATATGACTAAAAACTGTACAGCAATACCAAAAGAAAGTAGGACTGTTAGGGTGTTTAACGGATCATGATTTCATATCATATCTGACAGTATATGGCCCCAAAAGGGCATATTATGATACACAGTCATTAATTTCACCATGACTTCAACACATATGTCATTCATCTGGATTTCATATCTTAAAGTAATCACGTAAGCCAGTTACGTAGAACTCTCAGGCATTATATGAGAATAAAACAGTTATGGCGCCAGGGCAGTGGATGAGGTAGTTCCCTTTGAGTATTATTTCTGATGCAGCCATTGGCATGGAGGCATGTGTTATTACCAAATATGAAATGCAAAGGAGGTATCATTTGTAGAGGAGAATTGGTCAGATAAATAAGAGATACAAACCCTTCCCACCTGCCAATTCTTCCATCAGTATACATTCATCCCCCTGGACGTTTATAATATTTTCCAACAGCTGGGATAGCAACCTTGAAATGAACCTAATCGGAGGATGGAGGGGCCACAAGCAACATATTTGCAGAAGAAAATCAATGCATAGAGCAATAATTAAGTATTCATTCATTGATTTCCCCTTTTGAATTCATCTTCCTTCCTTTGGGAAACATGGGCTTGAGAACATTGGATTTTTCAGGTCTTATAATACAACCCAGAATTATTAAAATTGATTTAGTTGGCTGATAAAAGTGTTGTTAGTTCTTAGATGCAAAATAGACTTTTGGAGACTTCCTTTAAGTCACACATATCTTAAAGTAATCACAGGAAATCTGACCAACCGAATCAGTATCAAACAGCAGTTCATGGCCTTAACAGGAAAGCTGTCCACCCACTGATCTGAAACTAGCATTGTTCATTAATACATTTGCACTTTTAGATGGAAAGGAAATCTGATAGTGCGTTCTATTTGGCATGGCAATCTTCTTTCAATTGCAGACCCCTTCATGAATGCACCCATTGCCTGAAGAAAGGTTACACACAAAATATTCTGTGAACTGTATTTCTTGAGAAGTAGCTAGTTTAAATTATTTTATTACTTGGCACTAGATAGACAGTCCCAACTGCAAATAAATAAATAAATAAATAAATAAATAAATAAATACACACACACACACACACACACACACATATATATATATTCTTAAGTTTTCGCGGGTACTTACATGTATGGCATTCGGCTTGGTTCGGGTATTTTCCCACGTCATTGTAGTTGTTCTTTTAAAGTTGTAGCAACGTTTCAGCAGAATCTCATATATATATCGTATACACACACACACACACACACACACACACACACACGAGATTCTGCCAAAATGTTGCTACAACTTTAAAAGCACAACTATAATGACATGGGAAAATACCCGAACAAAGCTGAATGCCATACATACATACATACATATTACATATGAGAACTACATGAGAAATGTTAATCTTTTAAAAACTTTACATGGTTATGTGTAATTGTATCAATTTCTTTTTTTCTTTTGTATCAATTTCTATTTTTGCTTAAATCCACCATGCATTATAAAATGTCCCTTCATAGTTTTCAGGTTTCCAACATTGGCTAGAAGTAACTTTCTGCATCTTTGATAATTTCTCTAGTGTCATATACTAAAGATACATCATTGTATTAAAATCAATCTTAAATTATAACATAATTTGAATTTTATCCCATTTATCCACATTTCTGTGTATTATAACCAAAGTTTTGTCATGCAGTTCTTGTTCCTCGTTATAAATCTTAACGTTTTTATACATTTTTGCAATCACATATTCACCATTTGTACATAGTTAATTTTCAAATTCTATCTCCTGTTGTTCAGTTCCCATTATCTACGTAAAAACTTCTTGAACTTTAGTAGTCAATTGTTCTCTTGACTACATCTTAAGTTCATCTTCTTGTATTACTAGATTTGGTTTGTTAACCAGTTTCCTTTGCCTGCTGTTTCTTTTTTATAGAATGCTTCCTATGCAGAGTTCTATAAAGATATTTGGAGGCACAACCTGGGTTTATATTTATTCCATATTCATAATATGGTACATCTCACAAAATGATTTTCTGAAATCTGCATTAACTTTATTATTAAATCCCAGGTTACATTCCTCTAAGGCTCTTTTCCTCCTCAGCAAAACCACTTTCATCCAAACCAAAAAGCAGGTTGCAAAATAGACTATAAAATTAGGTAATCTTTATCCTCCTCTTTCTTTCGCTGTCTTGCCTGATGTGCACTTGAACTCTTCCCTTCTGAAATTATATTTATGTTTTTTTTTAAACTAACTGTATGGTTTTCTCACCAATGAGAAGGAAGGACTCCCTGGAGAAGAGCCTAATCTGGGAACAATTGAAGGCAAAAGAAGGGGATGGCAGAGAATGAGGTGGCTGGATGGAGTCACTAAAGCAGTCGGAGTGAGCTTAAATGGATTCCAGGGGATGGTAGAGGACAAGAAGTTATGGAAGAACATTATCCATGGGGTTGCGATGGGTCAGACAAGACTTCACGACTAACAACATGGTTTTAATCCTAATTATGCATTCCAGAGTTGTATGACACTCACATTATTCAGTAGTTGGAGTGGCCAGATAAGGGATTCTGGTCTTGAATCTGAATGGCATCCATCCTTCTTTGTTTCACTTGTAAACAAATGAAATGATGATCTCATTTGCATGTGTTCATAGAATGTTCATGACAATGTATTTCCTATATTTCTGACTGAAACTGGATTCTACCAGCAAGAAAACCCTTGTCTAAAATGATGCAAATCTGCTTTCCAGGATTAATTCAACATCAATATTACTGAGCAGGAGGAACTGATGACTTCACTTTGTAGAGGGTAATGTGCCATATACTATTAACCCCCACCATAATTTGTATTGATAAAAAATAATGAATTACATCCACAACTTCAAAATGCAGACTGCAAATATATTGAAAATGTGAGAATTATGTCATGTTGTAAAGCCCCTTTTGCAGTGATATCATCCCTAATGAATATGGCAGTTCTTGCTCAATTGCAGTGGGGAGAGCAATAAAACAGTCTTACACATTATAAAACAATACAACTTGCAAAGCAATATGAAACAAAAAGTGAAGCCAATCTGACTTTTGGAGATCATTCTACTTTCTGTTGGCTGGTAAAATAGAAATCTCTGGATAAGGGCAAATTAGAAAGAGTCAAGCATGGTCTTTTGCAGTTATATGGATTCGTACATATACCTGGTAGAATTTCTCCTGTTTCCATATTGTTTTGGAGCCTTTAAAGCAGCAGACAGTAGTACTGTGGGAACCATATTGCTGACACACTACCATAGGATTACTTTTCCAGTTTAAGGCAGGTGTGCCCCCTGCTGTCCATAACAATGACTACATTGTCTACCAAGCTTTGGAAGTTCTTCATACTATGCAGCATTTCTGATATAATTAAATCCTCCTTTCCATTCCATTCTCACAAGAGCCAACAAGGTTTAATTTTCTTTAGGAACCTAAATATATGTCTAAAGAAAATATATGAAGAAAATATCACTGAGCAAATATATGTAATGGAAGCAGAAGGCATGAACCAACAAAACAATACAGCTCATCAGTCTAGAACCCACATTACGTATCTGATATTAACCCAGTTGAGGAAGTCCAGAAATATTTCACAAGAAGTTCTCCACTCCTCTACTCATTGCAGAATACCTCATGCCACCAGACTCGAAATTCTAGACCTAGAAAACCTAGAACTAGGTTTTCTTTGGTCCGATCTAAGTATAGTATATAAAATCATACATTGCAATGTCCTACCTGTCAATGAATACTTCAGCTTCAACCATAACAACACAAGAGCAAACAATAGATACAAACTCAAGCTTAATCGCACCAAACTTGATTGCAGGACATACAACTTCAGCAAGAGTGGTCAATGTCTGGAATACTCTGACTGTGGTTTCTTCCCCAAATCCCAAAAACTTTAACCTTAGACTGTCTACTATTGACCTCACCCCTTTCCTAAGAGGTCTGTAGGGGGCGTGCATAAGCGCACCAACATGCCTACCGTCCCTGTTCTATTGTTTCTTTTATTTTTTATTTTTCTTATATGTATCCATGTATTCATAACTGTTTTTACTTATACCTATTATCTTGTAAGCAATTGACAAAAATAAATAAAAAAATAAAAACCAAGAAGGAAATACAGCAAAATATCATATATTATCTTGTCTTATCATCTTTTTCCATTCAGAAAAGGGTGCTCTATTTGCAATCGAGAGTCATTTACAGAGAATCACTTTTGGGATGGGAAGAAAGACAGACAGACAGCCAGACAGAAAGAAACTCCACTACTTAGAAGGGATTTCCAAAATGTTACATCAATTTCTTGTTCATATGTTCTAGCAGCTGGTAGTCAATTACCTGATTGCTCCTAATCTTGCAGGTAATATATGGCCAAGACTAGAAATACTAATAACCTTATTCTTTATTGATTAGTCTAATTTTATTTAAGTGTTCTAAGGTGAAAACTATTGCATTTTCCTGAATTTATTTTCACCATATAAATACTGGATTAAAAAATATGCCTTTGTTCAGCCATCTATTCATTACACTTGCTTGAATGACTGCAGTTTAATATAACTTTCCTCTATTCCCCTTTTTATATTCCATGCATTACATTTGAGATATTTAGCTTGTTTTTTTCTAAATTCAAATGATCTACATATTTTCTCATAGTAAATTACCAGTAGTTGCACTTTGAAGTGAGGTGATCAAAATTGTTTTGATTTGGTTTATTTCAGTTTAGAATTGTACACTTGTATAGGTGGCAGTTTTATTTTCACTTAACTTTTTTCCTAATGAGCAATGTGAAATTTTTGAGTTTCACAGCATAGTGGTACAACTAATTACTGAATCTGAATGAAATATTACTTTGGTGTACTGGTGCATTTTATGTTTGGATGTTTATTGATTTTCAGATACTTTTTATATATTCATAGGTATTAGGACTTGATTTTTTTAATTAAATTTACTATTATTTTGTCTTTGCTGTATTTTTACATTTTAGGGCCTTTGCTGAAATCTGAAATTTTAGCTGTGCTTTGTTAATAGGTCATACGATTGTACTTCTGATTGCATTTCAGGGCTATTGAGGACAAAAATATGTTCATAGATCATTGACAGTTGAAGAAACAAGAGATACATAGCCTGTAACCTCTCAACAAAGATTGTGCCAGAATCGTATTACAGACTGGGATGGTGCTTCTCATGTGACCTTTGTCTCAGTTCCTGGAATTCCAATTATACAAAAGATTTAGTGAACTATTTAGTGAACCAATTAATGACCCAAGAATCATTTATCACCTTACCAGCTTTAGCATATACAACTGGAATTGCTTTTTTGTTTCTATTCCTTGTAGATAGATACTTGTTAATTTACTATTGTAGTTTATTTATTTGGTCAAATATTTTTTTTCTTTCACAAGGATGGTAACTTGCAGTTCCAAAAGTTATACTTTTTCCGGAAATTGCTATATGGTTGCACTTGCTATAAATATTTCAGATAGTTTTCAAGTAGAACAGAAACATGCTACGTATAGTCTCAAATATAGTGTTCATCTTTACTTCTATTTCTCAAGCAGTCACATACAGTATAGAAAAGCTGTAATTTCCCCTTTCAACCAAGTTTTACTATTGACCTAAGGTTTCTTAAGGATTCTCACTGAGCTTGGTTACCAAACTATTGTTAGCAATTGTGTTCACTCAGTGATTATTAATTCCATGTTTACTCAGTAATTTCACACCTGGAAATTGGTTGTCTTTTATTTTTAAAACTTTCTTGAGAAACCTCTATACTCACAAGGAAGTAAGTCACTCCTCCTTTTATTCTGGGGAATGAAGAGTTCTCTGAAGATATCACTTGCAAAGAGCAGCAATTAAGGAAAGGAACTTTTCACCTAAAAAGCTAGGAAATCTGTATTACCATGTTAACTTTGCTTGTCAAGCTGTTCTTTTAATGTCTTGTGTAGAACAGCGTCCTCCAAAAGCAAAGCAGGGCAGCCAATGTGAATTACCTTAATGTAATTTTCTGTTTGGAGAGCGTCATAGTCCTTTCACATAAACTAGGATCTGATTTCTCAAGCTATATATTCTTTGACTAGTACTTTCTTTAAACAATTGCATCTTCTAATACAACTGTTTATTGCTGCTATTCTTATTATCTGCATTCCAAAAGTTGTCTCCAAATAGTAATAAAGTAAATATATTAACAAAAAATTAATTTATTAAGAAATAGTTACACACCAGTGTAAAAAAGTTATTGAAAATTACAGAAGCATTAAGTTGCTGTCTTCATTCTTGCCTCAGATACCAAATCAGAAATGATAGCATTAAGCTAGCACATTTTTTAAAAGATTAAACGTTAATACTACAACAGAAACACTAGGTATTTTCTAGGTGGAAACACTTTGCAGAAGAGTAATATTGTCTCCTTTTAACATGATTCGACCTGCAAAGGCAAAGAGTAAGATTAAAAATGTAATACATTAAAGCATTTGTGCATTTGTTCTAACAATATTCTATCTGTAGTTTTCCCAAATAATGAGCTAGTTTAAATATCCCATAGCACAATTTTAGCATAAATTTCTCACTTAAAGCTATTCCAATATTTCAGAATAGGATATGCTATATAAGCAAATATAATTACAGTAGGAAAAAAATACACAGTTCTTATCAGTCATGGTGTAGAAATACTGGTATTATTTTAATACATTTTTAGGAAACAATTCCCATATTCAGTCCTGTCCTAGTTTTACAGGAAAATTGTACTATTTTTCTTAATGGACAATATTTGGCAAGAAAGAGGGATTAGTATTCATGTTTTGGCTACCCTTGACTTTCAGCAGTTTTTGATACTATTCACCTAAAGTAACATGCCAATTAAATATATTGAACAGTGAAATGGCAGTTCCAAGCCTACTTTGAGGCTTGTTCACTGATATTCAAATGCAAAATTGAAATTCCTATCATAGATTTTCACAAAATTAAATAAGCTTTTTTTACTAATAACAAAAAAGGATGTCTGATAAGTACTACCAAAAAGCTTACACTTACCCAGCTGTTTTCTTGATTTTGTTTTAGAATGAATTTCCTCAGCATCATCCAGAACTAAATTCATATATTCATCAAAACCCTGTGAACCAGAACAGAGAAATGTGACAATACATTTAATGGAAGGAAGCAACATCAGGGATGGTAGTAAAGATGCAAGAATGGTGGATTCGGTTAAGATTCATCAAATGGGGCAGATTACTTTGTTTTTAAAATATCTCCATCTTGTCCTTTTATCAAAATTCCCACAATAAAATGATGCATCATAAATGAAATAGAATGAACAAGTAACAGAAACAGCAATAAAAAAGTGAATGATTTAACTAAACATTCAGACAAAAATAGTTAGTACTTAACAATTGGGCTAGTTTTAAACACCCCTGAAAATATACTGATGCAGGCTTTCCCGTTAACCCAAGAATGTCCAGATAATACTAGAATGAGTGGTTTTTCATAATTAACTCCAAATGATGATGATTCAGAAAAAAACATGCTTATTGTACTAATTGTTTTCATTTAGGCTGCAATGAGAAACTTAGAACAAAATGCTTTATTTTTGTCATATTTAAGTTACATTTTTCTTTACAAGTATGTGAAAGCAATTGCTACTTACAATGATACAGCCTTCTATCCGCATGTTTACTTGTTCATACAGCCAAACCTGAATCCGGGATCTCTGCAAAGTAAACAGCAAAGAAACCATGACATTGTGGAATTCTGCATAGGCTTAAAATCTTATTTGCATGGCCCAAGTCTTGTGCCTAGAAATTGCAGTAAAACTCTCCCACCTCACCAAAAAAAACCTGATTTTACTGAGTCTTCTCCATTGCCACTTTTCAGTGAAATCCTTATTAAAGCAGAGTTATTTATTCAAGGTGTAATAAGGAGATCTTAATTTAAAACCATTTACAACACCATATAATTTTATCAGAAGCAAAGACTCTGAAAGAAACTGAAAGACTAAGTTCGAACTCACTATTACTGCTTTTAACTTTTTGAGCTTTCAATATTTTTTGTTTCCAACAATGATAATTACTACTTTTTCATATTTCTGAAATGCACAATGTATTTACTGTAGCTATCTACAAAAATTGCTTCAATCACATTAATTGGTCACTTCCCTATTAGAGCTAAAGGAGGAGGGATTGTATTATATATACAAAGAAAACAAAACTTCTCAATGTACATAAATATCAGTAATTATACTAGTATATTGTTAAATTTGAGAAAATATAATTATGTATACTTACATTCTGCAGGTAGCGAAAAATGAGGTTCTATCACAAATAAATTTAGGAAAAAAATACATAAAAAGGCGTGCCCCCATTCATTCTGACAGAAATTCAATATTTCTTCTTCCAACTGTCCAAGTAAACAGGATAGGGAAAGCACCGCAAAGTCTCTTACCCACAAGAACTCCCACAAAATGAAAGCGTCTTGATGGCTGAGGCACCGCAGAATTAAACTTAAACAGTTGCTATCTGAATCGATTTTAGCCACGTTAATCCTATTCCCAACCGGATTAATTATATTTGGGTATTCCATCTAGTAGCATATCCCAGATATATCCAAGGCGGTTTTCTCAGCCAACCTATTTTAGTCTCACCATAACTTACCCGAGCACGCGTGACTGGCCGAGTCACCAAGGGAATAAGCCTTTCAGCTTAGCCACCTCTTTCCACCCTTCCAAAAAGTGCTTCCAGAAAACAAAGCAATGTGCCACTTTCTCGGCGTAATGCCTCCCGCTCTCTCCCTTCGCCTCCATCCCCTCACGGGCCTCGCCCCGCCCTTTCCCAAAGAGGGCCCGTTTCCTCTCCCTTGCCACAAGAAGGATACGATAGGCTGCACCATCACTTTCTGCACCTTCTGGCCTTGCCCGCGGTACGCCATGGCCGACAGTCAGGATAGGCAAACGAGAGGACTTAAAAGAACAGCGCCGGGAAGCCTTTGTTTTTAAAAAAAAGAAAAGAAAAAGAAAGCAAAAAAAAGTGGGGGGGAAAACCGTCCTCCGTTTCCCGCACACGCGCAGCTCCCGACCCGCCGACGTGCTCAAGAGGTTCCGGTGCAGACCGGAAGTGACGTGTTAGCTAGTTGTTTCGTTCATAATGGTGAGAGCGAAGAGATCACAGGTCACGTGGGTGAAACTGGTTTTTTTCTCTCTCTTTCCTCCCCTCCCTCTAATTTTAGCCATCTTGCTTCCGGGCAAGTTGCTGGGCGTCAGGGAGAGGTGCCATCTTAGAGGAGGGCAGCGTTAACGGCGACGACGGGGAGTTTAATCTTCGCCTTTCAGAGAAACGATCGAAGCGCGGTGCTGCGGGAACCGAGAGTTTGCTGTCGTCGTCACATTCTCGGGGTTCGGTAAAGTCCCTGCGCATGGGTGACAAAGACCCGGGTCCCCTTCCCTGTGTCCGATGTAAGGCCAGCGGCTTCCTTGCGTATAATTATGGAATTCTTTTTCGTCAGGGACGCTTTCCTCCCTAGGCCCCGGAGTCTGGGCCTCGGCCTATGTTTATTTCCGGCTTTTCCTGAGCTCTGCTTTACGTTCTCGCCTTAACTTTCCGTTTAACGCCCAGTTCCTAATTTCTGCAAACGGTCTTTTGATGTTTTATTGATTTATTAATTTATTTAGAATCTCTTCTCCCGCTCCCCAGCCCAGCCCGCCTGGAAACCCCCCTCCCCCCCTTTTTTTTACATTTTTTAGGTAAGCGGTACAGCATTACCACTGTATTCCTAGGCCAGCCCCTTTTAATCTTTCTTTGGTTAAATAATTGTTTTTAACCCCATTCCTTAGTCCTTTAAGGGTTTGGAGGGAAAAACAACAACTAGCAAACATTGTGAATTTTGGGGTTTGAAAATTCCTCACCTGATTATTTATAGGCAGTGCTTGTTTGATAATCATATTTTTTAAAAAATAGAATAGTGCTTATTGTAATAGAGACATTGGAGATTTGCTAGAATAGCAAGGTTAATATTAGGATAATTATACTTCCACAAGATGTCATTTCACTAGTGATGTCCTTTGATATCAAGATGTTTTGCATCTAGGAAGTAATTAATATACCTACTAGTTTTTTTAAAAAATAATTTTTCTAGGATACAGTAATTATAGTGGATTAGAAAATGCAGTTCTCTCTAGAATGCAGTTTGGCACAGAGAGACCCAAAACAGTTTATTAATCTAATAGAAAGTAGTAATTTATTAGCATTTGCTGTAGATTAATAGATTTATTTCCTGTATTTTTTTTTTTAAATCCTTGCAACCCACCCACCCACATATGCATAAGCAGAGTAGTACACTTTATCTGACTTTCTTCCTCAATGTGAGTTTGGTGCCTGGTAGCTACAGGAACAGATCCATGCAGGGTTTTTTGACAACTGTGTGAAAGTATTTTATCATTGCCTTCTGTAGCAGTGTAAGTGCAGCAAACTGGAGACTGCAGAGCTGTTATAAAAGAAAGCTGGGCCATATCTGGAAGAACTTTCTTTTATAAGAAGTAATATGGTAAAACCATATTGCTGGAATTGCTTGTTTCTTAAATGAAGTTTTCCATGCTTGATATTTAGTTAGCAAGTGCACAGTGGCATTAGATTAGCTACAAAGGTATATAAAAAGAAAATGCTGGCTATCACTAGATAGCCTCTGTCTAAACAAAAAAGCTGTGACAAAACAAGCAAAATGAGTAGTCCTGAACATGATGACCTATTTTGCCTGTTTTCCTGGCATATAGAACACACCACCAACAGGAATTGCATTCTAGAAGGGCAGTGTGCTGTAACATATAAGGCAGATTCTATAGAATTTTAAAAGCTATCTAATATGTAATATCAAGCACTTTTGTGAGCCAGAGTGGACTTTACTTAATATTTGTATTGGTAGTGATTAAAAAAGCCTGTAATGTAGTTACAGGGCAAAGAAAATTCATTTTATTCTGAATTTACATTTTATTTTCTATGTTATTTCATCAATTGAAAGCTTAGTGTGAAAATATGCCTATTTTATAGGCTGTCTCTTATAGAATAAAAAGGTAGAGTACAAAAGGAATTTATAAGTGATTAGTGCTATCCTTGCATATGTGCCTTGTTCAGCCCTTTGAGATGGTTAGATATTTCTGATCAGTCTATTGCTCTTCCCTCCAAGACCTGCAAAAAGGCTTTCATAGCAAACATACATTAAAGGTAGTGTTTCATATATGCAAACATTATTGTAATCAAATCTCCCCCATCAAAACGCTGTTAAGATTTGCTGCCCTTGGCAAGTGTAGTAGTTGAGGAAAGACTTAATTAGTTGCAACAATTATCAAAGCATAAAAACAGTTTTAGACAACTTACATTGATAAATACTGTCCTATATATTGGTAGGGATAACTGAGAAATTGGATACCAGTACTTTCAAGACAAATCTCTCCACTCAAGACATAAGGTCAGATCATATTTTCACAGTTTTGATTAAATTTTACTTAGAGCTTTGGCAGTTATGTAAATTAGTGCTGTGAAATGGCAAGTTAATTAGCAAAATGATAGCTCTAATTTTGGCTGTTTTGAACAGTTTAAAATGTAGCTGAAAATATTCCCTATAGAGTATTTACAGTTAGGCACAAAGGATCAGGACTATATGTCAAGTCTATAGGCTCAAGCCTATATACAAGAATCTAATTAACTAAAGTTCGGTATTAAATTGACATCAGATAATGGTCAATGGAATTCAAGAGGGATTGGACTTTGCCCGTTAGTGGCAATGTCTTTAAGCTGATGACATGCTTAATTCTACTCCTCAGCTCTGCTTTCTCTTCGATATTTACAGCTTAAAAGAATTGTGTAAACATACGGTAGAAACATCCTGTGTCATCTGGACATGCGAATTGTTGATATTTCATAGTCAAGTGGAGCAACTTGAAATGAGCAGAAAAATTAGAATCTGGGAGCTTCTGCCTTTAGATTATTCACTTTATATTGCTAGAAATAGCAGTTCCCCTCCAGAATGTTAGTGGCCCTCTTTAGGATTTTGTACCAACTAAAAATTACTCAGCTAAAAATGCAATTTAAATACAGAAATTGACTTCCCTGCTGTCAGAGATACAAATTTATTTTTGCAGTAAAAGATGGAGAAAAAATTGTTTTCACATTCTTTAAAACAGTTGGGATTTTAATGCAGCAGTGGAACAGTTCAATAGTTCTGGCTTAATCCACAGGGTAACAGGTCATTTGTTACCCAAATTGGAAAGATGGTATATTCTTAAATTACTTGCAACAAATGGTATGCAAAATGGCTTAGGATATGTACTAAATGGACAGGTACCATAATACTTTTCCCCAAATTATTCAGTGTATATGAAAATGAAATGCTCCTAACAACATTATTTTAATTTTGCTTGTTATGATACATGTGCACCTAAACTTTGTGCACCTAAAGGACAACTTTTTCTACCATTTAAAGACAGTTAAATCTATTGTTTTTAAAATATACATATTTTGTTTAAAATTGAATGATTATGGAAATAATAATATGTATTTGACAGAACCTTTTTCCTTCATTCAGATTTTTCCATCTGGAGTACTAGTATCATTTTGTGCCAGCAAGACAAGTTTATGCATAAAAAAAGAAATGCAAATAAAAAGCAATTTTACAGATGCTGTTTCTTAAATTCCTATTGTTGAATTTCAACACAGACAATATATTTTTTTAAAAAAACATCTCTCTACTCTTTTAGAGTTTGGGAAATATCATACTATGAATATCCAAAGGCAAATTATTTTGTCTGGAGTAAAACTTTCCAACTTACTATTCTACATTCGTTAAAATTACATATGCAAAATTATATTTGGAAAGAATAAATTCTGATTTACACACCTTATTTGCTGTGTGACTGTAAAAACATTGTTAGGATGTTAGCTCAGTGACATCCTTTCAAGCAGCACCTTTTTTTTCAGGGAAATGTTGCACTGACAACAAGAGAACAAAATTAAAATTATTTAAAAAAATGAATAGGTTGGACATAAAATGCTTTATTTTCTTAACGTTATTCTGCCAAATATATTGCTTTGCAGTTGCAAATAATACTATACAAAAGATTTATCCATTTAATCTAAAAAATAATTTTCACAATGCACATGTATGTGTAAGGTTTGACATGCAGTATGAATATATCTATGTTTGTACTGTATGATAAACTATTCATCTAAAAATTTAATTACATGGAAGATTGATTTGTTGAAATGCAGATTATTAATACTGCTCTTGCTTATACATTTTTACATGTATAAACACATAATATGCAACTTTATGTGTGTATATACATGTCTGACTTTATAGCTACTTTATTTTTACTATGCAGTTAATAAAGATCGGGGAAGATTTTTTTCTTTTTTTCAATAGGTGAAGAGATCTTGAAGACCAGAAATTGAAACATTGTGTTTTAATTTAAAAAAAAAATAATCCTGGCTGTGGAAGACGGATCTTCTTTGCAGCTGGTTTGAAACAGAAGTTCCTCTTTAAATGAACTATTTATTTTGAAGAGGCAATTAACCACTGTTTCCAGCTTCCCTGGCTATTCAAATGGACTTACTCCAATAGTTTTAATTCACCCTTTATCTGAATTTTGAATTTGTGTCCTTGGCAATGTGAGGAAGAAAAGTCTTTATATCCCGTTACTATTTTATGGATTGAGTGTTGATTCGACCTACAGGAGAAAAATAACTGGAAGTATTTGAAGATAGTATTTGCTGGTCATACCAAGGTATTTGTCTGTATTGTTGAATTAAATCTGTCTTTTAATAACATTTTTCTTAACCATATTATTTTAAAATATTTCATTATTGTATAGATTTATATGGCTAGAAGTTGACATGACTGAGCTGCCAACAGTCAATAAAATAGCTACAATGATATTAAAGACAAATTGGAAAACATTGCACACATGGAGCAAAGCCCAAATAATACATTAAATGCATTCATTATTCATAAGAGGACTACTGTTGGCAAAGAGCCAGTCCTTAATGCCTTACAGAACACTAAGCAAGCTTGTGTCAGGTTTCCAAGTGATGAAATCCATTTAAAAAGAATAAAACAAAGTCCATCTTCCAAGACAATTTCTTTTATTTAGGAAAGCATCAAATTGGCAAAGTCCATGGTAATTCCGGATCTGACACAACCCGGAATTACCCCACAATATTAGAAGTTAGAAACAACCCCCAAAAGTCACATTCTCCAAGAGAAGTAATTCAACATTGCTTGATATCATAAATCTCCACCTCAAGGGGCCTGAGCAGAACAGCTTGTTTTTCCATGGGAAGAAGAATACCTAGTCTAAACAACTCTATCTCCACTCCTCCCCCCCTTAGGAATGTGGCAAGCCCGAAACTCTTCCCCCCATGACTGCCACAGAGAAAGTAAGAAAATATATACTGAGCCTAACTAAAATGGCTACACATATGTCAATTTCGAGCTTGACAGGCTGCCCATCAATTTCGGGCTTGACAGCTTTCTTGTTCCATAAGGTAGGTGGTATAACAAGAGGCTTTAGATGATATTGCTTAATTGAAGGGACCCAGAGAATGCTCATCCTGCTGGACCTTATGAAACAAGCAGACGCAACAAGGTCATTTCACAAACAAGCCAATCCTATCCCATGACAGGTTTTACAAGTAGTCTTTGACTGTCATTTATCAATTGTTCAAAGTTATGACAGATCTCCCCAGGCTAACTTACGATCCAGGTTTGAAATTTCAACAGCCATACCTCTCCCATCTTGGGATTATATTTTGGATGTGTCTAGCAGTAATTTACAGTAATTTTAGTTTTTCACGTGACCATATTTATATTTGCAGACAATGAATTTACTTAGCAACCAGTGTTCACTTTACAATCACCACATACGCTTAACAACTGCCACAAAAAGGCTGTAAAATCAGATGTCACATGAATTGCTTAACAACCAACACAATTTACAACTCTAATTTCAAGCTCAGTTAAGGTTGTAAGCTAAGAGCTACTTATATAGGTGATAATTAGTATCCTGACTTGCATTTGGGTATTATCACATTGTAAGTCATTTAGAGTTTATAATTAGGGTGTATACGTCAGTCCTCCAAAATAAGCCGTCAAGTAGACACCATAAGGGTTCCAGGAATGCTTCATCGCAGTTGTAAGGCATCTTGCAAATCTATCTCTACCCAATCATATTCAACAAAATTAAATTGGGTTATTTTGAGTTTCTCATGTTTCCTTCCATCTCTGAACTGTGTAATCTTTTCTCCAAGTCTCCCTTAGTAGCTTCTTCATATCTTCCCCAAGATAAGCTTTAATTTTATGTGTACCCATAAATGCATGTACCGTATATGCCGGCATATAAGACGACCCGGCGTATAAGACGACCCCCCAACATTTCCACTCAAAATATAGTTTGTTATATACTCGCCCCTCTTCCGCACGCCTTCCACTTTTGCACTTTTTTTTTTTTTTGAGGCACTTTTGTCTACTGTGGAAGCGAATCCCGTGAAGCTGAAAGGAGCAGCCAGGCTTCTCCCAGCTCCCAAGGAAGCGAGGCTCGCACCGCCCGGGCTCCGCTGAGGTATCCGGCTGGGGCTGTCAGGAGTTGTTACCGCTGGCGCAGCTCGCGCGGCTCCAGTCCGCGTTGCCTCGGGAAGGGAAAGGCAAAAAGGAAGAGCCGCGGCGGCGCTTTGCAATGGCAGCAGCGGCTCCTGGTTTTGCCTTTCCCTTCCCGAGGCAACGCGGGACTGGAGCAGCGCGAGCTGCGCCAGCGGTAATAACTCCTGACAGCCCCAGCCGGATACCTCAGCAGAGCTCGGGCGGTGCGAGCCTGCTTCCTTGGGAGCTGGGAGAAGGCTGGCTGCTCCTTCGGCTTCACGGGATCGCATTCCACGGTGCAAAGTGCCTCAGCCGCGGGCAGCCGCAGTGCTTCCCAATTACTATTTGCCGGCGTATAAGACGACCCGGCATATAAGACGACCCCCCCAATTGGAGGCATCTTTTTCAGGGCAAAAAAGTCATCTTATACGCCGGCAAATACGGTAATAACTTGACTCCTTTAAAAAAAAAAGTACGTATTAAGATTTATACTTTTATGGAAATTGATGTTTCTATCAAATGTAACATTTTCAGTGATATTTAAATATTTTATTCATTTGTTTTTCAGGATTATATTTTAAAGAAGATATTGCTAAATCTGGTATAGAAGATTGTGCCATTTTAAACATCGTTGTGATTAACCATCACTGAAAAATAACAAAATTGTATTCAGCCATTTGTTTCTACACCTTAAGCTTGAAGGAAATTAATTTGAATATGTCTAACAAAGGAGATGATTGTTATTTCTATTTCTACTCTACTTGTACAAAGGTATTTTTCATGGCAGTTGAGCCTTTTAAGCATATTTGTGCTATTTCATGTGTAACTCAATAAGTGCACCATATTCAATTTAACAACCCGCCTATTAATTTTAGTGAATTTCTTGATGTAGTTATGGAAGATATGTACTATGTTTATGTATAGGAAATGCAAAAATGAGTTAATAGAATTTGATTTTATTAGGCAAATATATAATTGACATGTCTCATTTATTATATTTTGGGTATAGTTATTCACATAGTACCAGTAAAGAGCTGATACAACGATCAGCTTTTTTGGATTCTTTATACTCATACAAGTATTACATTATTTTCTAAACCTTTTATATATTCATATATCCACAGTATGGATAAATGGAAAATTTCTCAATTGTTCTTTAATTTATTTTTTTAGTTTGCCATTCCAAAACTGGGGAAGGGGCATCAGAAGAACTAACCCTGCTTCTGGAGCAAGTGAAGTGGAGATACCCACTTTCACATTGCATGCTTTTGTAGTACCAAATGGAACTTTATAGCAAATTCAGTAAACCATTCTCCCATAAAAATGAATGAATGGTTGCTATTCATTGCAGCATTGAAGGCTGGAGTTGCTTTTCACATTTTGAATCATGACTCTTAGGATGTGAAATTATTGCCATCCATCTTATTATTATAGCTGTCTTTATGCTATAAAGAACATTGTTCTTAAATGTAACTTTATGTATATTTGATTGCTCAATGGGATAGGTTTAATTTGATTTAACTTGATTATTTCAATCATAATCAATAATAATTTAAATAATTCATTTGCTAGTCAGGAAAATTCTATTCTCGCCATTTAGAATACATTTGCTTTTTTCTTGTTTTATATGGCCTATAATTTTTTTCCTTGTTTTTTCATTTTTATAAGTACATAGCATGTTCTCTCTCTCTCTCTCTCTCTCTCTCTCACACACACACACACACACACACGCACACACGTGTTTGTACATGCACAGAGAGAGAGAGAGTGTCAGGTTTGTATATATTGGGACGATAAGCTTTTGGGCATTTGGCCTCTGGGTACTACCATTTGAAATGAAACACTCAAGATGTGAGCAAAGTGAAGTTTGTGAAGTATTGGCACTTTTCTCAAATTCCTTGAATTAAAGCTGAAATCCCTTACATCTGAGTGTTTTATTTCAAAGTCAGTGTAAGTCTTGCAGGGAGATCAGCTGAGGGAGAGGTGCTGTGATATGAGTCTATTTGCATGGTGTTGGATTTCACCCATAGATCTTAATCATTCACTCTCTACCATAGGGGGATAATTGCCCTTTTCGTCACTGTGAAGCTGCCCTTGGAAATGAAACTGTGTGTGTGCTCTGGCAGGAAGGTCGATGCTTCAGGAGTATTTGCCGCTTTAGACACATGGAGATTGATGTAAGTGTTTATATAACAGCACAATAAAGCAGTACATTTAATCTGATGGCATTTCGGAGGAAAATATGCACTGTTGAAATTAAATAGATTACAGTACTTTAGTTATGGCCTTGTTTCGACTTTCATAGGGTATTCCCAGACCATCAGTATAAATAATGTTGCACATGTACATATAATGTTAAAGTTCACCATGGATCAGAGCTTCAAAACACCTTTCTAGATAAATTTGAAGTTGGAAAAGTGTCTTTGTTAAATGTTTTAACAATCTAAATTGGAAGAGGCTATATAATCTCTAATTGCAGGTTTATAATATACAATTATTGTATTTACAGGGGCAAAGGTCTGTAAATCATTCTGCCTGTTTTCCCATTGTTTTCTGTCCTTCATGGAGAGAAAAAATAAAAGTGTAAATGTAGAATAGTTAAATGATGAAAATGGTCTATATTTGGAAAAAAAGATGAACTATGAAGGAGTATCAGAGCTTATCACAATACAAGCAGACCTTCAAAAGTTTCAGCAAAGGAGGTCTGGAATGTAAGACCAATTAGACAGTACATCAGATGCCATATTTTGACCCTTAGTTTCTTCTTTTTCATTCATCACAAGATTTTTTAAAATGTTTTAAAATTAAATCATCAATACATTTAAAATTATTATCTGAACTGTATTTTTTCTGTTTTTTATAAACAAATTTTATACATATATTTGAAAAAATATATATACAGTATATATTTGAAATAAAGCAATGTAATTTATAAGTTATAACAAATTTGTTATATTAGATAACAGGTTTATTTGTAAAGGATACTAAAAATTATATATTTCCATTTGTATAAGATTTATTGATTTTTCAAAGTTAAAAAAAAATCATATTCCTTGAAATGTTAAGTGCCTAATTATATTGGAGGATGTAGTTGATAATAAGACCTAGAAAAAATTTTATTTGGCAAACTGACATAAATTCTAATCTATTAAGAGAGAGGTGAAAATGGTTATATAAGATCCAGTATAAGCAGCTGTACTTATATACTGTATGTTTGTGTGTGTTGAGTATTTTCCTTGTTACATCTCCATTCAAAAAAACTCCTGAATTCTGATATACTTTTAGGAGATGTGAGTGATTGTGACCTGAACATCCTTAGAGGACTACCACATGCTGTCCTCTGAGTCTGCCTGTTTTGATTAAAATTGTCTGAATGCGCAGAAGGAAACTGATTTTTTTAAAAAAATTAGGTAATATAATGATATTTTGTGTTAAAATGTCATATTCAGATGCTTTTTTGTAAAGACCATGTTAACTGATAGCATCTTGATGATGTTGCCTGAATGGCTCAAGCCTTGTTTAAATAATTTATATGGCTGTCCAACTTGAAAAGCATGACTCAGGGAAGCTTACAAGAAATACCCCATCTCCCCAGTAAACAATGAACAATAATAATTGGCTTCTTGATTCACATACATACATACATACTCCTAATGGAAACTTATTCATCTTATTCAGCCCCAGTGCTTGGAGGAATAACCATGCTTTTAATGCCTTTCTAAAGATTAGCAGGGTCAGGTTCAATTGAAAATTTAGGGATGATTATTATAGGCATTATTACTGGCCCCCTTTACTTGGCACTATTTTAAGAAAAGGACTCAAAGCATGTTCACTGTATTAGAGTGAGTAGGATATGCAGATATCATTAGGGAGCTTATCCATAGATAATATAGAAGCTGATGAGGAACCAGTGCATCTTGTTATGTGTGCATACTGAGGTGTGCCCATAACTATCTGCACCATTGCATTCTGGACCAACTGCAGCTTCCAGTTTTCAAGGATAAACCGATCTCTCAACCCAACTCACCTGACAGAGTTAATGTGAGGAAAACTGGAGGAGGTAGAAGTATTAGAATGTTCACTGCCTTAAGGGCTTTATAAATTTATTTATTATTTAGTATATGTCTCATAATACATGGACTAGCAATATATATTAACATTTCGCCTAGATTAATACAACACCATAAAATAGAAATGTTAAAAACATCTATGTTCAAATATGAATGTCTGGGCTTAAATGGCCATTGAAGCACAGCATCGTTTATATTTAAAAAAAATCAGATACTGGACTAGTATGTGCCCTCAGCTTACAGTTGGTCACAATGTAATCTACAGTTTGACAAGGACTCCACAGTCACACTGAGGGGAAGTTACTATGCCTCGTTTATACAGAGAGACCTGGTAGATGCTGTGTCAGGTGTGAATCCTATTCAGGATTGTCCATTGCTGACATGGTAGTTCAAAGCCTGGCACCTTTTTGTGGGGTCCTTTATATGTCTAGTGACTTCCAAAAATAACTTTATAGTTATTTATAAAAATAATAAAGATTGGATGAAATAAAAATAAATACACAAATAAATAAATAAGCAAATGGTGTATTATAATAATCTAGTCTAGAGGTGACTAAGGCAGTGACAACAGGCAGGAAAAGTGGATAATGCAAAGTAGTGCAATACCGTGTTTCTCATATAATAAGGCTGGGTCTTTTTTTTTTTTGAGCCCCCCAAAAATGGCTAGGCCGTCTTTTCGGGGGGTGACTTAATTCCCCCCCCCTTGCATCTTTGGGTGGGCAGGCGGCGATGGCTTGGATGTTGACCTCAGCGCTGGTGGGGCACTTTGTATCGGGGTCAACGCAGGCAGCACCATATCCGGGTGTGCAACAAAAGTACTTCCTAATGGCAAGCCCCCCCCCCCATTCCCCCCCATTCCCCATGTTTTAATATAGGCCTTAATTTGGGGGGAGGGGCTTAATTTCATTTCATGCCTATAAAACATGCTGGGACTTCCTATTGGGGGAGGCCGTATTGTTGGAGAAACAGGGTAGTTGCCACATGCTCTTTGTATAATTCTGTGTATCCAGGAGAATCCCCAAATTGTGTTATATGTTATATGTGTGGAATTACATAGTACTATTCAGAGCCAAAGATGAAAATCTCCAGTTCTAAGATGTAGATCCAAAACTCATAGCTACTCAAGTTTTCCCTATCTATCCACTAGCAACAAGCAATGTGCCTTCTGGTAAACAGTATTACTTGTATTGGGTTTTTTTGTATCATCTAAATGCACTGCATGTGCTGCTTTCTTAATTCTGTAAACTTTGCAGGCTCTTCTGTATATAATTAATAACTTGTGATTTGTCTTCAGAAAAAGCGCAGCGAAATACCATGCTATTGGGAGAATCAGCCATTGGGCTGTCAGAAATTGAACTGTGCTTTTCACCACAACAAGGGACGTTTTGTGGATGGGCTTTTCTTACCTCCAAGCAAGAGTAAGTTAAATGTTTTTCCTTGGAAAATTGTGGTAATTTAATCTAAATACAAACTTTCTTGCATTCTATTGTCAGAGTGCGTATACCTCTATAAATATAATAACAAAAACTATTCTGGACTCATTAAGACTATAACACCCCACCGAATCGTTATTATTCATAATAATTACCGGTTCCACGTTAACAAATGGTTTATAATCCAGTGGAAGAGATCCAGGCTTTTGTTGCTTATGTGACAGCAACTTCATCAGTTGAACTTTTTCTGTTGAAAGTTTCCTATTTGATTCAGATAACTTCGTCTCATATACACAAAGAAAACTTCTATGCCAGTCTCTTTGGGAGTAAACTTCTTTTTACAAAATGCAGTACAAGAATAAGAAGTAGTAAGCAGGGTAAGAAGTAAGTAGTAAGCAAAATAAATACAAATGGATGGACAAGAAAAGAAAATGTAATTGCATCTAGTTTATACTAGTACCATTTTCTTTATTGTATTTTATTTTTAATTTATTTTTCACATTTCTGAACCACCATCTGCCTCAAAGAAGGAATATTTGAGGTGTACACAAAATGTTAAAATATAAACATTAGGTATAAAAGTTCAAAACTTTAAGAGGGGGTAAGACTTGCAACTATCTGCTGGCTTCCCATTAACTTTCTGGGAAAGTTGGCAGAGAAGATTGCAAATGGCCATCACATTATTACAGGATGCTTGGCAACTTGTGACCCATTGGCCAAATGCCTAACTAGAAGGGTGATACAATGTTCTACAATGGCCAGAAGTGCTTTACACAGGCCATAAAGTATCGTTTCTGAGTCAATTGTAACTTTGAATGATCATTAAATGACTGTCATGAGCTGTATATATTGACCCTGTATATATTATGAGTAATGGACTGAATTCAAGCATTGCGATTCTGTGAGTAGAATTGTTGAAATCATGGAATTTATGTCAGTTATTACTACTAGATTTTAATGAATGAGTTTGACCAAACTAAATGGATTATTTGATGTTGTTTCATTGTTTAAGCTGTTCTTCTAAACGTGCCTGAGTCTCCAGAAGAGGAGATGAAGACTGCACAACAAAGCAAGCTTTCTGTTCAGTCCAACCCATCACCTCAGTTGCGTGGAGTGATGAAGGTGGAAAATTCTGAAAATGTTCCCAGTCCCACACATCCACCGGTTGTTATTAATGCAGCAGATGATGATGAAGATGATGATGGTGAGCTAAGTGTGATTTGTTCAACCTAACATAATTTTAAATTAAAGGGAGAATGAGTATAGCAGATAAAATCTAAAATGAAGATACTGTTTTCTTGGACCATTTGCTTGGACTGATTTTTCCCCAAACTCATCAAATCAAACTTTTAATTTAAGAAAGATCTTACCTTTTACAAAGAGGAAATCCAGAGATGTTAGCTAGAATTCCCAAATGATTTTAATGGTTGCTTCAGTTGAAGCTTCATCTGGACAAGGTGTTGTTTTTGCTCTCCATGTCATCATATATATTCAGTCACTTGTGTAATTGAACTGCATTGTTAAAGTTGAGGAGGGGAAAAGATGTAAAGCCCCAGGTGAGCGCTATAGTACATTGGCAAATGGCATCTCAGTTATTGCCAGATATCATTGTCTCTGCTTCTGTTAAAAAGGCAACAATACTTCTTTAACAGCTCAAGGATTTGGATCAGTTTAAATCTGGTTGATGAGAGTTCCTTGCTGAGGATTAGGTACTTCTTTCATTGTTCACTAGGCAATAGGATAATATCCCCCCCAAAACCACTTAAAAAGTGAGAAGCATTTGCATGTAAAGTTAAACATGAATCTCAGCCACTTGTTCTGTATTTTCATATGAAAACTGGAATCTATTATTGTTGCAATAATAATCAGTTAATATATGTAGATTCAGGAAACCTTCATGGAATACTGAATATTTAGCAGTTTCCCTTTTTTTTAAAGAAAAGAATTGGAAACTATATAAAGTTCAATAATTTTTTTTTAGTAATGGTATTAGATTAGAATTGCATATCAATAGTAATATAGTAATCAAATCAAATTATCACTTTAAAACCATTGTCAAAAATTAAGAATTAGCAAAGGTAATCAATATAAAAAATCAGGAATATAGTGTAAACCCATGCACAAAATTTAAGTCCATTAATGATTCATAAATTCAGTATCAGACTTGTTTTTTAAATATAGTTACTTTATTGATACCCATTTTTATAGCATGCCATTCTTCTAAAGAAGGTTTAAATATATCTTTTTAAAATGCAGTCCAAAATTACATACTTAATAGTAAGTTGTAGAGTCTCATGATTTAGTATAAAACCCCAAGATATAGCTCAATAACCATCCTAACTTATGAATATAGAAAGTATACATTAAACATTTATTTTAGTGTTAGGGCTACATATCATTTCTGTTAAGAAATTATGGATAGTAAATGAGTAGCACTCCTAGACACATTGAGAAGGGCAACCCGCCGGTCTACTGATTTAAGATAAATAAACAGGATTAGATGAATAAACAGGATTAGAATTAAAGTAACATTAGTGTTCCTTTCAGATCAATTATCTGAAGAAGGTGATGAATCTAAAATGCCTGCTCAACAACCACCTACAGAAAGTCCAAATGGATTGAGGGTAATTTCTACTCGGAAATCAGTGACTAGTGCAAATCAAGATAAAGGTAAGAACAAAGCATGTAGTATTAAGATTATATTAATTTCCTCAATTATCTTAAATGTGGAAAATTTACAATCTTGTCAAATATTGTAAATGTTTGGTTTCTGGAATTTTATATACATTTTTCAATCAGATATCTGCATTTTTCAGATAAAAGTTTTAATTTTGGGATCAAAACTCTTGAAGAAATAAAATCAAAGAAAATGAAAGAAAAATCAAAGCAGCAAAATGGTTTGTTGATTTTATTTCTTTCATAGTGTCCTATCATGTCCTCTTTGATAATTTCTTGGAGAGTGTATTTGTGCATTGTTAAGAAGTCCATTGTGAAGATTTACTTAATTTTGTTTTAAGGTGTTGCTCCTGTATAATCTGATAACACTAATACCTTACTTGGTTATTGCTTAAGGAAATGAAGAACATGACTGTAGTGTTATGTTTTCCTTTAGTTGTAATGATTTATAAGTTTAGTGACTAAGAATATAAAGTTCTGTTTCAGCTGCAAGCTCACCTGGTATTTTGTATTCCATGATATATGCAGCATTGAGGTCTAGAAATGATGTCTATCGACTACGAGTACAATTTGTTCTAAATAAACTTTATTGAATTCAGGTTTTTAAAGATTTTTTTTATGCCACCTTTATTGTTTTAATAAATAATTCAAGGTGGAGAAGATATCTAATACTTCTTCCTCCTCCTATTTTCCCCACAACTGTTAACATATGAGGTGAGTTGGGCTGAGAAAGAGTGATTGACCCAAAGTCATCCAGCTGGCTTTCATGCCTAAGGAGGGACTATAACTCACAGTTTCCTGATTTCTAGCCTGGTGTCTTAACTATTAGACCAAACTGGCTTTTAGTTGGGTTGCTTTCTTACAAAGCATGTAAACATAAGCTTCAAATCATAAATAATGGCTGCTGTGAAAGTTAACATAGCTTTCTTTTTGCTTTCTTCAGATATTCCTTCTGAAATGATTGCTCAACCAGGCCCAGAGAAAGAAAATGCACGGACTGTGGTCAGAACTGTAACTTTATCTACGAGGCAAGGTAAATCTGTCTTTACTTTTTATTTCATTTATTTTTATGTTATTTGTTCTAGCTGTGGAGTAACTACAGTTCTGTTTTTTGTTTTTGATCAGGATTATATGTTTATATAGGAATTTAGGCATGATGGAACTTCATTTGACAGTATTTAAGATTTGCAACAAGACACGGGTCTGAAATTCATTGGTTATAAAATGGTCATTTAACAGAAATATGGCTGCAAAACTATCATGTCGTAATTCACTTTTTTCTTAAGAATGACTTCTATGGAGAAAATAACTTGGTTATTTTTTATATTTAATACTCTTCTAACTTCACTCTTTAATGCACACTAGCATTGCCATGAATAGATAAGTCCTATCTTAATTCACATTCCATGTAACTGAAGGGGGCAATAGTTGTTTATGTTTGTAGTAGGAAAGCAAAAGTTAACTTTTCTTGTATTTCACTGTCCTAGGTGAAGAGCCTCGGATTCGATTAACACTTGCAGAGAGATTGGGGAAAAGGAAGTCTCCCATGGGTGAGTAATCAGATGGGGGGAAAAGGTACTACAGGTAATCCTTGACTTATCACCACAATTGAGCCAAAAAGTTCTGTTGCTATGTGACTCATTTGTTAAGTAAATTTTGCCTCATTGTATGACTTTTCTTACCATAGTTGTTAAGTGAATCAATGCAGTTGTTAGGTTAGTGACATGGTTGTTAAGTGAATCTGGCTTCCCCATTAACATTGTCAGAAGATCACAAAAGGGACATGACCCAGGGACATCAACTGTCATAAATGTGAGTGAGTTGCCAAGCATTTGAATTTTGATCACATGATCATGGGGATGCTATAGCGCAGGGGTGTCAAACTCTATCTCATTGAGGGCTGCATGGTCAGGGTTGTGTTTGACCTTGGAGTGGGGTGGAGGTTGTGGCCAGGGTGGGCATGGCCAGCTCAATGTCATTTGTGTCGGTGGCGCCTGTGGTGGCCTGAGTGCTTTGCCAGCAAAAACGGGCTCCTGAGCTCCGTTTTTGCCTGTGACTGCCTCTTCCAACCCTCTGCCAGCAAAAACAGAGCTCGGAGGGCCACCTGCAGCCCTCCTGAGCTCCATTTTCACGGGCAGAGGCACCGCGGGCCAGTCCTTCACTGGTTCCAAGGCAGCCCCATGGGCCAGATCTAAGCAACCTGCCGGGCCAGATCCGGCCCCCCAGACCTTGAGTTTGATACCCCTGCTATAGCGCGGTCATAAGCGTGAAAAATATTCATGTCACTTTTTTCAGTGGTGTCACTTTGAATGGTCACTGAATGAACTGTTCCAAGTTGAGCTCTACCTGTACTGAAGGTCTGTTCCCCATACCATCATTTGCTGTATATCACAACCATGTTTCTCTTTATCTATGCATAGATATACAAAGTTCAAGGAATGTATTCCCTTCATTTCTAGCACTTATTGAATTACCTCTGAATAGAATTAAAAGCACAATGGATTTTTATTGTATCTTGACTAGAAATATTCAGTTAATCTATTTATTGCATTATGAAATTATTTTTATATGAAAGCGCACTGGGCTCATACCTACTGAAGGCAGATTACAGTATTGTCTAAGTAAATAAGGCCTATAATTTCAAGTAGTGACATATGTGTATAATGCATAAGTAGTAGAAATATTTAAATTTTTAAAAAATGAAACATAAATTTATTATCTTTTTACCATAAGGCACCGAGACTGGAATTCCATTAAAACGTAGCCTTGCTGATAGACTAGGGAAAAAAATGGATTCACTTGAAAGTACAGAAAAAACACCAAAAAGAGGTATGGCTGTTCCATCAATAAAATATATTTTATTTATTTCAGGTATAGATTATATTTAAAAATAGATAATATTCAACTGTAGAAGTGTTCTTAATGTTTGTTTATTTAATATATGTTTGATGAAGAGAGCTTAGAAATAATAACTCATGGTTATGCTCTCCTTTTAGCTTTTCCTACAGCAACTAAATAACTTCAACATCTTCATAAGGCTACTATTTATTCTTAGAATAAGTAAATCATAATTACATAATGAGAAAGTCTCTGACCATTTTTCATGGATAAAATTTAATGTTTTAATTTTATGTAGAAAATATGTTTCTATAGCCTTCCAGAAAATTTTCTCTAAAACAACTCCAAAGTTATATATCATATTTATTGTAGTAGTATGTGTACTTGAGGCTTCAATATATTAGATGGGGTAATAGGTAAATGCATCATGCATGTAATGGTGCGTATAAATTGCAAGAAGCCATGTGTTTGATTCCCAAAAATTTTTTAAAATGAAAAGTGACTATCACTGACTTTATCATTCTTGATTTCAGTTCAAGCTCCCAGAGCTCTTAAAGAAAGACTGGGATTAGCATCTGACCAAAGCAATATGGAAACAGGTACTAATTTTATTTTAATACAATAAAGCTTTCTTTCTATAGTGAATTTTTGCTCAGCTGAATCCTCTGCAAATTTGTTTAAAAAGCATCTTTTTTGGACTGAATGTTATGCCTTGCTGGTTGAATACTGAACTATAACTTAAACTTTTTAAAAAATAATCAGCATTGTATTATAAATTCCTTTTTTAAATTTTAGAAGTTCTGTGTTTGTTGAAATGAAGAATTTCGTTCATCTATTTTTATCATATATTTAATATCTTACAATTTTTTATTTTGAGCTTTTAGGTCATTATATGAAAATCTGGCAAATATTGAAAAGAACTATTTATATTTTTGAAGTACAAGCCACTTAAAGTGAAACAGAGAATAACAATAGTTTGTGTGTTTGTTTTTGTCTCAGTAAAACAATTGGGGAGTACAACATTCTAGTGGGCAAAAAGTGTGAGATCTTAATGAAATTTAAAATATAGTCCTGGTATAAGTTTTAATTATTTGTTTTGGTGATTCAGAGTCTTTTGCCAAACCAACTGGTGAAATCTATATTAAAACACTGGAAGAAATTCGCTTGGAGAAAGCTGGCCAAAAAATGGGAGAAATGCACCCCAAACCCAACGTTGAAGTGGCTTGTATAACAAATCCCAATCCAGTGTCAAAACCTCCTACAGTACGGATCAAAACTTTTTCCGAAGTCTTGGCTGAGAAAAAACAAAGGCAAATGGAAGAGGAGCGAATAAAAACAGAAACAGAGACTGTTTCCAAACCAAAGCATGAGTGTGAACCTCGGAAAGAAGGGCTTCTGAGTACAGCTGTACCTAAAAGAAGAAAATTGGAAGAGTCTTCTGTCAAAACCAAGGACTTTAGGGAAGTTCATATCAAAACTCTGGAGGAAATCAAGCAGGAGAAAGCTCTCCGCATGCAGCAAGGTTTGGAGAGCACATCAAAGACACAGATACAGTCTGAACGAACTATAACTGGGAGAAGAATGTTGCATGTTACAAAGCTGACAGGTATCAAACTTTCCTTGTTAAAGTCTTTAATTTTCTGAAGGATGCATTCAGAATGTATTCCTCCCAGTTTCATCTTGAAGCCAATTATATAGGAGACAGATAAATGCTCTTGGTCTGGATCTTAAAATACAGCAGTACCAGAACTCTTCATGTTATATGCTAGGTGCGTTAGTACCATGCCAAAAATAAAGATGGAGGAAACTAACTCTTACTGTTCCTCAGATTGATCTCTGTATTTCAGAATTGAGAAGCAAAATAGGTTTAACAATTCCCAATCTCAACCATGTCTATTTCATTTTGGAATTCCTTGCTTATTTTTTTAATGGCAAACCAAGTATTTACAGTGATTTACATTAGTTCTGGAAGTAAAGGTATAGTAAATAATGAAATACTTACATGTTTAGAAATTATTATGATATTCATTTACATTATCAGAACAGACTGATGATTGCCTTTTTTTAAAAGTCATGCTTTTGATTGTTTAACATACTAGAAAAATGCATTTCTGAGAAATTCACAGGTTAGAATTACCAACTACAAAAATCATATGATTTGATTTAAATACGATATAAAAATGGTTGCCATGCAATCGTGGTTTGTGATCTCTTCAGAATTATAAATAAAATATAGATAATTCTCAAGTGAGAGAATTATCTGTGCTTCATTTTAGTCTTATTAACAGATTTTGATTAAGCAAACAACATTGACAATAGTCTACTGTGGATTATATCAACAAATTCCATAAAATATCAGGATATTTATCCATCAAGTGCAGCTTAAACAAATGTATTCCTAAACATGCAAGTAAATTTATAACAATGTCTGAAAAAGAAAAAAAAAAATCACATTTCAAAATAACCAATCCAAAAGCCTGAGCTAATGTGTCATGACTAAAGTGAGTAATTCTGAACAACACAGCCCCAAAAGATCCAGTTGAAGCAATTTAGTAGACGAGAGTGGTCCAAAATACGCCCAAGCTGAATGTGAGATCAAGCAACAAGTTAAAATAATTTATACTAAAAAAGTGACATCTAATACTTAAGATAGTTTTTCCAATAAACATAATGAATAGGGGTTCAGTGGATTCAATTGCGACAGTATTTAGTTTTGTATTTGTATTGTCTATTCAGAATCTCTATAAATATCAGCTATTTAAAGCTCAGATCATCTTGTATATCATAGTATTTTATAATTATGGATAATTCTAAAGGTTTCCCAAACTTTCAGCACTCTACACAAAGGTGGGTAGAAAAATTCCAAAGTAATAATAATACGCTTCTTGGCTTCAAAACTTGGGAAAGTTTGTTGAAAAGTTCAAAGAAATTGCTTATTCTTCCATAGTGAGTTCTGTGCACTCTACAAGTCATATCATGCTATCCTGCCCCCATATCTCATTTTCAGACCTTCAGAACACTTGGATGGGAGTTTGGTAGCAAAACAGTACAATTTTAGCAGCTCAGTTCGCAATTTTTAAAACATGGGGATTAATAGTGAGAATAATGACAGTTTGCCTCCGAGAAGCCCATGTGTCCCATTTCCACCTATGAAAAGTTTCAAAAGGCAAAAAGTCAGCTGAAAACACTGGTCATAATGCTTTTAATGATATCTGTGACTTCCTGCAACTTTCCAGAGGGATGGGGAACCTCTGCTGCCCTTGAGCAATCAAAAGCTTGGCACTGCCCTACGTTCTGGATTTGGAATGTATTTTTTTTTTATATATTTATTTAAAAATTTGTATCGTTGCCTACTCACTCATAGTGACTCAGTTTACCTACAACACACAATGTAGAAAAAATGATTTAAAAAAAACCTCAATAACCCCCACCTCGGCAGCAGCACATGATTAAATAAGCCATTGTTATTCCAAACAATGTTATAGAAAACTGGTGGTGGCATTGTAGTTCTTTTAGAATTATCCCTATGATTTGTCAACAGCTCCTGAAAAGGAAGAAAAAACTCTGGTATTGAGGTCTTCTCCAAGAATTTCTATAGGAAAGATTGCTACAAAGGTGAGCTTCATTGTACTGTAAGAAGATAGCTTTTGTGAATGCACATCATCAAGATAGCTTTTGTGAATGCACATTGTGAATGTATCATCCTTTTATTTAGTATATTTGGAAACTAACATCTGGTATTTTAATTAGGAGTATTTGACATGATAAAAGAGATATCATTCTCACTCTTCTGAGTTAATTAGATCCTATTGTCATGAATAATAACCAACAGTTGAGGTTATGCTACGAAATAGACTACTGATTATAAAACAAAAATACTCTTAATGAAGATCAAATATTTAGTATAGAATTTTGTTCCATACAATTGTATTCATTCATCTGTTTTCAGAAACAGGATTTAAGTAGGAAATTATAATCAAGTTGATCTCCACTTCAGTTGCATTTCTTTCTGACTTTAGGCTTCCACCAAGAAGCGAAGCATATGTATAGTCGCCATAGATCAGGAGCGTCAAACTCAATTTCATTGAGGGTCGCATCAGGGTTGTGTTTGACTTTGGGGGGCTGGGGTGGGCGTGGCCAGCTCAACGTCACTCATGTCAGGGGCGCCTATGGTGGCCTGAGCACTTTGCCAGAGAAGACGGGCTCCTGAGCTCCATTTTTGGCAGCAACGGCCTCTTGCAATCCTCTACCAGTGAAAATGGAGCTTGGGACGGCTGCATGCAGCTCTCCTGAGCTCCGTTTTCGCTGGCAGAGGCACTGCGGGCTGATCCTTCTCTGTTTCCAGAATGGCCCTGCGGGCCAAATCTAAATACCCCGCAGGCCAGATCCAGCTCCCAGGCCTTGAGTTTGACACCCCTGCCATAGATTGTGCTTTTAAATAAATATAAAGATATATTTATTTTTTATAAAGTGCATAACACCAAAAACGTAGATTGAGAGATACTGTCTGCCCTAAAGGCTGTAATAAAGATTTATATTTGATTTGGGTGGAGTGATAAGAGCGTGTGCATTTTTAAAGGACTTACATTAATTGCTTATTGGACATTTGTTTTTTAAAAAGTATTTCTTTTGTATCTATGCAGCCTTTGAATGATAGTGTGAGTAATTCACATTCTAAAGTCTATGTGAAGAGCTTAGAAGAAATAAGGAAGGAGAAGCAACGGTTAAAGCAGCAGCAACAAGAGGAAAAGTCCCAGGAACTACAAGTGACTGTGCCACTTGTTGGGGAAGAAATAGCAGAAGGAAAAATGCCAGAAGTGACTACAAATTCTGAATCCTCAGTGACTATGGGGAAAACGCGTCCACTTTCCAAAAGATTGTTGATGAGATCTCAGGAGGGAACATCAGAAGACCTGAGACTTTGCCCTCAGGTTGCAGAACCAAGAACGAAGGGTAAAGTTTTCTTTCCAGAATACTTCCTTGTTTTTAAATAGAAAACATTTCTGATCTGCAAGTTATACTTGAATATTTATCAAGTTCTTGAGCTAATGGCAAACTGTATAATTAATTTCTTTTCTTAATATACTTTGGACTTAAGGAAAAATCAATAATAATGCTAGTTAGGTATCAGCAATTGCTTGTCTTGAGAGATATTATCTCAATGGAAATAAGCACAGTATTGTTGAATGTGTTCTAGAAAATACATCTGGAACTTTCTTTTTCTATTTGTGGATCAGTTTATTCTGATTGTTTCAAGAATAGCATTGATAGTCCTATGGAAAGTAGAACCATTATATATTGGATGATATCAGTCTTCCCCACACTTCAACTTTGCTTCAGGTGTATACATGTCCATACTGGTGGAACAAGGGTTCAACAATCTATATTATTAACAAACAAGAGCAAAATCTTCAGTTCTCAGAAATCATTATTATGTAAATTTCCCCTTTTCAGCATGCAGAATGCTGACTTCATTTTTCAACAATTATTTCTTCCCATTGAGAAGCTCTGCCTCTATGATGAGACATATCTAGTCCTACGTTCTCTGCAGAATACTATGGTTTTTTTTATAATTCCTTTTTGTGTGGGAAGCACTGAAGTGTGGGAAGAATGCCTAGATAGTATTTTGTCATCACTATAGAAATGTAATTTTAAATATTTCCATACATTAAAATTTGGAATTGATTAAAATAGGTCTCTTCGAAGAAGTGTATTTCCAAACATCTTGTGCAACATTAACAGAGAGGTTACAACTCCATTCTCACTGGATTGCTTTTATATTTCAGTCAAGCCCAAGATGAATGTGAAACCATCTGGAGTGAAACCCATTTCCCCAGCAAAACAGACACTGAAGCGAAAAACATCAGAGACTCATCCCTCTGTGGCTGCAGTGAAGCCCCTGAGTCCTATTGCAAGCACAGAAATGAAAAAGTTTGCTTCTGAAAACACAGCTCTGGTAAGAAAACAGACTCATGCTATTGGATTGTGCTACTCAAATTCTGAGATGACAAGGGCATTAGATTGTTTTAGATATACTTTTCTATCTTACAGGAGTAGCAATTTTATGAGATAGTTGAGAGGACTTTTGCATCTAAACCTCTTCAGAGAGTTCTCTACTTATATTGATAGAATATGAATTATTTTGCATAAAAAAAGAACAATGGAATGGAAGTCCAGGAATAAAATAACTGGTGATAGTGAACTTCAGAGAGTGAGTTTATTTTTTATTTTATTTTCCTTAGGGAAGCACACCAGATCTTTCAAAGGACAATATAACTACTATGCCTAAGAGAGTGGATTATAACAGGTAATTATTATTTCTTTATAGCCATTTTGCACATGATTGGAATTTTCTCATACAGCAGCAGGACAAAATTGAATGTTTACTTGGCATAAATTGGATCATATGATATTTATGTTCTTTCTCTTCACATTTATAAGTAGCTATCTGGGTAATAGCCAATGAAAGCAGATTGAGGAAAAATTCTGTAAGAACCTTGAATATACTAGGTCTGAAAAATTTTAAGTACCTGGTTGCTAACTCTGAAAGTATTTGTCAAAGAAATATCTTTAATATGTTATAAACATATTTTTAAAATTCAATTATAAGTAACTAGCTGATAAGGTTTTCTCCTAGTGATTTCTGGCTAGTCGTGATAAAACAAAACTGAAATATTTCTTTAAATATGGCTGTAGATTAGAAAGCATCATAAGCATCATGTGGATACTTCAAATTTCTTAAGTGAAATCTAACTTGCTAATAGTTTTGAAGATGCACTGTGAGTTTGCAGATAACAAAGTTTAAAAGGCAGAAATATTCTAAACCAATTTGTAATTAATCTTGTAGGATTCCCAAGTCAACAGACCATGTATTTGTTTTTATAGTAATTTGTAGGTTATCTCTGATTTAAAACATTGGTAATATTTTGGTAGTTGTACAGTAACAAATAGACATCCTGTGCTATCCTAATTGTTTCACTTGGTATCTGTTTTTGCAGCTTAGCCCTCTATATCTGAAGTAGAGACTTAGTCTTAAGTCTTAGTCTTAAATCTTAGACTTAGTCTTAAGTCTCTACTTCAGATATAGAGGGCTAAGCTGCAGAAACAGATACCAAGTGAAACAATTAGGATAGCACAGGATGTCTATTTGTTACTGTACAACTTACTAAATTTCTTTAGATACTAAAGAAATCTTATATTAAAGTAATTATATTAGACTTTCAAAGTGCTACAAGTTGTTATGGTGTTTTTATTATATCTGATATGTCCATAGCAATCTAATATTTTCTGTGTATTATATGCTGCTTAACTTAATATGAACATTTAAAAGCAAGCAATAGGCTATATAGTGGAAAAATATCAATACGAACTGTTTATTGCCAACATTGCAGTAATATCTAATGGCAGTTTTGTGGAATTGTAGAGTTAGAAGATACATTAGAGATCATCTAGTCCAAACCTCTTCAGTGCAGAATTTGGTAGAGTATTTTTAACAGGTGCCATCTAGCCCACGGGTGTCAAACTCTTGGTCTCACATTGCCATCGTGTGATGTTTTGTGACATTTTCCCTCTTTGCGGAGCTGGGGTGGGCATGGCCTACACATGATGTATCCAGCCCGCAAGTGGCCAGTTTGACACCCCTGATCTAGCCTCTATTTGAAGACCTCCATCAAAACAGAATTCGCTATCTTACGGGATAGCATGTTGTATCAGCTGACAGCTAATGTGCCAGAACGTTCTTCCTGATTTCTAGCCTGAATTACCTACTTGTAGATTTAACACATTGTTTGGCTCTGGGGCAATATAGATTAAGTCCAATCCCTTACTACATGCTGTGAAATATAGGCCCTATTTTTTCCTGCTAGTCTGCACATCCTGGGCTTATTATATGGCCTAGATATTACTACAACATAATTTGTACTTTACCTACCTCTATTCTGCCTATAGTTAACTTGGTTAACTTGTCCATGGTTCCCCCCCCATTTTACTTGAACTGAAAATCCTGCAAAGGTTTACACATGATGTCTGTTTTCTACTTGCAGATGTATAATTGTTTTGTTTTTTCCCCCCTCTTCATGAAGCTCTGAACTGTATATTGAAAACCAGGTAACCTCCACATTGCAAGCAGAGGTAGCAAACCCAAGTTCCTCCCGTGCAGCAGTAGCAAAGACCCGCAGACTGAGCTCAACAGGACCTGGGAAGATTCAGTCTTCAGTTGAAGATGACTTTGATAAGCTGATTTGGGAAATCTCAGGAGGCAAATTGGAAGCAGAGATTGATTTAGATCCAGGAAAAGATGAGGATGAGCTCCTGCTTGAACTCTCTGAGATGATTGACAGTTGATTTGCTACACAGCTTCATTTCGAGAGAAAATAAAAACTACATGTTTTGTTGGATTACCCTTTCTCCTAGAAGAGTTATGACAAGTCTTAAAGCACACTTGAAACTGCTTGAAGAACTTGGCTGCATTACTTTGTTTTGAATTACCCTGCTGGTCAGAGATATGCCCCAACTATTGCTCATTTTAAATATTTTCAGAATGAAACCATGAACATTTCATCTAGAGAAGATCCAAGACCTACTCATAATTCTACATAGGAACTTTTTTTCATCATTATATTTTTTACTGAATTGTCATGCCTATTTTTCAGCTGTGTGGCTCATAATTTATCTGTATTTCAGAGCTTCCTTTTGCTTTTGGGGGTTATTTCGCAGTTTGGAGTCACTTCTTGGGTTATGTAAATTTTAAAAAATCCTAAAAATGGCAGAACTATTTATAATGCAGAGGAAAGGAACATAAACTTGGACCAAGCCTACTACATGTGCAACTTCTATCCTTATACTGTTGAAAATGAAGCAACATTTATATAGAAGATGGAATAGCACATTTTATTCTCATCCCATTCATCTTGTGCCATTTTGACTGATTTCATCTAGTATATAGAAATTCATGGGGAAAGTCACACCCCCTTTGTAATTTATTCATTTGAGAGATAATTTAAAACTTGCCCTGAATGGAGAGTATGATGGCCTGTACTGCTGGCGCTGCATGGGTCGTTTTAAGACAACCTTGGGACTGTTGCCCTCTGACATCTTAAAACAGCTTGAGACATCTCTGCTGAGCTTCTGGTTCTTTAGTTGCTCACTTAACTGTCCCCCCCCCCCCCTAACATTATTTTCAACCACATGTCTACATTGTATTTTCTGAATTTTCTCATGGACTCAGCTATGGCCAAATGAAGATTTAGGAATATTGTGTATCCTGAAATTCTTGTATTTTGTATATTTTTTTCCATTCTTAATACTATTGTTTTTAATTAGTTTAATTATCCCAACCCTGCCAGTTACAATTTATGGTTAAGAAATAATGCAGGATGTGTTTTTTGTTTATATTCCTAGCGGGGGGGAGGGGGCAGTTGCTTGATTCTAATGTAAATATATTAAGCTTTATAGGCAAGGGGGGAGAGACGCAAAAAGACTTAACTTTTTTAAAAGGCTATCCTGAATGAACTGTTTGTCTTCACATTGCTACCAAGACATTGGAAATAATTCTTCAGCAAACTGAAGGGCGATAGGATTTTTAGCTGATTGTAAATGAAAACTAGCAGGTGTCTGACTGAGACTGAAAGAATTCTCCATGCTGTTGCAGGTGTTCTAGTTTGCTTAAGCAGAATCATCTCTTTGAGGTCGGTTTTCTGCCCTTTTCTCTCTCCTGCATAAGAGAAATCCACTGCGTTTTTACATATTTTATTTTTTCCTGTACATATTTCTATTTAAATCATTGTATCTGAATCAGATGTTTAAACAGTTCAACAAAATAATTTGTGTTTTAAATAAAGCTAATGTAAGAAAAAATAAATTGTAAGTATTGTTCCTATATGATGGTAGAGAACATAAGTTAGTGAAACTTACTAGAGTAGGCTTAACTAGAATTTGGTAAATCGTAGTTCAACACTGAGAATCCAGGCGTTGGCATAGCATATTAAGTTTGATCTGAGTTGCCATCTTAAATCATGTTTGGTTATCTTGTTACATGAACAGAATAATTTGTTAATCAGAATATAAGGGTCAATGTCATAGTGGTATAAAGGCTAACAATGCGGTGGGTTCTAGTGACAAAAATATCAAGTGTGTCCTATGATAATTTTATTCTGCAGGTGTTAAACTACCATGCAATAACTATCTTGATATACTTTGAGCCTCCTTGTTAATCTATTTTTAACTTTAAAGTGCTTACTAAGTGAAAAAAAGTATTTTATGTGCAACTATATTTGCATAACTTTAACATAGTTAACCTAATACAAATTTTCTAGCTCTATGACTCTTTCATATGATATATATTTTTAGTCCCTGAGGATACAAGAGAACTTCCAGGTTTAGAACTGAAAATTTGGAACAGGGAAAACAAGAGGAAGAGAGGCAGGGATAATTAGGAAGTAAGTGCAAAATATATCGTTAGAAAAAACTACACTGTGGTTTTGAAACTTCACCTCTTTTCCCCAAAAGCGGAAAGGAAATTACAATTTATTAGAGGGTTATATCCTTCTTTCCACTTTCCAGCCTGCATCAGTAATCTACAAGACTCTCAAGGCCAAAACTTGTTCTGCCTTTTACACGTATCAGATATTCCATATGTTTTGAGTACTTTTCATTTACATTAATCCCAAACCTCATTTCATATTTATACACTATGTGGTTGTAGAAGCCTGGATAAAAAAACAAAAGGCAAAGTATTTAACTGAATTGTGTATTTAAAATGCAATACTGTTCATGTGAAGTGGCACTTCAGCATTTGAATAACAATGGGATTTTTTTTACCAATGAATTACAACTTTCACCTATAAATCAATTGGGGAGAAAGATCTAACATTTCCAGATAATATTCAGGCAAATGATGGGATTATTCAATTAAAAGGTGATAAAAGACTACATTTATTGCTGTCTGAAAGTCTCTTAGGATTTTTTTTGTATAAAAATGAAAATAAACTTGTGTTTGGACAGGATAGATGGTAGAAAGAGTAAAATGTAACTTTAGAGAGAGGTTAACATATATTTGTATTTAAAACACTGGTGAAGAATATTGAATGCCACTTTATACTTTTTAATTTTTTTCCTTTTTTGCTTTTTGATCACTTTTTTTCTTATTTTCTAGTAATTTGTGTTAGTGTTTACCTTCTGGTTTAAAATGTTTTTTGAAATTATAAAAAGATATTCAAAAAGCACTAATATCCCTTTACTTTACATGTTGAAGTGTTTATGTAACATTCTTTTTTTATATAACCACCTAAGTTTCTTTTTCTGGCCACTATGCACTGGAGTAATTTTGGCGTGCTATTAGCTCTTAATTCGATGTGGTTTTTAATTTAACTATTAAACAATTTTAGCATCAGGAATGCAAATTTGATTACTCATCTTGTAAACATATTTCATGAGGCTGCCTTCTCAAGACAGTTGAATTTTGCAGCCGGTTATAACTTTTTCAGTATGAGCTTTTGTCTAGTGAAACATTCTGTACAGGTTGCAAGTGCCTGACTATGCTTCATGTCAATTATTTCATTTTGTGCTGAACAGTTCATGAATGTCAACCTGAGAAGGGTACCAGAAACCAAAAGACCATAAGTCCTACCTTGGCTATGAAAGCCAGCTAGGTGACTTTGGGCCAATTACTTTCAGTCCAACCCACCTCACAGGATTGTTGTGGGGAAGGAAGTAGTATTAGGTATGTTCTCTGCCTTGAGTTATTTACAAATAAAGACAGGTGTGGATAATTCAATTCCTATATACCGGAGGAGCACCTAACCCCTAAGTGGCATGCTTGGAGAACAAGCATTATAAGAGATAAAACCAGAATTAAGCTACAGATGTATCTAAATGGCAAATCTTTGACACTTTTTTTTATACACCAGTGTTCACCAACATTCAGGAACTGTTCTTGAAAGCACACTGTTCTCACACAATTTTTGTAGGCTGCGGAGGCCACACAGCAATGGGGGGTGCTTGTCAGACCTGCCCCAATCTGATCCTTTCTTAGGAAAGAAAGACCGACTCCACTGGGTTGAAGCTAAAGGTTCTTTCATGAAAAAGATATTGACTACAGGTAGGTCAGGCTAGCTCTGGATTTTGCATGCCCAAAAGATACAGAAAGGCTTCCCCTCATCCCAATCCTTCCCCCTCCCCTGGTGACCAGTCTGTCTTCAGCCAATCGGAACTCCGCTAGATGTTTTGGGATAATAGGCATTCTTTCTCAGGGTGCCTGGCCTTGGATTCCAGTGCAAACTGGTGCTGAGCTTCTCTGGTCTTCATCACCTGTCATTCCCCCTTCCCTATTTCCCATCATGTACCCACACAGCTTTATTGCCCATTTATCCTACAACCTCCCCTTCCCCTTTCTAGCCTTTGATGGCAGACCTGACAGTGCTTCTGTGAGGCGTCCAGGCCCTCCCAAAATCTTGTGAGAGGACTGTGCCCTTGCGTGGCTTCCAGAGTTTCTGAAAATTGCATGAGAATGGGGCATGGTTTTGGAGGCTGCAGAGGCCATGGAAGAGCATAATCCAAAGATGCACCAAGAAGGCCTTGTGCTTACCTGGGAGCAGTCTTGAGTTGTCTACAGGGGCCTTTCAACAGAAGATAAATGACTTGTGGCAGATCCTGGGGAATGCTGGGTTGTGGGGGCAATTGTGTCTTGGGGGATGATGGAAGGCAGCCCTTTTGAGTGCCAGCAGCTGTGCTAAAGCTGAAGTTGAGGCCTTGGCCTTTACTTCAGGCCCAGCCTCGGCCCTGCTGCTGAGTCCCACTCTTCAGGATGGCCGGGGTGGGTGGGGGTGGGCATAGAGAAAGGTTTGGGAGTTGGGGGCGACACTCCAGCAGTCAAGTTAGGCATTTTTTGAATTTTGGACAAGCCCGAAGGTTCGCCATAACTGTTCCATAATGCTTAGTTGATAACCATTCATTTGGTGACTGAAATTATGATGGTACTGACTGAGGTGGCTTACATACAATCCTCAAAGCTGTAGACATTGCAGCATCTCCATGGATCTTCATTGCCAGGTCTCAACAAGCAGTCCGCAGGGAAATTGGCACGAGATCACAAATGGTGGATCATGTGATGTGCCTAATGACCATAAGGGATTCACTTAATGACTACAATTGTAACCGCCAGCATTGCTGTTCTAAGCTGGCATGGGCACATTGTACTTTTAAGTCACTTAGAATTGGAGGTCTTGATCCCAATTACTATTATAATACTGAATGTCCTAAAACTATCATCCAAGCAGTAATTTTTGAAGTGCTTCTGGAAGTTTCCTCTATCTTGCTTGGGCATAGATTATGCTATTACAATTTTTTTATTCTGGGAGAATGAAACAAGCCATGGCACAAGCCAATTTATAGGACATATTTTAAAAAATGTAGTAGGGCCAGCAGAGTAGATTTTCAGGAAATTGTTCATTTCATCACTGAATGCAATTTCATCTTACCCAAGTTGAGATAAAAAAATATATACTAGCTAAATTAGATTCACAACAATTCAGAGACCCCTAGGCCCTGAAAACAAGTCAGAAGGTAGCTGCATAACCTAAATGAATTTCTGCCCTGAGGCTATGTTACCACTTCTGATGTTGCAAGAGTAAGATTCTCCTTACTGGGATTTCAGCCTGTGTGGGGCCACCTCCAGCTGTATTGACAATCATAAGAGTTGGTGTATCATCTAGTTCAGGGGTCTCCAACCTTGGCAAGTTTAAGCCTGGAGGACTTCAACTCCCAGAATTCCCCAGCCAGCTGGCTGGGGAATTCTGGGAGTTGAAGTCCTCCAGGCTTAAACTTGCCAAGGTTGGAGACCCCTGATCTAGTTCTAGGTCATTGTTCAAGCATAGTTCTGATTTAGCTCTAGGAAAGAATCTTTTCTTGCCTTGTAGCAGGAAAGATAAACAGCAATATAAAAGGGTTTCCTCATGAACCCATTTAGTAAGTGGAGCCACCTGAAGTCTAATACATCTAAAGAAAACTAGGTTAAACGAGAAAACATTGTGAAAGTACACACTAGATACATACAGCACTGTCCTGTAACTTGGAATGAGACTTCTCACATCCCAAACAATGAACCACAAATATGCACATTTTGGGAACAGGGGATTAAGGAGAAGAATCAGCCATCAGAGCAGGGGTTGGAAGTAAGAAAGAAATGGGCTTCATTTTTGGTATCTTTTTATTTACAATATTAAAAAATGCTTGCCCATAAATGGATGGCCTCACAAGTTCAGTCTGGATTTGTCAGTGATACACTGTGCAGGACCAAATGACAATGACAGACATCAAGGACAGAGGCAGCAAATACTTGGCACTGATATCTATTGAGGCTTTCCTCAGTTTCACCTTTATTTGTAATTATTGTTATTATTCATTCATGTCACAAATTGAGGCAGTGCAATGATCCGCTTGGTCCAGTTTTTGTTTAAAAGTAGGCAAATTAATAGCCTGAACAAGGCATTACAATACCATTTTCTAAAAATTTACATCAGCCAATCAATGAAACAGGTTGGAGAGTTGAGTTTAGCTAATGGCAAGGCCCAAAAGCAGCTAACAAATTAGCCAAAAAATTAAACAAGAAATGATTTTGTTTTCTCAAAGGATAAGAAATTATTCCACAACAGTGAAGATCAAGAGAAAAACTAAGGTCAGTGCAAGATATTGCTGTCTTACTTAACTGGATTTAGTTTTAATTTTGTCTGTTGAAACCAATTAACTCAAAAAACATACATTGGCATATAATATGATTTGGGTATTTTCTCACTATCTCCTCAGATCTCTTCTTTCACACCTGCATTCTTCTGTTTTTCAATACCAACTCACAGAAGATTGTTTTAAAAAAACACATAACTCTTCTTTCCCCATTAATATTTTAGAGTTTATTTAACCGATTCAAAAGCATGTCTTCTGATGGAAACTAATCAAGGAGTGAAACAACTTAGAAATAAGGAGAAATTTCCTGTTAGAACAATTAACCAGTGGAATGGCTTTCCTTCAGAAGTTGTGAGAGCTCCATCACTGGAGGTTTTTAAGAAGATAGGTTCTCCTATTTGAGCAGGGGGTTGGGCCAACTCTGCTATTCTTTTAAAATAAATGTCTATTTGAGAACTATCTGCATATACTTTATCTTTCAGTGGCCCTTTTCAGGCATTTGGGAATACATGGCATCTACACAAGGCACAATGGGAAGAGCAGTAGCTCTGTCCCTTCCAATCATGATCAGCCTCTCATCCATTGGACAGAAATTGCTTGTGCTAACTCTTGGAGGCTCTTCTTGCAATTTAGAAATCTGATTTCTTCAGAATAGTAATTCAGAGTGCCTCTTCTGATATAGAAGGCTTTGGTAATGCAGAAAATCTCCATATTTTTGAGCAAAATAGAATGGTAAAGAGGCAAAATTGTATCTGTAATGCTACCAAATGTGTAAAACTTAAGAGGTTGATTAGTATATATCCACTTATCTGTATGGAGTTATTCAAGGGTATATCTATTTCTCTCCCTCTCGGGAAATTTGAGTCCAAATATGGCATTACCATTGGTTGGGACCCCAATATCTTGATACATTTTTTTAATCATGCAATTCAAGGAACAGTAATTGCAAATCGGTAGTGTTATCAAATTTGCAGAAAACAGCAGCATACCTAGGCAGTGGTGGGCTGGTTGGAAGGCACAAAAATGGCAGCTTTCACATCTGATAAAACTATGGCATGTAAAAGAGCACCAATGACATAGAAATGAATAACCACAGAACACGTTCACTACAGATAACAGATGACTATCACTTGAATTTTAATTTGGTTTTGTGTGGCAGCATAGGAAGCACCTAGAAATGCATCGCAATGCAGCCAGTTTGAATAGCTACATCGTGTTTAAATTTACTTGAAGTTTTTGGAAGCAAAGATAACTTTGGTGACATTTAAATGCCATGCTATATTTTAGTAAGGGTGTTTCATTCAGAGATTATCAGAAGTGGATCACATGTATGAGGAGAAACTCAGGATCCTCTGGAAATCCCTAGAAAGTTTTGCAATTTCTACAAATACTTTGCCCTATTTAGATACTACTTTACTGGTTTCAAAGAGAGCAAACTTCTGTGTTGTGCTGTCTGATTCGTTTGTCTGGTTGTGTTTTTAATCATGCTGCTTTGGTTGAAGGAGCAGCCTAGACCTCTCAAACAAAACAAAACCAGCCAAATTGCATAGGATTCTACTAAAAGCAGCATATTTAAGCTCATGCACCTAAGTGTGTGGTCTCAGGAAGCAAATGGTATGCTAAATTATTTACCCCAATTTTGCTTTCCAAATACTGTATATATAGCGTGGTTGGAGAAGACTTTTTCTTAAGAAAAGAACCTGAGAAACCTACCTAGGCAAATGTTTTTCCCTCCACACATTTAAATAAAACAATAATATATAGAGAGTAAGGTTTGTGAGACAAGAACTACTAAAGTCTCAGAAAGATTTATTTCCCATATTCAGTACAAAAGCAGAAACTGTTGTTCAATTTTTAAAGGGCTTCAAGTTCCCTTGCTAGGTTGTTATTATGACTATTTGTACTGTTTTTGTCTGGTTTTTTTTAAAATCATCATAACCTGCCCTTTATTTGAATGAAACCCATTTGTAAAAATAAAAGAAGTTTCTAAATGTGTAATCAATGTGGACAAAATATT